>NW_027253106.1:313750-627500 GCF_044704955.1 Pristiophorus japonicus | reverse complement strand
TTTTGGAAATCTAAATTCACCACATTCATCGGTACACCTCTATCCACCATGCTCGTTATATCCTCAAAGAATTCCAGTAAATTAGTTCAACATGATTTCCCCTTCATAAATCCATGCTGTGACTGCTCGATTGCACGAAGCCTATCTAGATGTCCCGCTATTTCTTCCTTAATGATAGTTTGAAACATTTTTCCCACGAGAGATGTTAAACTAACCGGCCTATAGTTACCTGCCTTTTGTCTGCCCCCTTTTTTAAACAGAGGCGTTACATTAGCTGCTTTCCGATCCGCTGGTACCTCCCCAGAGTCCAGAGAATTTTGGAAGATTATAGCCAATGCATCTGCTATAACTTCCGCCATCTCTTTTAATAACCTGGGATGCATTTCATCCGGACCAGGGAACTTGTCTAACTTGAGTCTCATTAGCATGTCCAGCACTACCCGCCTAGTGATAGTGATAGTCTCAAGGTCCTCCCTTCCCACATTCCTGTAACCAGCAATTTCTGGCACGGTTTTTGTGTCTTCCACTGTGAAGACTAAAGCAAAATAATTGTTAAAGATCTCAGCCATTTCCACATTTCCCATTTTTAAATCCCCCTTCTCATCTTCTGAGGGACCAACATTTACTTTAGTCACTCTTTGCCGTTTTATACATGGGTAAACGCTTTTACTATCTGTTTTTATGTTTTGCACAAGTTTAATTTCGTAATCTATCTTTCCTTTCTTTATTGCTTTCTTCGTCATTGTTTGCTGTCGTTTAAAATGTTCCCAATCTTCTTGTTTCCCACTGACCTTGGCCACCTTATACGCATTGGTTTTTAATTTGATACTCTCCTTTATTTCCTTGGTTATCCACGGCAGGTTATCCCTTCTCTTACTGCCCTTCTTTTTCACTGGAATATATTTTTGTTGTGCATTGTGAAAGAGCTCCTTAAAAGTCATCTGCTGTTCCTCAATTGTGCCACCGTTTAGTCTGTGTTCCCAACTACTTTAGCCAACTCTGCCCTCATCCCACTGTAGTCCCCTTTGTTTAAGCATAGTACGCTCGTTTGTAACACTACTTCCTCATCCTCAATCTATATTACAAATTCAACCATACTGTGATCACTCATTCCGATAGGATCTTTTACTAGGAGATCGTTTATTATTCCTGTCTCATTGCACAGGACCAGATCTAAGATAGCTTGCTCCCTTGTCGGTTCTGAAACATATTGTTCGAAGAAACAATCCCGTATGCATTCTATGAATTACTCTTCCAGGCTACTCCGTGCGATTTGATTTGACCAATCAATATGGAGGTTAAAATCCCCCATGATTATTGCCGTTCCTTTTTCACATGCCTCCATTATTCCCTTGATTATTGCCCACCCCACCGTTAAGTTATTAATTGGGGGCCTATAAACTACGCCCAGCAGTGACTTTTTCCCTTTATTATCTGTAATCTCCACCCACAATGTTTCAACATTTTATTCATTAGAGCCAATATCATCTCTCACAACTGCCCTAATGTCATCCTTTATTAACAGAGCTACCCCACCTCCTTTCCCTTCTTGTCTATCTTTCCGAATTGTCAGCTACCCCTGTATGTTTAATTCCCAGTCTTCACCACCCTGCAACCACGTTTCTGTAATGGCCACCAAATCATACCCATTTGTCATGATTTGTGCCGTCAACTCATTTACTTTATTTTGAATGCTGCGTGCGTTTAGGTAGAGTGTTTAATACTAGTTTTTAAACCATGATTTTTTGTATTGACCCCTCCTGCAGCCCCTTTATATTCATACATATTGTCCCTTCCTATCACCTTGTGGTTTACACTTGCCCCAGTGCTACTCTGCTCTGTTGCCTCCTGCCTTTTGTATTCTTTCTTGAGGTCCTGTTTATCTGTGCTCTCACCCACTCTAACTAGCTCAGAGCCTTCTCCTGCGTTCTGAACACTCCTCGCATTGAGGCACCGAGCTTTCAGGCTTGCCTTTTTATTACACTTTGACCCTTTAGAATTTTGCTGTACAGTGGCCCTTTTTGTTTTTTGCCTTGGGTTTCTCTGCCCTCCACTTATACTCATCTCCTTTCTGTCTTTTGTTTCTGTCTCCATTTTGTTTCCCTCTGTCTCCCTGCATTGCTTCCCATCCCCATGCCATATTAGTTTAACTCCTCCCCAACAGTACTAGCAAACACTCCCCCTAGGACATTGGTTCCGGACCTGCCCAGGTGCAGCCCGTCTGGTTTGTACTGGTCCCACCTCCCCCAGAACCGGTTCCAATGCCCCAGGAATTTGAATCCCTCCCTGCTGCACCACTGCTCAAGCCACGTATTCACCTGAGCTATCCTGTGATTCCTACTCTGACTAACAAGTGGCACTGGCAGCAATCCCGAGATTACTACTTTTGACGTCCTACTTTTTAATTTAGCTCCTAGCTCCTTAAATTCATCTCGTAGGACCTCATCCCTTTTTTTACCTAAATCTTTGGTACCAATGTGCACCACTACAACTGGCTGTTCACCCTCCATTTTCAGAATGTCCTGCACCCGTTCCGAGACATCCTTGACCCTTGCACCAGGGCGGCAACATACCATCTGGAGTCTCGGTTGCGGCCTCAGAAACGCCTATCTATTCCCCTTACAATCGAATCCCCTATCACTATCGCTGTCCCACACCTTTTCCTGCCCTCCTGTGTAGCAGAGCCAGCCACGGTGCCATGAACTTGGCTGCTGCTGCCCTCCCCTGATGAGTCTTCCCTCTCAACATTACTCAATGTGAGGCCAACGTGATATCCGCTACACTGCAGCCCATCAAAGGCCGAGAAACCACTGAATATAAAGGATGAGGTCACAAATATCAGGGGCAGTGCAGTCTGGTCAATGTCAAACCCTCCTTTCTTATTCAGCAGTGGCATGAACGGGAGTCATACGCCACAAAGTTGAATTAAAGACACAAATACAAGCAACACTTGCAAATCTTTTCAGTGTAAAATTCTTTCACATTATTTTAAATGCTACTGCGTTGAATCTGAAAATACGCATGTTGGGATTTAATCTTCACGACTGATTGTATTTTGTGCGCATGGCAGGAATAACCGGTGCTGTTAAATTTGAAAAAAGTTGCGCCAGATTCGTGGTGTCATCGGCAATCAAGATTTTGAACCAGAAAGCTATAACACAGTGAGTAAAATGAGATATGGTTTTCGAGTTAAGATGCAAAGCACAGGACAAATGATTGATGTACGGACTGTTCCTGAGTTAGCATTTGTTTGATTGTGCAAAAGAAGGTGCGGGGTTAATTAATGATGGTTTCCCGTGAAAGCAAGAGAAAACTTTAAGAAGAAACCATACGGTGCCTGTCAGGTGAGCGCTACTTGTGATACCTGGTGGGAATGGACGGAGATTTTAAAGACCCTTGTATTACAGAACCTTCATATAGAGGAACATCTCCAGCACGCTATGTAGGTCTCATGGTGCAACGGTAGTGTGTCTGACTTTAGATCCGAAGGTTACGTGTTTAAATCACGTCGGGGTCACTGTTCGTTCGAATATTGTTCTTCCAGAATTAATATTTCTTTTGCTGTTTGGCAATAACCAGACCCTTGCTCCAAGGGCTGTCTCACTGTTTCCCCGATGTCAGGCAGAGAATATTTTTTTATTTAAAAAAATACTTTATTCATATAAAAATTTGTACAGTACATTCAAAAGCAGTTCAGTACATTTAGCTGCGGTCAGTAATCCCATGCACTACATTTGGGTTCTGACGGCAGTTCCTGTCGATATATTCCCTTGCTTTTCAGTTCCAGTACAATTCGGTACAATACGGGATACGTTGTAGTACATTCAACAAATTACATCACACGTGTCACTGTACAGTACATGGAATGGGTTACGGTACATTTACACTTTTTTTCAACGTGCATCACGAAACAGACCTTGCATTGTACATGGCACTACAGATGTGTTTACAGATTATGGTGCTCCATGTACACAATAAAGAAGTTAAAAGTACGGCCCGAGGGGAGTTTTATATTGATTCCTGCCCCGGGGTTTACCGTGTCAGAAGGGCTTTAAACTGTGGCCCTTCCCAACCCTGCCTTTGCGGCAACTGCACCAATTTTAAGTGCGTCCCTCAGCACGTAATCCTGGATATTGGATTGCGCCAGTCTGCAACACGCAGAGGTGGACATCTCCTTGCTCTGGAAGACCAGCAAGTTTCGGCAAGATCAAAGAGCATCTTTGACTGAGTTGATGTCCCTCCAGCAGCAGGTGATGTCTGTCTCGGTGTGTGTCACTGGGAGCAGCCCGTAGAGCACAGAGTCCTGTGTTGCGGAGCTGCTTTCTCACGGCTGCGACCCGGGTTCGATTCCCGGTCAGGGAAATTGTACTTTTAATTCAAAACCTTATAAAAAAAATAGTTCATCTATTTTACACATCATTATGCATCTACTGTGTAAAAAAAATAGAAGCATTTATATAAACATCATTTATTAATTCATAAAATTCTATTGTCATATGATATATTTTGGTCTGAGCATAGGAGGAAATTTTCTGCCGATCACATTGGGTTTAATTCTGGTAATCTGGGGCTGAAAGTGGAGATGTTTCCGCAGTGTAGCGGTTAACACGTTCGCCTCACACGCAAATCATCGACACGATCAGAGGCAGTCCCTCGGGATCGAGGAGGACTTGCTTCCACTCCCAAAGTGAGTCCTTTGATGGCTGAACAGTCCGATATGAGAGCCACAGATCCTGTTACAGGTGGGACAGACATACGTCGAGGGAAGGGGTCGTTGGGACTGGTTTGCCGCGTGCTCCTTCCGCTGCCTGCGCTTGGTCTCTTCATGATCATTGCATCGAGCCTCAAAGAGCTCAACGCCCTCCCGGATGGACTTTCTCCAACTCGGGCGGTCTGCGGCCAGGTTCTCCCAGGTGTCAGTGGTGATGTTGCACTTTACCAGGGAGGCTTTGAGGGTGTCCTTGTAACTTTTCCGCGGTGCTCCTTTGGCTCGTTCACCCTGAAGGAGCTCTGCATAAAGACATAAACATAAACACATACGGATTCGGGGCTGGAGTTTGCCATTCGGCCCCTCGAGCCTGTTACACCATTGAAGAAGACCCTGTCAGTTCTTCAACCGCTAGTTTTAACATCTGGGGCAGAGCCAACAGGCGCCTAGCTGCAATGAGTGATAAAAACGTGCGTTGGTCAGAAACCTGGCTAGCTCAGTCGGAAGAGCATGAGACTCTTAATCTCAGGGTCGTGGTTTCGAGCCCCACGTTGGGCGATTTCTTTTCATTTCATGTTGCTTTCATGGAAAACCTCTGACCGAAACGGCACAAAACAAAAATGTTCCTTTCAAAGTCATTGAACTCCGAAATTTCCACGCTCCGCGAATCTCCTGAATCAGATGCCTCTAGTTTTGCCTTCTCAATCCATGTCCCTTTGCAATGTTGTGCTCCCACCCACACTATGAAATGTGCCAATAACTTATCGAATCATGGAATGGTTACAGCACGGAAGGCCATTCGGCCCAACGAGCCCGTGCCGACTCTCAGCGAGTTCCACTCCCCCACCCTTTCCCCGTAGCCCTGCAATTGTTTTTCCTTCAGAAACTTATCCAACTCCCGTCTGAAAGATAAGATTGAATTTGCCTCCACCGCCCTTTCAAGACGTGCATCCCAGATCCTAACCACTCGGTGCTAAATGGCCATCTCCTGTTCCTGTGGGTGAAGTCTGGGAAACACGAGATCAATTCCTGCCACACTCACAGCCTTCTTAAATAGAGCACCTTCATTCTATTCTCGTAAAACCAGCTCCTGACGTTTCGGCCAGCTGTGTCGGTTAAAGCTCTGGTTATATTCCTAAGATTACTTTACCCGCAGTGATTCTGTAGTGTAGCGGTTGTCAGTTTTGCCTCACACGCGAAAGGTACCCCGTTCGAGCACGGGTGGAAACATTATTTTGGAGACGATTTTTGCTGTGAAATAAATTGAACAAAAGTCGCCCCCGGTTCCTTTTCGCATGAGCACTGAACATTTTAAACCAGTCTCCAACATACAGAGTGAGTAAAGTCAGTAAGGGGAGAAAACTTCATCAATGATTCAAAATCCTTAAATAGTTAAAGTTCAGTTATTGAAGTTTCCACTGTCCCTCAGTAGCAATTCGACAAAACAACGCTGTCGGTTAATGAATTGGGAATAAAACAAATAATCTTCACCCATCCCCATCCCCCGACACACAGTTTAATTTGTTGCATGTCATTATTTTAAAGATTTTGAATGAAAGATTTACTTTCTGCATCCGGGCTCCCTCTGTGAGCACCGAATTTCTAAACGAGCAGGAAACACATTAAAGAGTTTACCACAATTGCTGACATTTCTTAGCTTTTTTCTTGTGTTTTTTCAGCTCTTCGTCCTTTTCAGCTCCTGACTGCGGATATTGCTGTGATTAAACCTGAACACAATGCAATGTCTGTCTCACTGTTTCCCCGGTGTCAGGCAGAGACAAGCCTGCTGCCCTCATTTATTTCATGTGACAGGACACAAAAGTTCAAAATCAACCTGCAAGTGGCCACACGCAGCACTGAATATCAGGATGGCCTAGCGGTCTAAGGTTCTGTGTTCGGGTCACTGTCTCCTCTGAAAATGTGGGTTCATGTCCCCTTTCTGATATATTTTTTGAACCAAAAACTAATGTGCGATAAAATGGAACAAGAGCAGTCCGGTGTGCATTGTCACATGATGCAAGCTATCTCGGACCCGGACCAAAGCCCCACACACCGAGCACATGCTCAGGGAAACCCCGGGGGAGAGGAAATACCGGTCACTGGGCCTTCCAGGAACACTGAACAAGTGTCCGGTCTGAAACATTCCAGAGTAATAACTTGCAACTGGAGTATCTAACAGTCAGGATGGCCAACCGGTCTAAGGTGCTGTGTTCAGTTCACAGTCTCTTCTGGTGGTGTGGGTTCAAATCCAGCTCCTGACTACAAACTCCTTTGTTTGGACACCACTCTCAAGTGCTTTGGGAGATCCATCGAACTTAATAAAATGACCCCACTTCAATGACAAATAACGATATCAAAGTTACTTCTCAAACCGGGAATCGATCCTGGGTGGCTGTGAGCGAAAGGAATGGTTTTGTGAAACATTGAAATGTGCCCTCTATATATCTCGCACTGCTAATTTAAAAACATGGTTATAATTTGTTTCAGTGCAAAAGAAGGCAGGCTCGAAGGGACAAATGGCCGATTCCTGTGCCTGGTTCTTGTGTTCTGAAACAGAACAAATGATCAAATGAACAACTCTCCCTCAGTTCGCATTTCTTTCATTGTGCAAAAGAAGATTGTGGGTTCATTAATGATGTTTTCCTGTGAAAGCACCATAAAAGTTTAAGGAAAATTATTCACCCAACATGGGGCTCGATCCCACGACCCGGAGATTAAAAGTCTAATACTATGCCGACTGAATGAGCCGGGCCTGCTAAAGTTGCATCTTCCTGTCGCTGATTGCTGCCAGGCGCCTGTTGGCATCGCCCCGTGGGTTTATCTCGAGCTTCATACCACGAAACCGGTTCTCCTGAATTTCAAGGCTTGTAAGGAGATCAATCATCAAAAGCCGTGTCATTAACCACAGCTGGGCCGTCAATTTTCTGATCGCAAAGTTCTTTCAGTCCTTGTCAATATCTCTTGTCTATTTGCTGGTGTTTCCCGATTCTGTCAATCTCTCTGGCTCTTTAATCTGTGTGTGGTCACCTGCAGGTTGATTCTCGATGAATGCCTCTGTTTGTGTCTTCAACAACAACAGAAAATGTTTCTTATATATTTCTTACGTTCTCTCCAATGCCTTGATATCCTTCCTAAATTGTGGTTCTCAGAACTGTAAACAGTTCTCCAACTGAGACCTAAACCGGGATTGAAAAGGTATGGTATAACTTCCTCGCTGGTGTCCTCCATTTCACGACATATAAAGCCAAGTGCCCTGTATTCTTTTTAAACAACTTAGCAACTTATCTACCCAGCTTCAAAGATTTATGTGTGTAAATCACTCAATCCTTCAACTTCCCTTAAAACATAATACCATTTAGTTTATGTTTTCTCATATCACCTCCCTTTGTTTCCCAGACCTTACACACAGGTACAGGAGGAGGCCCATTAAGCCCCTTGACCCTGTTACACAGGAACAGGAGGAGGTCCATTCAGCCCCTTGAGCCTGTTACACAGGAACAGGAGTAGGCCCATTCAGCCCCTCGACCCTGTTGTACAGGAACAGGAGGAGGCCCATTCAGCACCTCGAGCCTGTTACACAGGAACAGGAGGAGGCCATTCAGCCCCACGAGCCTGTTACACAGGAACAGGAGGAGGCCCATTAAGCCCCTTCAGCCTATTACACAGGAACAGGAGGAGGCCCATTCAGCCCCTCGAGCCTGTTACACAGGAGCAGGAGGAGGCCCATTCAGCTCCTCGAGTCTGTTACACAGGAACAGGAGGAGGCCCATTCAGCCCCTCCAGCCTGTTACACAGGAACAGGATGAGGCCCATTCAGCCTCTCGAGCCTGTTACACAGGAACAGGAGGAGGCCATTCAGCCCCTAGAGCATGTGACACAGGAAAAGGAGGAGGCCATTCAGCCCCTCGAGCCTGTTACACAGGAACAGGAGGAGGCCATTCAGCCCCTCGAGCCTGTTACACAGGAACAGGAGGAGGCCATTCAGCCCCTCGAGCCGGTTCCGCCATTCAATGTGACCATGGCTGATCTGTGACGAAACTCCATATACCCACCTTTGGCCCATATTCCTTAATAATTTTGGTCAAAATGCGATGTAAAATGAACAACTGACCCCGCACCAACTGCCCTTTGCAGAAGGGAGTTCCATTCCTCTCCCACCATGTGTGTGTAGGAATGTTTCCGAATTTCACCCCTGAAACGTCTGGCTCTAATGTTTAGACTATGGCCCCTAGTCTGGTACTCCCCAACCAGCGGGAATCATTTCTCTCCATCTAATCTATCTGCTCCCTTATTATCTTGAAAATTTTGATCAAATCACTGCTCGACCCTGTAATTTCCAGTCGGTGTAATCTCATATCTTAATTTAAACCTTGGAATACAGGTATCATTATGGGAAACCGACACAGTGCTCCCTCCAAAGCCAATATAGCCTTACTAAGGCAAGGTCAGTGAAAACTGAATCAAGGGACGGGTCTTACTAGATTTAATCTGATGGTTTCCAGCAGGCATTTGGAAAGGTCCCACACATCATCATCTTCATCATCATAGGTGGATCCTCGAACGAGGAAGGCTTACTTCCACATGGGTTAACAGGTGTTTCAATGAAGGACCCGATGTTGCAGTCCTGAACTCCAATCAAAGGGTGGAAGATGCCTGTGGGTGGATGGTTTTAATGTTGTGTGACCATTGCACACCAGCCACCACACGGGCTTGACAGAGCGAGGTCTTGGTCCAGTGGCAAGGGTTAGCGAGGACGGCTGGAGACCTGTTCTGCTGCACGTCATAAAAACCCAGGTCGCCGTTTGGTGCATGGGCACGAACATCGGTGGGCCCCAGGTACAGCGGAGGAACTCGAAGGTCAGTGTGGAGGAACGGTGAGAGATCGTGGTGGAGGAACGGTGAGAGATCGTGGTGGAGGAACGGTGAGACATCTTGGTGGAGGAACGGTGAGAGATCGTGGTGGAGGAACGGTGAGAGGTCGTGGTGGAGGAGCGATGATAGGTCGTGGTGGAGGAGCGGTGAGAGGTCGTGGTGGAGGAGTGGTGAGAGGTCGTGGTGGAGGAGCGGTGAGAGATCGTGGTGTTGGAACGGTGAGAGGTCGTGGTGGAGGAGCGGTGAGAGGTCGTGGTGGAGGAGCGGTGAGAAGTCGTGGTGGAGGAGTGACGAGAGGTCGTGGTGGTGGAACGATGGGAGGTCGTGGTGGAGGAACGGTGAGAGATCGTGGCGGAGGTGCGGAGAAGGTTAAACACAAGGGATGTTGGCAGAAATCAAAGTTGAGGCAATGTTTGTGTTGTGTATCTGTAAAGCATGCACTCCCATGTTCTGCCACCAGGGAGCTCATCCCCTGAAGTCCCAAGGGATCCCAGCACTACTTGGGAGCACTGTATGTAAGCCGGCCCCTAAGGCGAGCTTCTCACTCTGGTGTGTCTTATGAAAGACTGAGGTCACTCTTACTTTAACCTCCCTATGTGCAGCATCATCTGTGTAAGGACCACAATAACTGGCGACGAGAATACGAATCCAACACAAACTTGCAGCAAACTGTTGGCATCCTGAAGAAGTTCTCGGAGGGTGAGGACTGGGAATCCTATGTCGAATGGCTAGACCAGTACTTTGTAGCCAATGAGCTGGACGGAGAATGAAGTGCTGCAAAAAGGAGAGCGGTCCTCCTCACATTCTGTGGGGCACCGACCTACAGCCTCATGAAGAATCTTCTGGCTCCAGAGAAACGCACAGATAAGTCGTATGAGGAGCTGTGTACACTGGTTCGGGAGCATTATAACCCGAGGGAGAGCGTGCTTTGGTGAGGTATCGGTTTAACACGTGCCAGCGATCTGAAGATCAGGAAGTGGCGAGCTACGTCGCCGAGCTAAGGCGACTTGCAGGATAATATGACTTTGATGGCTACCTGGAGCAAATGCTCAGAGACTTTCTTGTACTGGTCATTGGCCACGAGACCATCCTACGAAAGTTTTTTGGCTGTAGAGACACCGGCCCTCAGTAAGGTCATTGCGATAACACAGGTATTTTTGTCCACCAGTGATAACACCAAACAAACCTCTCAGCACACAAGTGCTAGCAATCATCATAAATTATGTGGAACTGTGTTTGTCAGCAGACATGTACAGGGCTGAAACCACAAGTCTGCAACTGTCAGCAGGCCTCAGGTGACCCAGATGACTCAGAGTCTCCAACAAAGGATGAATGCAAGGCAATTCACACCTTGTTGGCGTTGTGGAGGGTTCCATTCAGCCTATTCATGCCGCTTCAAAGGGTATGTTTGCAAGAGCTGTGGAAGAATGGGGCATCTCCAACGGCCTTGCGAATGAGCTGCAAGCTCTGCAATACCTGCTAACCACCATGTGGCAGAGGAAGATCGGTCCATGGTGGATCAAAGCAATTTAGAGCCTCAGAGAGAGGAGGCAAATGCTGAAGTACACGGGGTGCACACTTTTTCGACGAAATGTCCACCTATAATGCTAAATGTAAAATTGAATGGCTTACCCATAACCATGGAACTAGACACTGGCGCTCGCCAATCCATCGTGACTAAAAATATGTTTGAGAGACTGTGGTGCAACAAGGCATTCAGACCAGCCCGAAGCACCATCCACACGAAACTGAGAATGTACACCAAAGAGCTTATCATTATCCTGGGCAGCGCCATGGTCAAGGTCACCTACGAGGGCACGGTGCACAAACTGCCACTCTGGATTGTCCCGGGCGATGGCCCCACATTGCTTGGAAGGAGCTGGCTGGGCAAAATCGGCTAGAACTGGGATACCATCCGAGCGCTATCACATGACGATGAGGCCTCATGTACCCAGGTTCGGAACAAATTTCCTTCCATTTCTGAGCCAGGCATTGGAAGCTTTTCCGGGGCGAAGGTGCGGATTCACTTGGTCCCAGAGGCACGAACCATTCACCACAAGGCGCGAGCGGTACCACACATGATGAGGAGAGAGCGGAAATCGAGCTGGACAGGCTGCAACACGAGGGCATCATCTCCCTAGTGAAATTCAGCGAGTGGCCAGCCCGATTGTTCCAGTACACAAAAGTGATGGCACGGTCAGGGTTTGCGGCGATGATAAAGTAACTATAAATCGTTTCTCGCTACAGGACCAATACCCACGACCTAAGACAGACGACCTATTTGGCGCGCTGTCAGGAGGCAAGGCGTTCACCAAGCTTGACCTGACTTCGGCCTACATGACGCAGGAGCTGGAGGAGTCTTCGAAGGGCCTCACTTGCATCAACACGCACAAGGGACTATTCATCTACAACAGATGCCCGTTTGGAATTCGGTCGGCTGCAGCGATCTTCCAGAGAAACATGGAGAGCCTACTCAAGTCAGTACCACACACGGTGGTCTTTTAGGACGACATATTGGTTATGGGTCGGGACACCACGGAACACAGTCAAAACCTGGAGGAGGTCCTCCAGCGACTGGATCGTGTAGGGCTGCGGCTGGCTACTTTCGAAATGCGTCTTCATGGTAACAGAAGTAGAGTTTTTGGGGAGAAAGATCACGGCGGACGGCATTCGGCCTACAGACGCCAAGACAGAGGCTATCAGGAATGCGCCCAGGCCACAGAACGTCACGGATCTGCGGTCGTTCCTGGGACTCCTCAACTATTTTGGTAACTTCCTACCGGGGTTAAGCACCTTTTAGAGCCCATACATGTGTTATTGCACAAAGGTGAGAACTGGGTATGGGGAAAAAAAACAAGTAATTGCTTTTGAGAAAGCCAGAAACCTTTTATGCTCCAACAAGCTGCTTGTATTGTATAACCCATGTAAAAGACTTGTGCTAGCATGTGATGCGTCGTAGTACGGTGTCGGGTGTGTATTACAACAAGCTGACATTGCGGGCAAGTTGCAAACTGTCGCCTATGCTTCCAGGAGCTGTCTGAGGCCGAGAGGACCTACAGCATGATTGAGAAAGAGGCATTAGCATGTGTGTTCGGGTTAAAGAAAATGCATCAGTACCTGTTTGGCCTCAAATTTGAGCTGGAAACCGATCACATACCCCTCACATCCCTGTTCGCTGAAAACAAGGGGTTAAATACTAATGCCTCAGCCCGCATACAAAGGTGGGCACTCACGTTCTCAGCGAATAACTATACCATCCGCCACAAGCCAGGCACTGAGAACTGTGCGGATGCTCTCAGTCGGCTACCATTGCCCACCACGGGGATGGAAATGGCGCAGCCTGCAAACTTGTTGATGGTGGCGCAGTCCCCTGACTTGTTGATGGTTCGGGAAGAGTTTGAAAATGATAAATCACCTGTCACGGCCCACCAGATTAGGACTTGGACCAGCCAAGATCCTCTGCTGTCTCTAGTAAAAAAACTATGTTCTGCATGGGAGCTGGGCCAGCATCCCCGTTGAAATGCATGAGCCAATCAAGCCGTTCGAGCAGAGAAAGGACGAGCTGTCCAGTCAGGCAGACTGCCTGTTGTTGGGCAACCGCATCGTGCTAACAGAAAAGGGCAGGGAGACGTTCATCTCGGATCTCCACAGCACACACCCGAGTATCGTAATGATGAAAGCGACAGCCAGATCCCACGTGTGGTGGCCCGGTATCGACTCTGACTTAGAGTCCTGTGTATGGCAATGCAGCGTATGTGCTCAGTTGACCAACGCGCCAAGGAGGCACCACTAAGTTTGTGGTCCTGGCCTTCCAGACCATGCTCGAGGATCCATGTCAACTATGCGGGCCCATTTCTAGGTAAAATATTCCTGGTGGTGGTGGATGCTATTTCAAAATGGATTGAATGTGAAATAATGTCGGGAAGCACTGCTACCACTACCATTGAAAGCCTGAGGACCATATTTACCACACACGGCCTGCCTGACATACTGGTCAGTGACAACGGGTCATGTTTCACCAGTGCCAAATTTAAAGAATTCATGACCCGCAATGGGATCAAACATGTCACCTCGACCACAGTTAAACCAGCCTCCAATGGGCAGGCAGAGTGGGCAGTACAAACCATCAAACAGAGCCTTAAACGAGTCACAGAAGGCTCACTCCAAACCCGCCTGTCCTGAATACTGCTCAGGTATAGAACGAGACCCCACTCGCTCACAGGGGTGCCCCCGGCTGAGCGACTCATGAAAAGGACACTGAAAAGCAGACTCTCGCTGGTCCACCCCAAACTGCATGATCAGGTAGAGAGCAGGCGTCAGCAACAAAATGTAAATGATGGTCGCGCTACTGTGTCACGGAAAATTTATCTGAATGACCGTGTATGTGCTGAACTGTGGACATTGTCCCAAGTGGATCGCGGACACGGTGATAGCTAAATAAGGGAGTACGTTGTTTGTCGTCAAACTAGACAATGGACAAATTTGCAGAAAGCACCTCGACCAAATGAGGCTGCGGTTCACAGACAGCCGTGAACAACCCACAGCAGATACCACCTTTTTCGAAACACAGTAAGCCCATGGTGGAAGTCAAGCCATCGTGGGCAACAAAGGCGATCTTTTAAAGTTGCGAGTGCCTTTATGCTGGATCTGAAAGCAGCTGCGTGTGCTAGTAAAGAGCTCAAATGTAATAGAGCCCAGTGCAGGCAGAACAGATAAAGTACATTTATTGTAAAAGTTAAAATGTAGGGAATGTATGTAATTATACGTATATATAAATACTTATATATCTATATATATATATAAACAAAGTTAGTCAGTCAATCAGTCATGTCTTGTCTTGCCTTGTCTTGATTTGATTTGTATTTGAAAATAAGGGGGAAGGAGCTCATCATGTCACACAGCCCATACGCAGCCTCTCGCTAAATTGCTATGTTTCTAACTTATATCATAAGCCATCTTTCAGATATGGAATAACAAAATCCCACCGCAGATTCTTCTCCAGTCAGGCAGTCCTCGAATGCGTGTTCAATCAAATCAGTATGACTTCAAGTTGCATGTAATGCCTTTTTTCTCAGGCGACATGAAATGCACAGTAAGATCACGAATCACGTTTGCACGCACTCTCTCACTTACACAAACACACAAACAAACTAAAATTCCAGCACCCTCCAAAGGCAGTTTTTGAAATTTGAAATTTGAAATCCGGGACAGACAGCACATCCCTTTTAAACAGACACAGAACGAACCGGGACTGATCGCACACCATTTTCGAGAGACAGGGAATGACCCCGACCATCAGCACATCACCTTAAAAGGGATACGGAAACAGAATTCTGTAAAACTCAGCAGGTCGTGCAGATTCTGGGATGAAGATCCCGGGTTTATGTTCAGTCAGATGATCATTCCGATATTTTAGGAAAAATGTAAAGTTTACAGATTTTTTCAACTAAAATAGCGCCTGGAAAAAAATAGGCAGCGAGGAAGGACAAATGGGGATCTCTGTGATACGGAGGAGTGATTGAATAATAAATAGCACAATGCGAAAGGGCAAAGTGGGTGGTAAGCTTGCAATAAAGTAACAAAGAATGGTCCAGACGAGGTGTAAGTGGGAACAGCAGAACCATTACCAGACAATGGGATCGGCGCTTATGATCCGATACACTGAACCTAATGTTGAGGCCAGAAGACTATAACATCCTGAAATATAGTGTGTGGACGCCTTTTAATCAGACCAGGCAACTTGGCCACCCCGGATTCAGTTCCTGTACGGTTTGAATTCGGCAGCCAAGGGTCTAATTCAAAAGCCAGCTTCTCACATATTTTCGGTGCTAGAGAAACAGGACACAATCATATTAAGGGCAGAGTATCTTTCACTTTGAATTGAAGATTGACGCCGAATGTATGCTTATCCCAATGGAGGTGAGCTCATGCATGCATAAATGAAGATATACTGATCAATATTGGCCGGGACCAAGCATGGCATTAGGTTGTCCAATGAGACACAAAGCCGAGTACATCTGAGATACTTTAACTTTACTCAGTTAGGTGAGTTTCACTTTGCTCCTGGGAAACTCCAGGATTTGGACGCTGTGGGATCAACGAAGCGAAATCACACGTTTTAATTTGAAATATGTCCGTTTTCTCAAATGTTTACCGGCTCAGAAGCCATTCTTTGACTAAAAGTTGGCAGGGCTCGTCTGGGATTTGAACCTGAGACCTCTCGCATTTCAATTTTGAAAATCCCAAAACGAAAATGTTACACGTCGACCAACGAGCCACCGACAACGAGGAGCGTAGCTCTCAGATTCTGACGGTAGTTTACTATTCGGCCCATCTGACTCGCAGAGTCCTATCTAATGAGTCCCCCGATCCAAAGTCTTGCTAATGTTTAACCTTTGATGAATATATTATTAATTTGAGACATTACATTGCCAAAGAGCTGCATCTTTGTCAGTAAAAGATGAATTTGGCAATGAGGTTAAATTTGATTGACAAAAAAAAGAGATGGCTCAATTTTTTAACACAATAACGACGAAGGTGGGAGCACACTGGATCATCAGTCCATCGCCTCAACCTCTCGGCCAACTCGTCTCCTATTTACAGCAACGTCAGACATCCATCCCCTACTTTTTACATCAAAACAGAAATAATGTGCAAGGAAATCACCTTCACCGCATGTTCTGCCCGTGCAACCAGATCGACAGTGATGAAAATGAGCCATTAGCTTCTTAAAGCAATCAGCCTTCCTTGACTTCATGTGAGTGACTGTCCGAAATGGTTGATTTTGAGGCAGAATCATAACAAAGAATATAAAATTCCAGCAGCGAATTAGTTGACCATGGTATGACTCGAACCTGCAATTTTCTGATAATATCGCTGTGACAATCGAATTCAGAAGCCTTATCCATTAGGCCACGCGGCCGCTGCCATTGGTACAAAATGTGTTGTTTTTTATATTTAGAGCAAATTTGGGACAAGGGTTATTTCAAGGAATTAATGTTGGACAACTTGAGCATATTTCGAGTAATGAATATATGCGCTGGGATATGGATGCGCACCGGCACAGGCAATGTCAATGTAGCTTGAAACACAACAATTTAACAATTCGGTCATCGCAGCTGAAATCACACTCCTTTTAAAACTATACAGGATGATCCAGATTATGAGAAAATACGTCATAAAGGGGCAAATTAAGAACCGGAACTGACAACCATATCGTTTAAGCAGACACCGAATGATCCTGAACAGCAAGCACATCCCTATTACAAAGATGTAGAATGTCCCTTGACTGACAGCAGTTCGCTTTTAATGGAATAATGTGGGATTTCTATCATTCTTGAAGGCAATTGTGCTGTGCGTGAGTGAGCGTGGGGCTCAGGGCAAGTCGGGGCTGGGACGGTTATTGAAGCCACAGGTAATAGACAGCCAGGAAGGAGGGAGGGAAGAAAACCAACCCAGAAAAAAGACAATTTAAAATATCTATATATTATCATAATAAGAAAATAAATAATTTTACAATATTTTTTGTATAAAATTGAATTTGATTTGATTTCAATAAATAAGTAATGTTTCATAATCTATATATTTTTGATTGAATGAAGGCTGTGTAACTGGGTGAATTCCACTGGGAATCAGGTGGTGCAGTCAGTCAATACGGAAACACAGTCAGACCATGGTGGAAGACAAGGCACGATGGAAGATTGGGGAATAAATGCGATCTTTTAAAGTCACGAGTGCCTTTCTGTTGGATATGACAGCAGCTGCGTGTGCTGTGAAAGAGGTCAAATGTAATAGAGCCCAGTGCAGGCAGTACAGAAAAAAGTACAATTATTGTGAAAGTTAAAAAGTCGGCAATGTATGTAAATATACGTATATACAAATATTTATATGCTTATATATATATAAAAACAAAGTTAGTCAGTCAGTCATGTCTTGTCTTGTCTTGATTTGTTTTGTGTATGAAAATGTAGGGGAAGGATTTCATCATGTGACACAGCCCACACACAAGCTCTCGCTAAAATCGCCATGGTTCTAACTTATGAAATTTGCCTTCTTTCAGATATCCCACAGCAGATTCTTCTTCTGTCAGACAGTCCTCCAATGCGTGTTCAATCAAATCAGTGTGGCTTCAAGTTGCAAATAATGCCTTTCTTCTCACATGACATGAAATGCACAGTAAGATCGCGCAGCACGTTTGCACGCACTCTCTCGCTTACACAAATACACAAACAAATTAAAATTCCTACACCCTCCAAAGGCAGTTTTTGAAATTTGAAATTGAAATCCGGGACAGACAGCACATCCCTTTTAAACAGACACAGAACGAACCGGGACTGATCGCACACCATTTTCGAGAGACAGAGAATGACCCCGACCATCAGCACATCACCTGAAAAGGGATACTGAAACAGAATGAACAAAATCAGAAAATTCTGTAAAACTCAGCAGGTCGTGCAGATTCTGTGGATGAAGATCCCGGGTTCACATTCAGTCAGATGATCATTCCGATATTTTAGGAAAACATGTAAAGTTTACAGATTTTTCAACAAAAATAACGCCTGATAAAATAATCAGCGAGGAAGCACAAAAGGCAATATCTGTGATACAGTGGAGCATAGGAGTGATTGAATAATAAATGTCTCAATGCGAAAAGGCAAAGTGAGTGGTAAGCGGGCAATAAAGTAACAAAGAATTGGCCAGAGGAGGTCCCCCTCTTCATAGTCCTGCTTAGGTTTTCCCTTTGATGAATGTATTATTACATTGCATAAACAAACTGCAGTATCCTTGTCAGTAAATGTTGAATTTTGCCATGAGATTGATTGATAAAAAAAACAGAGGGGTCAAATACTTAATACAATAACGACGAGGGTAGGAGCACACTGGATCAGCAGTCCATCGCCTGAACCTCTCGGTCACCTCCTTTCCTATTTGCAACGACGTCAGATATCCATCCCTTACTTTTTGCATCCAAACAGAAATAATGTGCATGAAAATCTACTTCACCGCTTGTTCTGCCCGTGCAACCAGATCGACAGTGATGAAAATGTGCCATTCGCTTCTGAAAGCAGACAGCCTTCCTTAACTTCAGGTGAATGTCAGTCCGAGATGGTTGGTTTTGAGGCAGAATAAAACAAAGAATATAAAAGTCGACAAGGCGAGTTAGTTGACCGCGGCAGGACTCGAGCCTGCAACCTTTTGATAACATCGCGGTTACAATTGAAATCAGACGCTTATCCATTAGGCCACGCGGCCGCTGCTGGCTACAGAAAATTTGTTGATGGTTATATAGAGAGCAAATTTGGGACAAAGGTGAAATCAAGTTGTGGATTTCGGAAAACATGAGCATATTTCGAGTAATGAATAGATGCGCTGCGATATGGATGCGCACGGGCACAGGCAACGTCAATGTAGCTTGACACATAACAGTTTAACAATTCGGTCATCACAGCTGAAATCAACTCCTTTTAAATCTATACAGGATGAACCGGATTATAAGGAAATGCGTCTTAAAGGGCAAATTATGAATGGGAACTGTCAACCTTCGCATTTAAACAGACATCGAATGATCTGAGACTGCAAGCACATCCCTCTTACACAGATGCAGAATGACCCTTAACGGACAGCAGTTCCCTTTTCAAAGAATAAAACGGGATTTCTATCATTCCTGAAGGCTGTGAGTGAGTGAGTGTGGGGCTCAGGACCAGTCGGGGCTGGGACGGTTGTTGAAGCCACAGGTGATAGATAGGCAGGAAGGAGGGAGTGAAGTAAAACCAAACAAGACAAAAAGCCAATTTAAACTATATATATATTTATCATAATAAAAAAAAATTACAATTGTATTGCAAAAAATTGAATTTGATTTGATTTAAATAAATAAATAATTGTTCCATAATCTGTATACTTTTGGTTGGACGAAGGCTGGGTGACTGGATGAATTCAATTGGAAATCAGGGGGTGCAGTCAGTAAATACCCAAACTCAGTAAGCCCATGGTGGAAGACAAACCACGAGAGAAGATATGGGCAACAAAGGCGATCTTTTAAAGTCGCGAGTGCCTTTCTGCTGGATCTGACAGCAGCTGCGTGTGCTGTGAAAGATGTCAAATGTAATAGAGCCCAGTGCAGGCAGAACAGAAAAAGCACATTTGTAGTCAAAGTTAAAAGTAGGGAATGTATGTAAATTTGCTCATATATAAATATTTACATATGTATATACATAAACAAATTCAGTCAGTCAGTCATGTCTTGTCTTGTCTTGATTTGATTTGTATTTGAAAATAAGGTGGAAGGAGTTCAACATGTCACACGCAAGCTCTCGCTAAAATCGCTGTTTTATCCAGCTTTTACCACGAGGCTGGAAAATTCAGCTCATGATTTGCGGCGGTGCAAAAGCTTACCGGCCCGCCTTCTAGTTTCACTGAAATTGTGATGTCAATCGTCATGCAGTGCTCTGCCAGCATCCCGGATGGAAAATTAGGCCCTAACGCCTCATTATACGCCCTCCCCAGGAAACGCCTGAAAAACCAGACATTCGCAGGGTGCAGCAGGCAGTATTTGCGGCGTATTTAAATAGAGTGATGAGGATCCTACATCGCATGTCACATTGACTGTAACAGTTCCGCACAGCACACTGGCTGAAGTTCTGACTTGAAAGCGGCAGTTTTATTTGCCATTACAGTGTCCTAACAACGTCAGTGGTGCAGGTAAATATCTCATGATCTCAGTAGCGAGAAGTCTGACCTTTTCGATGTGCAGTTAAAATCAGTAGAGTTTACTGGGAATTCCATCGCATGAGGTGTTGTGACGTTAAAAAGCTGTCTAGCAGCCAATCACAATGCAGAATTCTCACAGACAGGGAACCAATCAGATGGAGAGTGACACAGTTAATTCAGAAACTAGGGTCCTAAATTAAGGAATGGTAACTTCCATGGTTTGAGGCGTGAACTGGCTAGAATAGACTGGCAAATGACACTTAAAGGGCTGACGTTGGAAAGGCAATGGCAAACATATAAACATCACATGGATGAACTTCACCAATTGTACATCCCTACCTGGAGTAAAAATAAAATGAGGAATGTGGCTCAATCGTGACTAACACGGGAAATTAAGGATAGTGTTAAATCCAAGGACGAGGCATATAAATTAGCCAGAAAAATCAGCAAACCTGAGGACTTGCAGAAATTTAGAATTTAGCAGAGGAGGCCAAAGGGCTTAATTAAGAGTGGGAAAATAGAGTACGAGAGGAACCTTGCCAGGAACATAAAAACTGACTGCAAAACTTCGATATATATGTGAAGAGGAAAAGATTAGTGAAGACAAATGTTGGTCCCTTGCAGTCGGATTCATGTCAATTCGTAATGGGGAACAACGAAATCGCAGACCAATTGAACAAAAGCTTTGGTTCAGTCTTCATGAAGGAAGACACAAATAACCTTCCGGAAGTACTCAGGGACCGAGGGTCTGGTGAGAAGGAGGAACTGAAGGATATCCTTATTAGGTGGGAAATTGTGTTAGGGAAATTGATGGGATTAAAGGCCGATAAATCCCCGGGGCCTGATAGTCTGCATCCCAGAGTACCTAAGGGAGTGGTCCGGAAATAATGGATGCATTGGTGATCATTTACCAACAGTCTATCGACTCTGGATCAGTTTCGATCGACTGGAGGGTAGCTAATGTAACACCACTTTTTAAAAAGGGAGGGAGAGAGAAAACGTGTAATTATAGACCGGTTAGCCTGACATCAGTCGTGGGGAAAATGTTGTAATAAATTATTAAGGATGAAATAGGAGCACATTTGTATAGCAGTGACAGGATCGTTCCAAGTCAGCATGGATTTATGAAACAGCAGATTTTTCTCCTGTCAGGCAGTCCTCGAATGCGCGTTCAATCAAATCACTGTAGCTTCAAGTTGCATGTAATGCCTTTTTTCTCACATGACATGAAATGCACAGTAAGATTGGATAGCACGTTTGCACGCACTCTCTCGCTTACACAAACACACAAATAAACTAAAATTTCAAAGGCAGTTTTTGAAATTTTAAATCCGGGACAGACAGCACGTCCCTTCAAACAGACACAGATTGATCCGGGACTGATAGCACAGCATTTTAGAGACGCAGAAAATGACCCCGGATAGACAGCACATCACCTTAAAAGGGATACGGAATCAGAATGAACAAAAACAGAGAATTCTGTAAAACTCAGCAGGTCGTGCAGGTTCTGTGGATGAAGAACCCGAGTCCACGTTCAGTCGGATGATCATTCCGATATTTTAGGAAAAATTTAAAGATTGCTGATTTTTTTCAACATAAGTAGCACCTGCAAGAAATAGGCAGCGAGGAATGACAAAAGGGGATGCCTGTGATACAGTGGAGCGTAGGAGTGATTAAATAATAAATGGCACAATGCGAAAAGGCAAAGTGGGTAATAATCGGGGAATAAAGTAACAAAGAATGGTCCAGAGGAGGTGTTAGTGGCAACAGCAGAACCATTACCAGACAATGGGAGCGGTGCTCGTGATCCGATACGTTGAACCTAATGTTGAGGCAAGAAGACTATAACATGCTTGAATTAAAGGATGTGAACGCCTTTTAATCATACCAGGCAGCTTCGCCATCCCGGAATGATTTCCTGTACGGTTTGAGTTCGGCAGCCAAGGGACTGATTCAAAAGCCAGCTTCTCACATCTTTTCAGCGCTAGAGAAACAGGACGCACTCATATTCAAAGCAGAGTATGTTTCACGTTGAAGTGGAGATAGACGCGGAATGTATGTTTATCTCAATGGAGGTGAGCTTATGCGTGCTAAAGGAAGATATACTGATCAAGTATTGGCCGGAACCAAACACGAGTTTAGGTTGTCCAATGAAACACAGAGCCGAGTACATCTGAGATACTTTAACTTTACTCAGTTCGATGAGTTTCACTTTGCTCCTCTGAAACTCGATGATTTGGATGCTGTGGGAACAACGGAGCGAAAGCACAAGTTTTAATTTGAAATATGTCCGTTTTCTCACATGTCGATTGGCTGAGAAGCGGTTCTTTGATTAAAAGTTGGCAGGGGTCGTCCCGGATTTGAACCCGTGTCCTCTCGCATTTTAATTATGAATATCGCTAAATGAGCATCATACTTCGAGAAAAGCGAGACGCCGACACTGAGGAGCGTAGCTCTCAGATTCTGACGGTAGTTTACTATTCGGCCCATCGTGCCTGTGTTGACTCTCAGAGACCTATCGGATGAGGCCCCCTCTCCATAGTCCTGCTAATGTTTTCCCTTTGATGAATGTATTATTAATTTGAGACACAACTTAAACAAAGTGCAGCATCCTTGTCAGTAAAAGTTGAATTTTGAGGTCAAATGTGATTGACAAATAAACTCGACGGGTTAAATGTTTAATACAATAACGACGAGGGTGGGAGCACACTGGATTAGCAATCCATTGCCTGAACCTCTCGGCCACCTCGTCTCTCATTTACAGCAACGTCAGACATCCATCCCTTACTTTTTGCATCCAAACAGAAATAATGTGCACGAAAGTCTACTTCACCGCCTGTTCTGCCCGTGCAACCAGATCGTCAGTGATGTAAATGTGCCATCAGCTTCTCAAAGCTTTCCTTTACTTCAGGTGAGTGACTGAACGAGATGGTTGGTTTTGAGGCAGAATCAAAACAAAGAATATAAAATTTCATGCGGAGAGATGGTTGACCGCAAACAGGACTGGAACTTTCAATCTTCTGATAAAATTGCGTTCAACAATCGAAGTCAGACGTCTTGTCCATTATGCCACGCAGCAGCTACCGTCCGCGCAAAATTTGTTGCTGTTTATATTGAGAGCAAATTTGGGACAAGGTTTCGATCAAGGAGTGCATTTCGGAAAACATGAACATATTTCGAGTAATGAATCGATGCGCTGCAATATGGATGCGCACGGGCACAGGCAACGTCAATGTAGCTTGAAACACAATAGTTTAACAATTCGATCATCGCAGCTGAACTCACACTTCTTTTAAAACTATACAGGATGATCCGGCATTATGAGAAAATCGGACTTCGATGTGCAAATTATGAACCGGAAAAGAATAAAGTGAGACTTGTATAATTCCTGAAGACAATTGGGTTGTGTGTGAATGAGCGTGGGGCTCAGGACCACGTGGGGCTGGCACGGTTGTTGATGCCCCAGGTGATAGAAGGCAGGAAGGAGGGAGGGAATTAAAACCAACCCGACAAATCCAATTTACACGTTTTCACGTTCAGTCGGATAATCACGCCGATCTTTAAGGGTAAAGTTAAAGATTACTGATTTTTTTCAACAAAAAAAGAGCCTGGAAAATATAGGCAGCGAGAAAGGACAAAAGCGAGCGCCTGTGTACAGTGAAACGCAGCAGTGATTAATTAATAAATGGCACAATGGGAAACGCCAAAGTGAGTGGTAATCGGGCAATAACGTAACAAAGGATGGTCCAGAGGAGGTGTTAGTGGGAACAGCAGAACCATTACCAGACAATGGGAGCGGTGCTTATGATCCGATACTTTGAAGCTAATGTTGAGGCCAGAAGTCTATAAAATTCCTAAAATATTGGTTGTCAACGCCTTTTAATCAGACCAGGCAGCTTGATCACTCCGGATTGATTTCTTGTACGTTTGAATTCGGCAGCCAAGGGACTAATTCAAAAGCCATCTTCTCACAACATTTCAGCGCTAGATAAACAGGACGCACTCATATTCAGGGCAGAGTGTGTATCACGTTGAAGTTAAGATTGACGCTGAATGCATGCTTATCCCAATTGAGATGAGCTCATGCGTGCAGAAAGGAAGATTTCCTGATCAAGTATTGACCGAAATTAAATACTGGTTTAGGTTGTCCAATGAGACACCGAGCCGAGTATATCCGAGAGGGTTTAATTTTACTCAGTTATTAACTTTCACCTTGTTCCTGTGAAACTCTGCGATTTTAACGCAGTGGGAACAACTCCGCAAAATCACACGTTTTCATTCTTAATTTTTCTCACATGTCGACCGGCTGTGAGAAGCGGATCTTTGACTAAAAGCTGGCGGAGCTCGTTCGTGCTTTGAACCCGGGATCTCTCGCATTTCAATTTGAAAATCCCAAAACAATCCTACCCCAAGACCAACAAGCCGCCGACAGCGAGAAGCGTCGGTCTCAGACTCTGACGGTAGTTCACTATTCGGCCCATCCTGCATGTGCTGTCTCTCAGAGACCTATCTAATTAGTCCCAAATGACCATAGCCCTACTAATTTTTTCCCTTTGATCAATATATTATTAATTTGAAACATTACATGACCGAAGTGCAGCATCCTTGTCATGAAATGTTGAATTTGGCCATGACATTAAATATGATTGAAAAAGTAACCGAAGGAATCAATTGTTTAACCTGCACAGCATACTGGATTAGACGTCCATCGCCTGTCATTCGCAGCCACCTCGTCTCCTATTAACAGCTACATCAGCAATTGAATTTGCTGCTTTTTTGCATTCAAACAGAAATAATGTTAAAGAAAGTCTACTTCACCGCTTGTTCTGTCCGTGCAACAGGATCGATATTGAAAATGTGCCATTACCTTCTTAAAGCAAACAGCCTTCCTTTCGTTCAGGTCAGTGACTGTACGAGATGGCTGGTTTTGCAGCAGAATGACAACAAAGAATATAACATTTCGCGCAGCGATTTAATTTACCGCGGCTCGACTCCAATCTGCAAATTTCCGATAACATCGCGGTTACAATTGAAATCAGATGCCTTATCCATTACGCCACGCGGCTCCTGCCACGAGGAAAAAAAATGTTGTTTTTTATATTAGTAGCAAATTCGGGGCAATAACTGTACAAAGTAGTGGGTTTTGGAAAAGATGAGCATATTTCAAGTAAATGAACAGAAGCGCTGCGATCTGGGTGCGCACTTTAGCTGGGCTTCTAACTTGGAACACAACAGCTTAACAATTCGGTCATCACAGCTGAAATCAGACTCCTTTTCAAAATATACATGGTGATCCGGTACTATGCGAAAATCTGTCTTAAGGAGAAAGATTGTGAACCGAAACTTACAACCATCCCGTTTAAACAGACACAGAATGATCAGGGACCGCAAGCACATCCCTTTAACACAGGTGTAGAATGACCCTTCACTGACAGCAGTTCTCTTTTAAAGGAATAAAGTGCGATTTCTATCATCCCAGAACGCAATTGTGCTGTGCGTGAGTGAGCGTGGGGCTCCGAAACACGTGGGGCTGGGAAGGTGATTGAATCCCAAGGTGATAGACAGGCAGGAAGGACGGAGGGAAGTAAAACCCTCCAGAAAAAAACCAATTTAAGAACATTTATCTACTTAATTTTTAAAGAAATGTATTGATAATAAGTTTAGTTAACAAAAGTTGAAATTGATTTGATTTCAATAAATATATAATCAATTAATAATGTAATTATTTTTAGATCGAACGAAGGCTTTGTGTAGCTAGATGTTTACCATTGGAGATAAGGGTGTGCACCCAGTCAATACCAACAGGCACCGTCAGCCCATTGTGGAAGACAAGCCACGAGGGAAGATGTGGGAGGCAACGGCCATCTTTTAAAGTGACATGTGTCTCTCTGCTGTTTTTCAGATGTGCAATGTCAGGATCCTACAGCAGCTGCTTGTGCTGCGAAAGTGGACAAAAGCAATAGACTCCAGTGCAGGCAGATCAGAAAAAGCACATTTATTATGAAAGTTAAAAATCGGGGAGTTATACACAGTATATAAGTATTCACTCACACACACACGCTTATATACTTATAAATATATATATAAATATAAATATATTAACAAAGTCTGTCAGTCAGTCAGTCAAGTCTTGTCTTGTCCTGTTTTGATTTGATTTGAATTTGAAAATAAGGTGGTTAAGGTCATCATGTCACAAAGCCCACACGCAAGCCCTCGCTGGAATCCGTATGTTTCTAACTTGTGTTTTTTTGCATTTTTTCAGATGTGGAATGGCAAGATCCCACAGCAGATTCTTCTCCTGTAAGATATTCCGCGAAGGAGTGTTCAAAAAAATCGGCATGGCTTCAAATTCCATGTGATGCCTTTTTTCATTCATGATATGAAATGCCAAGCACCATCGCACAACACGTTTGCACTCTCTCCCTCTCTCTCTTACACAAACTCACAAACAAGCTTAAATTCCTATATGACAAAAGTGCAGTATCCTTGACTGTAAAAGGCAAATTTGGCCATGAGGTTTTATGTGATTGACAAAACAACAAGAGGCTTCGAACGTTTAACACATTAAGCACGAGTATGGCTTTCGGACCAACGAATGCAGATCACAATGGATTAGCAGATATTCGCCTTAAACTCTGGGCCACCTCCTCTCAGGTTTGAAGCAACGCTAGGCATTCAATGTCCTGCTTTTTGCATCCAAACAGAAATATTGTGCAAGAATGTCCACTTCACCGCTTGTCCTGCCCATGCAAGCAGATCGGCAATGTTGAAAATGTGCCATCAGCTTCTTAAAGCAAACGGCTTTCATTACTTCAGGTGGTGTACACACGTGGAATTAAATGTACCAGATACAGCAGAAGTCGGAGCTGCTGAAACAGCGGAGTTAGGTTATTCATAAAAAGAATGAATTGGGATGGGGCAGCAGAAACAGGGGAACTAGCAGCTCCGGAAACAGGGGAAATAGGTGCTCTGGAAACAAAGAAATTAGGAGCTCTGAAACATCAGCATTGGTTGGTCTGCAGAAACAACGGAATGAGAGTGCCCTAGAATGACGGGAAATTGGATCAAGAAACAGTTGAATTCGGATCTCCAGAAAAACGGAGAATTAGGATCAACAGAAACAGGGGAATTAGGACCTCCAGGTATGGATGAATTAGGAGACCGTAACAGAAACCTGAAAATTAGTAGAGAGCTAAATAAACAGGGAGATTACGAGAGAGCTACAGTTACAATGGGATTCTTAACTCCAAATACTGCGACGTTAGGAGGGGGCATCATAATCAGGGAAAGTAGGAGCGCCAGAAATAGGGTAATTAGAAAGAGGAAAATTATGATCTCCAGCACTTTACCTTATTATGCAGGGGGATAATGAGCAGCAGAAAAGGAGAGTTAGCAGTTGAAGAAAGAGGTGAACGAGGTTCACCTGATACAGGGGAATTATGAGCTCCAGTGACAGGGGCATTATTTAGTCCAAAACATGGGACAAAGATACTACTGAAACATTGGAAGGAAGAGCTACAGAAACTGTGTAATTGGAGCGCAAGAAAGAGGGTAATCTGGAGTTCCTGACACAGGGAAATGAGGAGCACCTTAAACTGGAGCATTAGAAGCTGCTGAAATAGAGAAATGAAGAGTGCAAGAAAATGGAGAATTCGGAGCTCCAGAAACATAGGGATAAGGAGCTCCTGAAACAGAGGGATAAGGAGCTCCAAAAACAGCTGAATTTGGAGCTCCAGATGCAGTGGGATAAGGAGCTCTTTAAATAGGGGAATCAAGAGTTTCTGAAACAGAGGTATCAGGAGCTCCTGAAACAGAGGAATTAGGAGCTCCTGAAACAGAGGGATAAGGAGCTCCAGAAACAGAGCAATTAGGTGCTCCTGAAACGGAGGGATAAGGAGCTCCTGAAACAGAGGGATAAGGAGCTCGTGAAACGAGGAATTAGGAGCTCCAGAAACAGAGGGATAAGGAGCGCCTGAAACAGAGGAATTAGGAGCTCTTGAAACAGTGGGATAAGGAGCTCCTGAAAAAGAGGAATTAGGAGCTCTTTAAACATGGGGAATTCAGAGCTCGGATACATGGAAATTAGGAGTTTCAGAAACAGGTGCATTTGGTGTTCAAAATACGAGAATGATGACCAGCAAAAACAGGGGGATTAGGAGAGATTGCAGTACTTGCACACCTAAATATCATTGTCAGGCAGAGTTTCTAAGTATAATATACTCAGATCCATCTTTCTTAGGGTCAATATGAAATAATTTACACTTCGTCACTGGGACCTATATCTGCACAGTTATTGTCACAAACACTTAATAATCGTCTCTTTGCAACATTATGTTCCACGACACTATTTAAAGTGCCAATTACATTTTTCTTCACTAAAATTGGACGAGAGAGCGGAACTGGAATGTGCCTCGCCGTTTGTTTTTCGTGCTCTGTCTCCTCATGTCTGTCTTTCTTTCTGTCCCCCCATCTGTTTCCAACACTCTCTTGCCCAACCTATCACTCCTCCGTCTTTCTCGCCACTTGTGTAACCCCCGTCTCTCTTTCTCTGTGCCCCTCCCGCCTGTCTCTCCGTCTGACTCCCACTGTATTTTTCTTTCCTCTGCTGTTATCTCTATTTCTGTCTCCCGTCTGTGCCCATCAGTCTCTTCCCCTCCGTTCCTCTCCCGTCTGTCTCTCGAGTCTCTCCCTTGCAGTTCTCCGTCCGTCTGGCCCCGCCGTCTGTCGCCCTTTCTTTCTCACTGTCTGTCTCTGTCGTTACCTCCCTGTCTCCCTCCTGTTTAATTCCCCGTTTTTCACCCTCTCTGTCTCCCCAGTCTTGCTCTCTCTCTCCTTAACTTTTCTGTGTCTGTCTGATTCGTCTGTTCTATTTCTGTCTTGCCCGTTTCCCTCTGCTGTATCTCTCTCCCCTTCTACATCCTCCCGTCTGTCTACCACCATCAACCTCACCCACTCTGTATGCTTCTTTTACATTTCCAGTCGGTTATCTCCACCACACGGTCTGTCTCTCTCTATCTATCACCTCCTGTAGGTCTCTCTCTCTCTCTCTGTGCACCGCCCACCCCACCGCCCCTCTCTATCTCCTTCCTATCTCTCACCTGTCTTTCTCTCACTCTCTCTGTTGCCCCTCTGGCTCACCAGTTTGCCTGCTCCCGCCTTGCACCGTCTCAGCCTTTGTCTTTGTAACATATCATCTATCTACCGCAGCCTGTCGCAATGCACCATTCATCCAGTCAATCTCTATCCCACCACACCCAATTTGTTGCTCTCGCTCGCTGTCTCTCGCTCCCCCACCTCTTTTGCTTCGTCAACCACGTCGTTTTCTCCCTGTCTTTCCGGTCTGTTTTCTGCCCATTTCTCTCCCACGTCTGTCCCACTCTAACCCTCCGCACATGTACTCACTTATGTCTCCTCATCTCTCATTCTCTCTGTCACCGCCAAATGTTTATCTCTCTTTACGTTGCCGATCTGTCTATCAGACTCCGCCATCTGGTTCTTTCCCTCTTTCCCCCCACGTCTATCTCCCTGCTGTCTCTTCATCACTCTCACTCTGTTTGACCCATCGATTACCCCGCCGTCTGCCTCTGTCTCGATATTTCTCTCTGTCGGCCTCTTCCCCTGTCTCCAAAATTTTTTTAAAAAATGAAATCAGAAATGTAGGCGTCGCTACCAAGGCCTTCCTTCCTTTATTGCCCTTCTGAAACTGCCCCGGAGAAGGTGGTGGTGAGCAGACTATTTTAACCGCTTCAGTCCGTGTGGTGAAGGAACTCCCACAGTGCCGACTTTGTCGCTGCAGTTTGATTCAACTGAGTGTTTCGCTGGGCCATTGTAGAGGGCATTGAAGTGTCAACCACATTGTTCTGCGACTGGAATCATGTATAGCCCAGACCAGGAAAGGACGGCATATTTCATCCCCAAAAGGTCATTAGTGAACAAGATGGATAATTATGACAATCCAGTACTATCATGGTCGTCTCTGATACTAGCTCTTTAAATCCAGATTCATGTAATTAACTCAATTTAAATTCTTCAGCTGCCGTGGCAGGATTTGAACTTACATCTCGGCGATCTTTAGACCAGGCCTCTGGATTAGTAGTTCAGTAACATTCCCACTCTGCTACTGTATGGTTTCTCTCACTCTCTTTCTTTGTGTTTTCCCGGTCTGTCTTCTCCTTCTTTCTCCCCCACCTGCCTCTCTCTGTCTTGCCATCTGTCTTTTTCCACCGCCTGTCTCCATCACTCTATCTCTCTTCCCACCCACCTACCCGTGTCTGTCTCTCGCTCTGATCCGCCGTATCTCTCTCTCATTCTGCCTCCTCATATGTCTTTCTGTTCCTGTCTCTTCTGTATGCCTCTCTCTCTGTCTCTGTCTCCTCATCCGTCTGCCGTTGCTGTCTGCCCCATTTGTATCTCTCGCCGTTTTGCTCTGCTTGCCCCGATTGTTTCACCAAACTCTTTATTTATCTGTCTCTTACACGTCTGTCTCACCCCCTCTCTCTCACTCTCACTGCCTCACCCACCGTCTGCCTCTCTCTCTTCATCTCTATCTCAGCCCAGTGTGTTATCTTTCTGGCTAACCCTCGTCTGCCACCCCTGTCTGTCAATTACTGTCCCCTTCCACTATTCAACCTTGTCTGCCCCTGACTGTCGCTCTCTATCTGCCTTCCATCAGTCTTCCCTTTCTGCCTCGCCTGTCTGTCACGCAATTCCCCCTTCCATCATTCTCAGCCGACTGCCTCCGCCCTTCAGCCTTCCACGTCTATCTCTCTCGTTGTCACCCATCATATCTCCCTTCCACCCACTTTGTCTCTATCCGTTTCTCACCCTGTCTGTCGGTCTTGCCGCCCCCTCGCCTCAGTATTGTCGCTCTCTATATCCCCCACCATAATTAACTCAGTCTGTCTCCCCACCCCCTCGTCTGTCGCTCTCTCTCTCTTTCTTTCAAAATCTGTCTGCCTCGCTTTCTGTCTCTCCGGACAGTCTCTTCTCCATCAAAACCACCTGTCTGTCTCTTTCTTTCTCTGACATGCACATAACTCTCTCCCACTGCCTATCTATCTCTGTCACCTTTACCAGGCGTTAGATTTTAAAGGAGATCTTTTCGGCAATATTTGGTAAAATAGCGCAAATCTCCGACCGCAATGACCCTTCTCTCGGGGATGCGTTGGATCTATCAAAAGCCATTTTGACTGTCCCAGTGCTGGTTTTCAGCGCACACACATCGCGCACTGAGAAGCGCACTTGAGAGGCCTCGACGGGTGTTTGCTGACCTCATACGTGCCCTGAGAGACCGCAATTGTTGGAAATTTGGCAGGCTCTCTGTTGCCATGTATTTCCCTCAGTCTGAAACAAACGTGACAAGTTGTCAATGGCGATTGCAATAATTATTAATCTTTCACAGAACGTTATGAAATTAATTGAATAAGCTTCATTTTAATTTAATAAATCCCAGAATGGGCATCGAACCTGTGCCGACGGGGAGAGAGCGCTGCATCCTAACCACTAGGTGGCGGTCACAGGCATGAGTAAACTTTGATGTCAAAGACTCGTGAAACAGTTAGGCGGCCTCTGTGAGAATGCTTAAAGGGAGAATGTTCAAAGTAAACTAGTCGCAACAGCAATGAACTGCAATCAAAAAAAACAGCCAAAACCTGTGTTTTTCCCCAGCAGACATGGCGGAAATTAAACGGCGGAAGTTAACCGTTTTGAAAATTGAATGTCTTTTGGAACTGGCTCGTTTTATTAATTGTAAAACATATGATTTATCTTAAAGATTTGGATATTTCGTTGCAGTCCTCTGCTGTTGCGACTTTACCAGAACAACAACAAAAATTGAGCTACCAGATTAATGCGTGGTATCCGGATTGGTTTCAATACCCACAAACTGGCGCTTTGGGATTACAATGTCGGACCGTATCTGGATTGCATTGTTGATGCTTCATGACAATGACATTGAATCACAACCCCGTCATCAGAAATCTTTCCAGAGATGCTGTATGACTGGCTGAGTATATCCAACATTTCCTGATTTCATTTCAGGCTTACAGGATTCTCAGTACTTTGCTTTTGAAAGTAAAAAGTAACATAAGTTGACGTCATTGGCGATTCGAATGTCAGTACCTTTCTGCGACGGTAAACGTGAGTCATGCGTAGTGTGTATCCTCCCTTCTGCCAGGTAAAGGACATCACTGAGTGGGTGCAGAACATTTTGAGAGGCGAAGGGGAGCTGCATAAGCCGTGAACTATGTGCTAACTAATGACATAAGGAAACAAGGGGATGAGTTCCTTCAGTCAGAGTTTCAGGTGCAATTGAGGAAAATAATGAGCAGGACCACAAAGGTATTCCATGGAGTTGTCCCAGTGCCCCGCGCTATTGAGGTTGCAAAAAGCAACGTATGTCTGGATAAACGGTGCACGAGGTTGGGCTGCAGAATCCGGGGCATTGGGACCAGTTCTGGCGCAGCAGGGACCTGTTGCAGCAGGTCGGGTTGTCCATCAATAGAGCTTGGACCAATGTCCACGCGGGAAGTTTAACAACGGGGGCGGGTGAGGGGTTAAACTAATTTGGCAGTGGATTTGTGTACCAGGATGAAACATCTGTAGATTTTGTAATTATGCATTATACACAATTTCAGACGATTATTATATATCAACGATAGCAGTGAACGTGGCCTCAGACAGCTCATTTCAGCCCATCCTTGGGAAACGATATACCACGGCTCGGCCAACCCTTCCCTTACACCGAGCACAAGCAGGGGAAACACAGGCACAGCAGACTTTGCTGAGGACCGTAGAGAGTAAAATGTTCTTTGATCAGTGATAGCTCTAAATATATTTTGGTGTCTCTGTGTTAAGTTGCAATTTGTTCTGTGGGTTATAAATATATTTTGTATATCTGTGTTAGTGTTTATGTATTTGAATGCAACATAGTTATTTACAATAGTATTGTGGACCATCTGTGTTTGTTATAAATGTATTTTCTTTGTACATCTTTGAATCTATGTTACTTGTAAACACCTCGCAAATAAACGTAAATACAATTATAGCACCGAGATACTTAGATATTAATTCATAATAATACATATATGAACACAAATAATTTGATTATCAATGTTCCACACAATTTAATTTACAACTCACAGATGGATGCACAAATATATATTATAAATTTCCTGCACGGACTAACAAATTCATTACAAATAACAAAACATTACACAAAAAATAAAACACGTCTATGGCGAGAATCTATGGAGTCTCAATAACTGAAGGCTTCATGCAGAGAGCCGGCATTGACACGATGGGATGAAAAGCTTCCTTCTGTGTTGAACGATTCGATGATTCTTTGTCTTCTTCCTTGCAACAGCAACAATATCCGTGCCGTGCGCAACTATGCTGTCGTCAGAGACAGACACCCTTAGCTTTCGAAACTCCCGTGGCTTTTCTGTATGATGGGAGCAATACGATTGCAGGATATGCAGCTACGGTGGCGCAATCGGTTAGCACGTGGTACTTATATGACAGTACACTGCTTGGGAAATGCCGATGTTGTGAGTTCGAGTCTCACCTGATGCAGCCAATGCTTCTGCACTTGATGATTGTACTTTTCAGAGTCTGAGGCTGTTTTCTATTTATCCATTTCTCTTGCCATTCCGCAATGTACCACGCTGCTGTCTGCCTCTCTCGTTGCAATTATCTCCATGTGAATCTGTGGTTTATTTCTGAATGAATACCCGTGCCTGTTCCCCACATGAAATAAATGAGGTGATCAAACAATTCCTCATCTGGCACGAGAGAGCGAATGAACCAACATTTAAAAGAAGTTTTAGCTGATTCTATATATAACATTCCCTCTTGAGTGATATAGGTTCAATTCTGTACAAAACGAAACATTGATCACAACGGTTTCCATTAGCCGCCTTTTAATGTATTGTCGGAAGCACGACCATTGTGGCTCAAGAAGTTTCATGATTAATAAACATAGAAATCAAGCAATGAAACGGTAGAGATGGTTCTGAGAATGTGGAACGCCCTCTCCCAGAGCAACATTTAAAACAAGTTTCAAAAATTGGCAGCTTGCAGGAGGAAGGTAAAGAGAGGAAAGTGAGCCACAGAAAAGCCACGGGAGTTTCGGAAGCTGAGGGCGTTTGTCTCTGACCACAGCATAGTTGCGCACGGCATGGATATTGTTGCTATTAAATTTGCATAAAATGCAACGTTTGTTTGCAGCTGTTTCCGTTTCTGTCCCTTTTATCGAATTCATAATTCCATTTGCCTGCGATGATTCCATAAATCTTCGTATCCTTGCCTAAAAAAAGCGATCAATGTGAAACTTGAAAATGTCAATTGCCCCAACCTCGATAGATTTTTAGGGGAGGAATTATAAGAAAGGTGGAATAGGCAGCTGTATGATGGGAGCACAAATACCACTCAGCATTCGCATCCGTTGCAGCGATGGAATCGGATAGCGCGCAGTACTTATATGACAGTGTCAGCACCCAGGCAGGCCGAGGTTGTGAGCTCGAGCCTCCCCTAGTGCAGCTGATGGCTTTGTTTGTGACATTTCGACATTAATCGAAGGTGCAATTGATGTATTCCCAAACCTTACCAACATATTCAATGTTTTATTCAAGCATAAAATATTGCAACGGAGGTTGAAAATTGTACGTATTTGTGAGGTGGAGTGGAGGCGTTTTGACATTTAATCAGTAACTCTGATGTAAATAATAATGTGCCGGAAACACACTCGATTTCAAAGAGAAGATATGTAAACGCATTGTTTATCTCGACATAGTTCCTACACCACATTCAACAGAAACAAGTATGTTCCTGAACATTTCGCTAAACATGTTGTGCTCCATGTTGCAATGTTGGTGCATTGGAGTTTTCGCTAATTCTATTCTATGGAAACATTCAAACTTATCGATTCGAGTCCCATCAAAGACCAAATGTAAATTAATAGAATGGTTACTGCACAGCAGGAGGCCATTCGTCCCATCGAGAGTGTGCTAGCTCTTAGCTAGTCCCACTCCCCCGTCCTTTCCCCATCGCCCTGCAGGACAGGGTTGGCTGGTTCCGTGGCTGGAAAGTAATTGTTTGCAGTAAACCGCAACTGTCTGTGATAGCCGGAAGGTTTAATGTTTTGGGCCTGCAATCTACTCAGGTTTACCTGTTCGCCGCTACACTGTTTAAAGCTCCGTTCAGTGCTTGAATAACTAAGAGCTGTAGCTGATGGGCTGCATTTCCCTCTCTCAGAGCCTGAGAGATCCGCCAGGGCGGGATGCACGTTTAAACTGTCGCCCAATTATCTTTTACGCTTTTACAACATTTCATGAGAGCAAAAGGATTTCAAGCTGCAATGATGTTTTCTGCTATTGTCTTCGCATGCATCTTTCTATCTCTCCCTGTCTCTGCCTCTTGTATTTCTCTGGTTTTCGCTGATTGACTTCTCAGGTTTAAATGGACGGCCTGGGTTGATCTAACCTGCAACAAGGACAGCAATCGGCAATGAAAGACTTGGACTATAGGACAGGAATGGTGTAAATTCGGGGCAAATATCTTCACAGATATGTTCCTTCGCGCTCGCAGTGCAATAAAGCAGCACCGATTACAGTTGTCTTAAGGTAGAGTTTACCTTATGTGGATACTGACACATACGACAATATAGAGCTATTAATGCTGCCAAATCTTTTGATAATACAGGTCACATATTCAAAATTAGTTTTGTAAAGACATTCCAATATTGTTGACATGGAGTATCAGCAAGCTCGCACGGCAGTTGGATGCCAGTTGGAAAGCTGTCGGAAAGAACATGCAGAACATTGTATTTCTGCTGAGCAGACCATGAGCCTCCTTCTTGAAAATGGTTCTCCAGTCCCGCTAAGAGGGGATAAAGTATCATGAGAGTTGAATGGGACTGTGCCCACTTGTATAGCAGGATGTGTAAGGGCTTTTTCCCTTCCTTAAAGAACAGTAATGATTCAGTTGCAGAATTTACTCGCACCACTCGCAATTCGGCCCAAGGATGAGCCGAGCCAATCACGTGGAGTTAATACAATTCCTCCAGTCAGTAAATTCAGTTGGCATATCAAGAAAAATGTAAGAAATCACCGTGACTTACTCGGTGAGCGCGCAGCATAATGAATAAGGTGTTTATTTATGTATGTACCATAATGTTACCAGAAATTTACAGTTTTGATGAGATTTGGATTCAAAGCTTAATTTATGTCATATTCAGGCAAATGCTTGGAAGGTTTATCAGCAAAAAACGCTTAACAAAGTAAATTAACACAATCGATCTGCAGTCCATAACCTTAACCTCTCGTCTGCCATCGAACACAACTCAGCTATTCCATTTCAGGCTTTTTGCATCCGTACAGATATACGCTGCAACAAGTCCCCGTCACGACGTGTCCTGCCCGTGCACCCAGATCGACAATGTTGAAAATGTACAAACAACTTCTGTAAGCAAACTGCCTTCAGTTACTGCATGATGCCTGTGAACTGTCGCCTGAAAAGTTGAGGTGCGGGCCCCTTTTAAATAGACCAGGCAGCCTGACCAAGCCGGTTTAAAAACCGACCAATATAGAACGCTCTACAGTTAGACCACATTAGGCGTACTATGTGCAATTCTGGTCGCTTTTTTATACAATAAACTAGCGAGGCACTGGATAGGCTGCAGAGAAGATGGTATACTATCAGGAAAGAATCGACAAGCTCAATTTATTGTGTCGCGAAACGAGAAGTATGAGAGGTGAACTAATAGAGCTCTATAATAGCTTGAAAGGTTTTGATAGAGTCGATACAGAGTGTTTCCCCTTGTGGGGAAAGCATGACACAAAAATTAGTGGGAAAGCGGGTTGTGTAGATGGCACAGAGAGACTGCAACGAGATTTAGATAGGTTAAGCGAATGGGCTATTGTTTGGCAGATGGAATACAAAGTCAGAAAATGTGAGGTCATCCACCTAGGAAAAAAAAACAGTAAAAGGGAATATTATTTGAATGGGGAGAAATGACAACATGCTACGGTGCAGAGGGACCTGGGGGTCCTTGTGCTTGAATCCCAAAAAGTTAGTTTGCAGATGCAGCAGATAATCAGGAAGGTGAAGGGAATGTTGGCCTTCATTGCGAGAGGGATGGAGTACAAAAGCAGGGAGGTCCTGCTGTAACTTTACAGGGTATTAGTGAGGCCGCACCTGGAGTACTGCGTGCAGTTGTGCTCACGTTACTTAAGGATGGATATACTAGCTTTGGAGGGGGTACAGAAACGATTCACTAGGCTGATTCCGGAGAGGAGGGGGTTACCTTATGATGATAGATTGAGTAGACTGGGTCTTTACTCGTTGGAGTTCAGTAGGATGAGTGGTGATCTTAAAGAAACATTTAAAATAATGAAAAGGATAGACAAGATAGAGGCAGAGATCGGAGAGACTAGAACTAGGGAGCACAGCCTCAAAATACGGGGGAGCCAATTCAAAACCGAGTTGAGAAGGAATTTCTTCTCCCAGAGGGTTGTGAATCTGTGGAATTCTCTACCTCGGGAAGCAGCTAAGCCTAGCTAATTGAATGTATTCAAATCACAGAGAAATAGATTTTTAACCAATAAGGGAATTAAGTGTTATTGGGAGCGGGCGGGTAAGTGGAGCCGAGTCCACGGCCAGATCAGCCATGATCTTGTTGAGTGGCAGAGCAGGCTCGAGGGGCTCGATGACCTACTCCTGTTCCTAATTTTTATGTTCTATGTTCTTATTACTAGGGACCATCAATATAAGAAAAATCAGCAACAAATCAAAATGGGAATAATGAAGAATCTTCTTTTGCCAGAGAGTGGTAAGGATGTCGAACTCGCTACCACCAGAGTGATTGAATCACATATTACAGATGCATGTAAGTAGCGGTTAGATAAATACTTGAGGAAGAACTGAATGGAGGGCCAAGCTGATAGTGCTGGATGTGGAAAGAGGGGAGGATGCTCCAGTGGACCACAAACATCGATATTGACAGGTTGGGCCGAATAGCCTGTTTTTGCATTGAATATCCTATGTAATCGTATGAAATCGACACCATGGGTCCAATTCAAAAGTCAACTTCTCACAACTTTCAGACCTAGAGGGAATAACACTGATTGATATTCCTGGCCTAGGGTGTTTCAAAATGATGTCTAAATTGATGCTCCTTAAAACCAAGCTTTGGGGCATCTGCCGTAATTGCTCTTTTATGTGGCTCCGTGTCAGCGTTATTTCATTTGTCTGAACCTTTTGTGGAGCGCCGTGTGACGTCTTACTCTGTTAAAGGCGCTACATAAAGGCAAGCTGTTGTTGTTGTAGTATTTACATCATTGTCTCCCTGTTTCAGGTTGCAAAGAAAACGTGCTAGTTGAGAAGGCATGCGGCATACTTACCTTTATTAGCCGAGGGATATTGTTCAAGAGCAGTGAAGTTATGCTTGAGCCATATAAAACATTACTTGGGCTACAGCTAGAGTACTGCGTAGACGTCATTACAGGAAAGACGTAATTGCACGAGAGAGTGTGCAAAAGAGATTTACGAGGATGTGCCTGGACTGGGGTATTTTAGCTGTAAGTAATGATTTGGTAGGCTCGGTTTGTTTTCATTTGAACATAGGAAGTTGAGAGGAAACATAATTGATGTGTTCAAAATTATGAGTGGTATCGAGGGAGTGGACAGGAAGGACCTATTTTTCTGAGCAGAATGGTCAACAAACAGGGGGCATAGATTTAAAGTCATTGGTAGCAAGTTTAGAGGGGTTTTGACGTGAAATTTCTTCACCCAGAGCAAGTTGGGAGTCTGGGACACAGTGCCTGAAATGATGGTTGAGACAGAAACCCTCACCACATTTAAAACGCGCTTGATATGCACTTGAAGTGCAATAACGTACTACGGACCAAAAGCTGGAACATGGGATTCCGCTGGATAGCTCTTTGTTGGCCGGCGTTGACCGGATGGGCCGAAATCTCCTTCTTCCGTGCTGTAAATAACTATGATTCTATGATTCAGTTCTAACCGAGGATCTAACTACAGATAAGCGGACGTGGAGACTTTATGGGTAGAATTAAGAGATAGGAAAGGATTTAAGACAATAGTGGGAGTTGTGCATAGGCCCGCTAGTCGCAGCTGTGAAGTACTAGAATATATAAATGGAGAAATTCGACAAGCGTGTAGTCAAGACAGTGTGGTTTTAATAGGGGATTTACATTTTCCTATATATTGGGAGAATCGGGCGAGAACCTGTCAGAAAGATTTTTCTCCTTCGAATAGAAAACGTTTAGAGGCGATTTATGGCATAAGTTCAAAATTATGAAGTGTTTTGATGGTTAAAAAGGAAAAAGCTTTAAAATGTCACATTTAATGTGTTAAAGTCTCGATGGGCGCAGAAGGTGGTCCAGCCCATTATCTTTGGTTTATGATACCGACGCCTTATTACTTGGCCACTGCACCACCTGAAAACCTAGTGCTTTGTCCACTAGCAAGGACATGATGGTCTAAATTGTTTCCTTCTGTGCTATATATTTCTATGTTTGTATGGTTCAGTCACTGAGGTGATGTTACTACCAATGTGCTGTTATAGAAGGAGTTCCAAGATTTTCACCACACCACAATAATGGAAAGGCGATATATTTCCTGTTTCATTATCTGCAGAGTTGATACTCGAGTTGGAAAAATCAATCTTCAACGATCATGCCCACTTCTGACCTTATGATGAAGGGCAGGTCTTTGATGAAGCAGGTGAAGATGAACTCCTGCAGGGATATCCTGGGCTGCGATGATTGGCGTCGAACAACCACAACCAACATCTTTTAGGCTAGGTATGTCTCCAGCAGTGGAGATTAACCCCGCCATGACTTTAACGTTAGAAGCTTCCTTGATGAAACATTCGGCCAAATGCTACTTTGATGTCAAGTACAATCACTCTCGCCTCATTTTAGAATTAATCACATTTGGCCATATTTAGACCAAGGCTGTAATGATGTCTGGAGGCTGGCGGTCCTGTCGGAACTCAAACTGAGCAACGGCGAGCAGTTGGGTCATGCTATGTTCGTGAAAGATGCTACGGGAATGCAAGCTCGTGCCTTTACTGTTTGAAAACAGCGCACACCTGCATGATGTGTATTTGTAGGATCAAATGGGTCATCGAGCTGAAATCTTACTCCTACCTTACTCTTCGCACAGACCCAACCAGGGCTTCAAAGCTTTGTACGTTTCAAAATATCAGTGTTAAGAAAATTGTTTCATTCGATATTTCTTAAAGATTAAGAAGGCAGAACAGGCAGCCATATATCCCAGTTTGCCAATGATGCAAATATTGGTGATATAGTTATTAGTGCAGACGTTAGCGTATACTTATAAATATATACTGATAGATTAAATGAATGGACGATTCAGTGGCAGATAGATTCCAAACAGGTAATTGTGTGGTCACCCATTTTAGATCACAAAGTTTAGATGTGAGTCTTAATTAAATGGAGCACAGCTCGGAGGGATGGAGTTCCAAAGTGCGCATACCGCTAAAATGCAGTAGCAAGTTACAAATATATTCGAAACAACTAATGGCATGTTAGGCTTTATAACAAGGAGTTAGACTATAAAGCAACTGAAGTTTTTCTTCAACTGCACAGAGATGTCGTTAGACTATATCTGGAGCACTTTAAGTTATAGAATATAAGAGATTCATAAAAGTTTACAGCACGGAAGGAGGCAATTTCGGCCCATCCTGTCTGCGCCACGGTTATCCAGCCTAATCACACTTTCCACCTTAAGCTCCATAACCCTGCACGTTACGGCACTTCAGTTGCACATCCAAATAATTTTTAAATGTCCTAAAGGTTTCTGCCTCTACCACTCTTTCGGCAGTGCGTTTTACACAACCACAACTATCTACGTGTGGAAATTTCCCACCACATCTCCTGTAAACCTTCTCCAATTACGATAAATATATGCCCGCTGGTTGTTGAGCCCTCTGATAAGGGAAATAAGCCGTTTCTATCCGTTATGTCTAGTCCCATTAAGGGCACGGTCCCTTAGAAATGATAGGCTGGATTGGAATGTGTACAGTTCATACTCACCAGAAGGTTAGCAGAGTGCCACCGGTTAAATTATGAGGAGAGATTACATAAACTAGGCGTGTACTCCCTGGAATATAGAAGGTTACGTGGTGATTTTATTGAGATTTTTAAGGTTTTGAAACGAATTGATAAGATAGATAGAGTTAAAGCTTTTTTTAACCGTTCGTGGGGGAGTTTACGACAAGAGGACATAATGTTAAAATCAGAGGCAGGCCATTCGGCAGAGAAGTTAGGAAAATCTTCTTCACGCAAAGGTTGATGGATTTATCTACTACAAAAATCAGGATATACTAGCTCGATTAAAAATGTTAATTTTAGATTAATAGTTTTAGCTAGTCATTGGTTAAAATCATGTGGAGCCAATGCAGATGGATGGAGTTACGATAGAGCTCAGCCAAGAATGAACAGAATGTCGAATAGGCACGAGGGGCGAAATAGCCTAATCCTGTTCCTATGTTCAGTCAATTGGCAGAACACCTATTATAAACAAAGAAACGTTGTCTTGAAGGGAGAATTACAAATATATCATTTGCAGAGATTATGAAACGCTTCCACGCTTTCATAACAAAAAAGCATTAAGTCTAATTGTCAAAGCAGTTGATTGAACATTTACTTGGAGTGGGTTGGAACCCACGCAGACATACATCAGTTGGATTTTAAATCCAACGCCTTAACAACTCGGCCATCCTTGTCATGGGCACGCTGCAGTGCAGTGCTTGAAAATTCGGCAAATCGCTTGGAGACTCAAAATTTAGTTTTCAGCCCAGAGCTAATTATGCATCTGCATACTCTGCAAACATGGGAGGATATATATCTTGTAAAAACTGTGGATGGTTAAAAGCTGAACTGCAAAACACAGCACTTCGGTAAATAACGGACTGAACTGGCCGTCCGTAACTAGACAACAAACACCCTTGGTTTGACCACAGAACATGTAAACTTCCCGTCAACACTGAACATCTTTGAATGAATAATGGTAAAATGCACGTCAACCAATCAGTATCAGCAATCTCAGATTGAAGCAGCGCTTAAGGGATACATCATAAGGTATGGAGTAAACTGATATGGGGGGCGAAGGAGAGAGTGACAGAGAGAAAGTCATATTTGGACAGATAAACAGATCCCCAATGAGAAAAGCCGACAGAAATTGACTGCAACTGAGATGGACATAAAGCGACACTGACACACGGAAAGAAAGTTAGAGTCAGAGAGAAATAGAATGAATGATAGAGAGAGAAAAAGAGATCAGCACACTAAATGTGAGAAAATCCCTGCCGGCACGGCTGGGAAGTAAATCCATGAACTGACGTTTACAGGTAAAAATACAAGCTCACTGAGAGAGAGGATTGTAGCATCACAGAAGCATGGAATGAGACACTTTCCCCAGAGCGTGTCAAACTGTTCACCATCAACTATTGACCCAATTCCCTTCGAGAGGTGGTCACCCCGCAGCTTAAGGGCGTGCAGGTAGAGCGGGAGAGGGTGATCAGCAGACAGAATAGGAGGACTAGGCAGGTAGTGCACGAGCCCCCGAGTCCATCTCGCTCGCCAACAGATATTGTCTTCTGAGTACCTGTGTGGAGATAGTGCCTCTGACGAATGCAGCCAGATCCAAATCCACGTCACAGAAGGTGGTTCAGCTGCACAGGGGAGGAGAGAAAAGAATGGAAGAGCTATAATGGTAGGGGTTTCAATAATCAGTGGAGCAGACAGGCGTTTCTGCCACAGGAGACGTGACACCAGAATAATATTTTGCCTTCCTGGAGGCAAGGATGTCACCGAGCGGCTGCACGACATTCTGATGGAGGAGGGTGATCAACCAGAGGTCATTGTCCATACAGTTACCAATGGCATAGGTAGAAAAAGGGGCGAGGTCCTGCAGGCAGAGTTTGGGGAGCTACGAGAGAGGTTACAAAGTAGGACCAGAAAGGTAGTAATCTCCGGAATACTCCAGGTGCCACGAACTAGTGAGTACAGAAATAGGAGGATTGAGCACGTGAATGGATGGCTGGAGAGATGGTGCAGGATGGAGGGATTTCGTTTCCTGAGACATTTGGACTGCTTTTGGCGGTGTTGGGACCTGTACAAGCTGGACGGGTTGCACCACAGCAGAGCCTGGACCAATAAGTTCGCGTGGCGGGGGGGGGGGGGCGGTGGTGGAGGCGGTGGTTGCTTGTGCTGTTGGGGAGGGTTTAAACTAGTTTGGCAGGGGGATGGGAACCTTAGAATAGATTCAATAGGGAGGGGAGTAGAGTTTGAATTAAAAAGCAAAAATGTAGAAAGTGAGTTTGTCGGACAGAGGAAGCAAGCAGGAAAAAAGGGTAAAAACAAATTTAAAAAGCATTTTTCTAAATGCACGTAGCATTCGTAACAAAGCAGATGAGTTGACAGCACAAATAGATACAAATGCGTATGATCTGATAGTCATTACAGAGACGTGGTTGTAAGGTGACCAGGACTGGAAACGAAATATTCAGGGGAATTTAACATTTCGGAAGGATAGACAATAAGGAAAAGGAGTTGGGGTAACACTGTTCATAAAATATTGGAACAGTGCGTTAGTGTGAAAAGATATTGGCTCAGCGGATCAAGAGATTTAAATAATTTGGGCGGAGATAAGAAAGAATAACGGGATAAAGTCTCTGTTGGGCGTAGTCCATAGGTCCCCAAACATAGCTGCACGATTGCACGGAGTATAAATCAAGAAACAATGGAGGCTTGTAAAAAAGGCACGGCAATAATCATAGGGGCTTTTAACATTCATATCTACTGGATAAAATTAATTTGTCAGTGTAGACTTGAGGAGACGCTCATAGAGTGTATCCGGGATAGTTTATGTCTACAATACATGCTCCCATAATCAGGGAGCAGGCTATCTTAGGTCTAGTACTGTGTAATGAGACAGGATTAATAAATGATCTCGGAGTAAAAGAAAATATAGGATTGAGTGACCACAATATGGTTGAATTTCAAATTCAGTTGGAGGGAGGGAAATTTAGTTCTCCAGTGCCCTCAGCTTAAATAAAGGGGACTACAAAGGTATGATGGCAGAGGTAGATAAATTAGAATGTGAAAGTAGCCTGAGGTGTGGGACGGTTGATGAGCAGTGCAGACATTTAAGGAGATATTTTATTACTCGAAACAAAAATTTACCATATGAGAAGGAAAGGCTGTAAGAGAAGGGATAACCATCCTTGTCTAACTAACGAAATAACGGAGGGTATCAAATTGAAATCAAAGATATACAATGTGGCCAAGACTAGTGGGAGATGAGAGCAGCGGATTGGGGATTTTTTTAAGCCAGCAGAGAACGATTAAAATCATGATTAAAGACGGAAGATAGATAATGAAAGTAAACTAACAGGAAATATAAAAACAGATAGTAAGAGTTTCTACAAATACATTAAAAGGAAAGGAATGGCTAATGTGAATGTTGGTCCCCTGGAGGATGACACTGGTGAATTAATATTGGAGAACAGGGAAATGGCAGAGACGTTGAACAAATATTTTGTCTTGGTCTTTACAGTAGATGACACTAAAAACAACCCAATAGTGGATAATCAAGCGGGTATAGGCAGGGATGAATGTAATACTATCACTATCACGAGCGAGGTAGTACTAGTAAAATAATTGCACTAAAGGCAGACAAGTCCCCTTGACCTGATGGCTTAAATCCTCGGGTCTAAAAAGAAGTGGCTGCAGAAATAGTGGATGCATTCGTTACAATTTCTCAAAATTCCCTCGATTCGGCGGCGGTTAGAGCGGATTGGAAAACCGCAAATGTAACGCCCCATAAAAACGAGCCAAGCAAAAAACAGGCAACTATAGACCAGTTAGCCTAACATCTGCCGTTGCGAAAATGCTAGAGTCCATTATTAATGAAGCAGTAGCGGGACATTTGGAAAAGGATGATTCAATCAAGCAGAATCAGCATGGATTCATGAAAAGGAAATCATGTTTAACAAATTTGCTGGGGTTTCTGAGGATGTAAGGAGTGGATAAGAGGAAACCAGTCGATGTGTTGTATTTGGATTTCCAGAAGGAATTCGATAATGTGCCAAATAAGAGGTTATTGCACAAGTAACAGCTCACGGGATTGGGATTAAAATATTAGCATGAATAGAGGCTTTGCTAAATAACAGAAAACAGAGCATCAGGATAAATGCGTAATTTTCCCGTTGGCAAACAGTGACTAGTGGGTTGAAGCAGGTATCGGTGCTGGATCTTCAAATATTTACAATCAATATTAACGACTTGCTTGAAAGGACCGAGTGTAATGGAACTAAGTTTGCTGATGATACAAAGATGGGTAGGAAAGCAAATTCTGAAGAGCACACAAAAAATTTGCAAAGGGATATAGACAGGCTAAGTGAGTGGGCAACACTTTGGCAGTTCCAATATAATTTGTGAAAATGTGACCTTACCAACTGTGGCAGAAAGAATAGAAAAGCAAATTAAATTTAAATGGAGAAAAGTAGCAAAGTGCTGCAGTACAGGGACACCTGGGGGTCCTTGTGCATGAAACATAAAAATGAGTATGCAGGTAAAGCAATTGATCAGGAAGGCAATGGAATATGCGTTTATTGCAAATGAGATGGATTATAAAAGCAGATTAGTCATGCTACAATTGTATCGGGTATTAGTGAGGCCACACCTGGAGTACTGCGTACAGTTTAATCTCCGTATTTAAGGAAGGATATACTTGGAGACTGTTCAGAGAAGGTTCACTAAGTTGATTTCGGAGATGAGGGGGATTAACTTATGAAGATAGGTCAAGTAGGTTGGGGCGATCCACACTGGAGTTCAGAAGAATGAGAGGTTATCTTATCGAAACTTATATGATAATGAGGACGCTCAACAAGGTGGATGCAGAGAGCACATTTGCACTCTTAGGAGAAAGGAAAACTAGGGGACATAGACTTAGAATAAGGGACCGCCCATTTATAAGAACATAAGAACTTATCAAATATGAGCAGCAATAGATCATCTGGCCGTTCGAGTCTGCACCATCATTTAATACGATAATTGCTGAGCGGATCATGGACTCAGGTCCACTTCCCTGCCCGCTCCCCATAACACCGTAATACCTTAATTTAATGTGAATTATGTCTGTTTTTTCACATGTCGTGTAGATGTAAGAAGCGGAACTTTGAGTAAAATAGGGCGGGGCTCGCCCGGGATTTGAACACGACACCTCTCACAATTCAAATGTAATCATTCCGAAACGAGAATCATACCACAAGCCCAACGAGCCGCCGACAGCGAAGAGCATAGCTCTCAGATTCTGATGGTAGTTAGAAAAGATATTGGACCTATCGTGCTTGCGCTGTCACTTTGAGACCTATCGAATTCGTCCCTCTCTTAACAGTCCGAAAATGTTATCCTTTTGAGGAATATATTATTAATTTGAGACATGACATGAGCAAAGTGCAGCATCCTTGTGAGTAAAAGGGGAATTTGGCGATGTGGTTTACAAAACAAGCAGGGAGGAGTCAAGGCTGTAAAACAATAACAACGAGGATGGAATTCGAACACATGCGCGCAGAGGACAATGGATTAGCAATCCATCACCTCAATCTCTCGGCCACCTCGTCACCTGCACGGCACAGCTTCAGCCATTGAATCTCCTGCTTTTTGTATGCAAACAGAAACAACGTGCAAGAAAGTCCACTTCACAGATTGCTGTGGTTGTACAACCAGATCGACAATGATGAAAACGTGCCCTTCGATTGTCAAAGCAAGCAGCCGTTCTTTATTTCAGGTGAGTGACTGGAAGAGATGGTTGATTTTTCGGAAAAATCACAACAAAGCATATAAAATTTCACGCAGCGAACTAATTGTCCGCGGCAGGACTCAAATTTGCAATCCTCTGTTAACGTCGCCGTTGCAATCGAAGTTAGACGCTCTCTACATTAGGTCACGCAGCCTCTGTCATCAGCGTAAAAAATGTTGTTGTGTCTATTGGTAGCAAATTAGGGGAAACTGCGATATCAAGGAGTGGATTAGGAAAAGATGAGCATATTTCGAGTAACTGAACAGATGCACTGCGATCTGGGTGTGCACTGGCGCAGGCAAACCCTTTGTAACTTGGAACACAACAGTTTAATAAATCATTCATCGTAGTTCAAATCACACTCATTTTAAACTAAACAGGATGATGCGGGATTATGAGAAAATTCGTATTAAAGGGACAGATTATGAATCGGACATGACAACCATCCCTTTTAAACAGACAGAGTATGATCCGCGACTGCAAGTACATCCTTTTTACACAGATGCAGAATGACCCTTGACTGACAGCAGTTCCCTTTTAAAAGAATAAAGTGAGATATCTATCATCACTGTTTGCAATTGTGCAATGCATGAGTGAGCATGGGGGTCAGGAACAGGCGGGGCTGAAACGGCAATTGAAGCCAGAGGTGATAGACAGGCAGGCAGGAGGGAGGGTCGTAATACCAACCCAGACAAAAAGCCAATTTACAAATATATATATATACATATATATGATAAACATGAAAAACATTTAAATTTTATTTTTAAAAAAATTGAATGTCATTTGTTTTTAATAAATAAATGATTGATTCATAATCTATATATTTTTTGATTGAACAAAGGTGGTGTGACTGGAAGAATTCCATTCGAAATGAGCGGGTGCAGTCAGTAAATACCCAAAGACAGTAAGCCCGTCATGCCACGAGGAAAGATCTGGGCTACAAAAGCTAATCTTTTAAGGTCGCGTGTGTCCTTCTGCTGGATCTGACAGCAGCTGCTTGTGCTGTGAAAGAGGTCAAATGTAATAGCGCTCAGTGCAGCCAGAACAGGAAAAGCACGTTTATTTTGAAAGTTATAAAGTTGGGATTGTATATAAATATACACATATACATATATATTTATGAACAAAGTAAGTCAGTCAGTCATGTCTTGTCTTGATTTGATTTGATTTGAATTTGAACATAAGGGTGGAGAATGTCATCATGTCACACAGCCCACACGCAATGCCTGCCTAAAATCGCTACATTTCTAACGTGTGTATTTTCCCTTCTTTTAGATGTGGCATAGCAAAATCCCACAACAGATTCTTCTACAGTCAGCGAGTCCATGAAGGAGTGTTCAAATAAATCAGTTTGGCATCAAGTTGCATGTAATGCATTTTTCTCACATGACATGTAATGCACAGTAAGATCGCACAGCAAGTTAGCACACATTGTTGCCAAACAAACAAACAAACAAACTAAAATTCCTGCACGTCCAAAGGCAGTTGATGAAATTTGAAACTTGAAATCCGGTACAGAGAGCACATCCCTTTTAAACAGACACAGAATGATCCGGGACTGATAGCTCACCATTTTAAACAACGGAGAATGATCCCGGTCAGACAGCACATCCCCTTAAAAGGGATACGGAAATAAAATGAAGAAAAACAGATAATAGTGTAAAACTCAGCAGGTCGTGCAGATTCTGTGGAAGAGGAATCCGGATTCAAGTTCTGTCGGATAATCATTCCAATGTTTTAGGAAAAAGTTAAAGATTACAGATATTTCAAATAAAATAGCACCTGGAAGAAATACGCAGCGAGAAAGGACAAAAGGGAACGTCTGTGATACATGGTAACGCAGGAGTGATTAAATAATAAATGGCCCAATGGGAAACGGCAAAGTGGGTGGTAATCGGGCAATAAGGTAACAAAGGATGGTCCAGAGGAGGTGTCAGAGGGAACAGCAGAACCATTACCAGACAATGCGAGCGGTGCTTATGATCTGATACGTTGAACTTAAAATTGAGGTCAGAAGAGTAAAACATGCCTGGAATGTAGGGTGCCACCGCCTTTGAATCAGACCAGGCAGTTTGGCCACACCGGATTGATTTCCTGTCCGGTTTGAATTCGGCAGCCAAGGGCCTAATACTAAAGCCGGCTTCTCACATCTTTTCAACTCCAGAGAAACAGGGCACACTCATATTCAGGGCAGAGGTGGACATTGACGCTGGATGTAGGCTAATCCCAATTGAGGTGCGCTTATGCGTATTGACCTGCAGATAAACTGATCAAGTATCGGCCGGAACCAAACACGGGGTTTGATTATCCAACGAGTCACAGAGCCGAGTACCTCAGAGACACATTAACTTTACGCAGTTGGATGAGTTTCCCTTTGCCCTGGGGTTTGTACGCTGTGGGAACATTCGGCGCAAAATCACACCTTTTAATGTGAAATATTTATTTTTACTCTCATGTCGAGCGGCTGTGAGAAGCGGAACTTTCTGTAAAAGATGGCGTGGCTCGTCCGGGATTTGGCACCGGGACCTCTCACATTTAAAATATGATCATCCCGTAGCGGAAATCATACATCTAGACCAACGAGCCGCCGTCAGTGAAGAGCATAGATCTCAAATTCTGACGGTAGTGAGAAAAGATATTAGGCCCATCATGTTTGTGCTGTCCCTCAGAGACCTATCTTATTAGTCACCATCTCCGCAGTCTTACAAATGTTATCACTTTGACGAATATATTATTAATTGAGACATGACTTGAGCAAAGTGCAGCATCCTTGTCACTAAAAGGGGAATTTGGCGATGAGGTTAAATGTGATTGACAAAACGACCAGCTGGGTAAAAGCTGTAATACAATAACGACAAGGATGGGATTGCAACTCATGCGTATAGAGCACAATGGATCCGTAGTCCATCGACTTAATCTCTCATCCACCCCCACGCCTATTCACCACAGCGTCAGCTATTCAATCTCCTGCTTTTTGTTTCCAAAGATTAAAAAGTGCAAAAAAGTCCACTTCACAGCTTGCTCTGCCCGTGCAACCAGATCGACAAGGATGAAAACGTGGCATGAGATTCTTAAAGCAAACAGCCTTCCTTTACTTCAGGTGAGTGACTGGAAGAGATGGCTGCTTTTTCGGCAGAATCACAACAAAGAATATAACATTTTAAGCAGCAAACTAATTGACTGCAGCTGGAAACAAACTTTCAATCTTCTGATAATATCGCAATTGTAATCGAAGTCAGACGCCTTATCCATTCGGCCAGGCAGTCTCTACCATGAACGTTAAATTTGTTGTCGGGTATATTGGGAGCAGATTCGGCGCAACTGCTAAATCAGGGGGTGGATTAGATGAATATGAGCACATTTCGAGTGAATGAACAGATGCACTGCGATCTGGGTGCGCAACGGCGCAGGCAACCCCAATGTAAATTGGAACACTATAGTTTAACAATTCGGTCACTGTAGCTGAATTCATATTCCTTCTCAAACTATGCAGGATGATCCGGGATTATGAGAAAATACATTTTAAAGGGACAGATTATGAACCGCAACTGACACCCATCCTTTTCACAGAATGATCCGCGACTGTAAGTACATCCCTTTTACATCGATGCAGAATGACACTTGCCTGACAGCAGTTCGCTTTAAAAAAATAAAGTGAGATTTCTAACATCCCTGAAGGCAATTATGCAATGCGTGAGTGAGCGTGGGGCTCTGGACCACGACGGGCTGGAACGGCAATTGAAACCACAGGTGATCGACAGGCAGGAAGGAGGAAGGGACTTAAAACCAACTCAGACACAAAGCCTATTTACAAATATATATATATTTAACATTTTTATAAAATAAATAAATTTAAATTGTATTTAAAAAAATTGAATTTGATTTGTTTTAAATAAATAAATAATTGATTCATTATCTAGATATTTTTTGATTGAACGAATGCTTTATGACTGGAAGAATTCCATTCGAAATGAGGGGGTACAGTCTGTAAATACCCAAACACAGTTAACCCACAGTGGAAGACATGCCAAGAGGGACGATATGGGCCACAAAAGCCAATCATTTAAAGTCGTTCTGCTGGATCTGGCAACAGATGCTTGTGCTGCGAAAGAGGTCAAATGTAATGGAGCCCAGTGCAGGCAGAACAGAAATAGCACGTTTATTTTGAAAGTTAAAAAGTTGGGATTGTATATAAACATACATATATATATATATATATACATGTATAAAAATATGTATAAACAAAGTCAGTCAGTCAGTCATGTCTTGTCTTGTCTTGTCTTGATTTGATTTGATTTGAATTTGATCATCAGGGTGGAGGATGTCATCATGTCACACAGCCCACACGCAAGCCCTGGCTAAAATCGATATATTTCGAACTAGAGTATTTTACCCTTCTTTCAGATGTGGAATAGCAATATCGCACAGCAGATTCTTCTACCGTCAGCGAGTCGACGAGGGAGTGTTCAAACAAATCAGTATGGCATCACGTTGCATGTAATGCATTTTTCTCACATGACAGTAAGATCGCACAGCACGTTTGCACACACTCTGGCTTACACAAACACACAGACAAAATAAATTCCTGCACACTCCAAAGCAGTTTTTCAATTTTGAAATTTGAAATCCGGGAAAACAGCACATCCCTTTTAAACAGACACAGAATGATCGGGGACTGATAGCACACCATTTTAAACAGGCAGAGGACGATCCCGGACAGATAGCACATCCCCTTAAAAGGGGTATGGAAACAAACGAATAAAAACAGATATTAAGTAAAACTCAGCCGGTCGTGCAGATTCTGTGGATGAAGAACCCGGTTTCACGTTCTGTCGGATAATCATTCCGATATTTCAGGAAAAAGTTAAAGATTACAGATTTTTTCAACAAAATAGCGCCTGGAAAAAATACGCAGCGAGAAAGGTCAAAAGGGAACGTCTGTGATACAGTGGAATGCAGGAGTGATTAAACAATAAAAGGCACAATGGGAAACGGCAAAGTGGCTGGTAATCGGGCAATAAGGTAAGAAAGGATGGTCCAGAGGAGGTGTTAGTGGGAATTGCAGAACCATTGCCAGTCAATGGGAGTGGTGCTTATGATCCGATACATTGAACATAATGTTGAGGCCAGAAGACTATAACATGCCGACAATATAGGGTGTCAATACCTTGTAATCCGACCAGGCAGCTCGGCCATCCCGGATTGACTTCCTGTCCGGTTTGTATTCGGCAGCCAAGGGACTCATTCAAAAGCCAGCTTCTCACATCTTTTCAGCTCCACAGAAACACGACGCACACATATTCAGGGCAGAGCTGAATGTATGCTTATCTCAATGGAGGTGAGCTCATGCGTGCAGAAAGGAAGATATACTGATAAAGTATTGGCCGGACCAAACATTGATTTAGGTTGTCCAATGAGACAGAGATCAGAGTATATCTGAGATATTTTAACTTTGCTCAGTTGGATAAATTTCACTTTGCTCCTGTGAAACTCTGGGATATGGATGCAGTGGGAACAACTGCACGAAATGACAAGTTTTAATTTGAAATATTGCTGTTTTCTCACATGTCGACCGGCTGTGAGAAGCGGATCTTTGAATACAACATGGCAAGTTTCCTCGCGGGTTTGACCATTTCAATGGCGAAAATCCCAAAGCAAGACTCACAGCCCCAGACCAATGAGCCACGAACGTTGACGAGCGAAGCACTAAGATTCTGACAATAGTTGACTAATCGGCCCATCGTGTCAGTAGTGTCTCTCAGAGACCGATCTAATTTGTCCCCTATCCATAGTCCTGCTAATGTTTTCCCTTTGATGAATATATTTTTAATTTGAGATATGACATGACCAAAGTGCAGCATCCTTGTCAGTAAAAGGTAAATTTGGCCATGAGGTTAAATGTGATTTGCAAAGCAGAAAGTTCAAATTTTTAACACGATAATGAGGTTGGGAGCACAATGGATTAGCCGTCCATCGCCTGAAACTCTCTGTCAACTCGTCTCCTATTTAAAGCAACGTCAACCATACAATCCCTTACTTTTTGCATAAAAACAGAAATAACGTGCAAGAAAGTCTACTTCACCGTTTGTTCTGCCCGTGCAACTAGATCGACAATGAAGCAAATGTGCCCTTATCTTCTGAAAGCAAATAGCCTTCCTTAAATTCAGGCGAGTGACTGAACGAGATGGCTGGTTTTGCGGCAGAATAACAACAAAGAATATAAGACTTCACGCAGCGAAATAATTGACCGCGGCAGGTCACGAATCTTCTGGTAACATCGCGGTTACAATCGACGAAATACGCCTTATCCATTAGGCCACGCGCCGCTGCCGCCAACGGGCTATTTGTTTTTGTTTGTATTGGGAGCAAATGCGGGGCAACTGCTATAACAATGAGTGGATTTAGGAAAAGCTGAGCATGCTTTGAGTAATTTAATAGAAGCGTTGCGACCTGGGTCAGCAGCGGCTCAGGAAACCACAATGTAGCTTGGAAATCAAAAGTCTAACAATTCGGTCATCGCAGTTGAAATAACACTCCTTTGAAAACTATACAGGATGATCCGGGATTATAAGAAATCCCTCTTCAAGGGGACGATTATGTACTGGAACTGACAACAATCCCGTTTAAACAGACACACAATGATCCGGGACTGCAAGAACATCCCTTTTTACACAGACGCAGAATGGCCCTTGACTGACCGCAGCTCCCCATTAAAAGAATAAAGTGAGATTTCTATCATCCCTGAAGGCAATTGTGCAGTGAGTTAGCGAGCTTGGCGCTCAGGAACATGCGGGGCTGGGATGGTGATTGAAGCCACAGGTGATAGACAGGCAGGAAGGAGGGAGGGAAGTTAAACCAACCCAGACAAAAAACCAATTTAATACCATTTATATACATTTTTTAAAAAATGAATACATATGAAATTTATTGAACAAAAATTGAATTTAATTTGTTTTAAATACATATATCATCAGTAATAATCTATTTTTTGTTCGAAAGAAGGCTGTGTGTCTGGATGTTTACCATTGGAGATAATTGTGTACACGCAGTAAATACCGACAGACACAGTCAGCCCATGGTGGAAGACAAGCCACGAGGGACGATGTGGGGCACAAGTACGATCTTTTAAAGTGACGTGTGTCTGTCTGCTATTTTTCAGATATGCAATGTCAGGATCCGACAGCAGCTGCTTGTGCTGTGAAAGGGGATAAAAGCAATAGATTCCAGTACAGGCAGCACAGAAAAAGCACATTTATTGTGAAAGTTAAAAAGCGTGGATGTATATATTGTATATAAGTATACACTTACACACACACACACACACACACATAAATATATGCATATATGTAAACAAAGTCAGTCAGTCGGACATCTCTTGTCTTGTCCTGTTTTGATTTGATTTAAATTTTAAAATAAGGCGCTTATCGTCATCATGCCACAAAGGCCACACGCAAGCCCTGGCTAAAATTCGTATGTCTCTACCATGTGTTTTTTGCATTTTTTCAGATGTGGAATGGCAAGAACCCACAGCAGATTCTTCTCCTGTAAGATATTTCTCGAAAGAGTGTTCAAACAAATCGGCATGAGTTCAAGTTCCATGTCATGGCTTTTTTCACACATGATATGAAATTCCCAGCAAGATCGATCAACACGTTTGCACTCTCTCCCTCTCTCTCTTAAACAAACTCTCAAACAAACTTAAATTCCTACACGCTCCAAAGCCAGTTTTTGAAATTTGAAATTTGAAATCTGACACATACAGCACGTCCCTTTTAAACAGACACAGAATGATCCGGGACTGATCGCGTATCCCTTTAAACAGACACAAAAAATTGCAGGAATGAAAGCAAATTCGTTTAGACAGACACAAAATGACACGGTACCTCTCGCATTTGCAATGTGAAAATCCCAAAGATAGAACCATACACCTGGATGAACGAGCCTCCGACATTAAAGTGCGCAATGCATTCTATATTAAATCGTCCTGAAGAAAGCTATTCGGCCTAACGTGGCTGTGCTGTGTCTCTTAGAGAGCAATCAAATTAGTCCCTCTCTCCATCGTCCTGCGAATAAGAACATAAGATCATAGATTTTCCTTTTGATGAATATATTGGGCCTGATGTCACTGTGCTAGGCTTCCCCCAGGCGCTTGGCTGAAAATAGGGATAACATTCCACACCTACCTTGTGCTCCTGCGCCCTCGTCAAATCAGGCCTTCTCTTCCCATGCTTCGCAGCGCATTCACGACTTGGAGCTGCGGAGGGAGAAGCTGGATTCACATTGCTCTGGATAGCCAATGAAGGTATTATCATTCGTATTAATAGCATTACCGTAAGTAGGGGCTCTCATTATTACGAATGAAAACGCCCCCATCACCCAAACACACATCAAAAGTTTTTTTAAAAAACACGTCACGTATTTAATATTAATTTAAAATAAGTTAACAAATGTGTGAGAAAAAATATATTTTCGGATTTTAAATAAAGTGTGGTATTTAGGGTTTACAATAAACCTTCCTTAGTGGACAGGGTTTTTAACATATACATGTTATTACGTTTAATTTGGAAATGTTTTTATATTTTTTACATGTTTTAAAACTCTTACGCTGCTAAGAATAGGCTATGCACCTGCATTTCGCAGGCACAAGTAATTGAAGGACATTTGCTGGGAAATAGATGGGCAAATAGCGCATACTCACCCATGCGAATGTCCTTTTCCTGAAGAAGCGTTGGATCTGCCAAGCAAGAAATTGACTTTGGCAAAGCTGGTTTTCAGTGCATGCACCTCGCACGCCAATGGAGGGCTTTTGTGGGTCCTTGCCGGCTGCATACATATTCCGTACAGACCCAGTGCGGCCAGAATTACAGGCCCTATATTAATTTGAGACATGATATGACAAAAGTGCAGTATCCTTGATAGTAAAAGGCAAATTTGGCCATGAGGTTTTATGTGATTGACAAAACAACAAGAGGCTTCGAACGTTTAACACATTAAGCACGAGTATGGCTTTCGGACCAACGAATGCAGATCACAATGGATTAGCAGATATTCGCCTTAAACTCTGGGCCACCTCCTCTCCCGTTTTCAGCAACGCTAGGCATTCAATTTCCTGCTTTTTGCATCCAAACAGAAATATTTTGCAAAAAGGTCCACTTCACCGCTTGTCCTGCCGATGCAATCAGATCGACAATGTTGAAAATATGCCATCAGTTTCTGAATGCAAACTGCTTTCCATTACTTCAGGTGAGTGGCTGTACACGCGTGGAATTAAATGCACCAGATACAGCAGATGAAGGAGCTGCTAAAACAGCGGGGTTAGCATATTCATAAAAATAATGAATTGGGATGGGGCAGCAAAAAAAGGGGAACTTGGAGCTCCAGAAACAGGAGAATTAGGAGCTCCGAAAACACCCAAATTAGGAGCTCCAGAAACATCAGCATTGCCTGATCTCCAGAAACAACAGAATGAGAGTGCCCGAGAATGACAGGAAATAGGATTACGAAACAGTTGAATTAAGTTCTCCAGAAACACTGAGAATTAGGATCAACAGAAATAGGGCAATTAGGACCTCCAGGTACGGGGGAATTATGAAGGACCACCAGAAACAGGCGAATTCGGAGAATGTTAAGAAACCTGAAATTAAGTATAGAGAGCTCCATCAACTGGGAAATTACGAGGCAGGTCCAGTTACAGTGGAATTCTTAGCTCCAAATACTGGGGATTTAGGAGAGGGCATCATAATCAGCGAAAGTCGGAGCGCCAGAAATAGGGTAATTAGGAAGTGTAAAATTAAGAGCTCCAGCACTTTACCTTTGTAAAGCAGGGGACTTAGGAGCACCAGAAAAGGAGAGTTAGCAGTTCAAGAAAGAGGTGAATTAGGATCACCTGATACAGGGGAAGTATGAGCTCCAGTGACAGGGGCATCAGTTATTCCGAAACAGGGGATAAAGAAGCTACTGAAACAATAGAACGAGGAGCTGCAGAAATAGTAGAATTGGAGCACCAGAAAGAGGGTAATCTAGAATTCCTGACCCAGGGAAATGATGAGCACCTGAAACTGGGGAATTAGAAGCAGCTGAATCAGAGCAATGAAGACTCGAAGAAAATTGAGAATTAGGAGCGGCAAACATAGGGGAATAAGGAGCTCGAAAGAGTGGAATTAGGAGTTCCTGAAACAGAGGGATAAGGAGCTGCAGAAACAGAGGTATAACGAGCTCCTGAAACAGAGGGATAACGAGCTCCTGAAACAGAGGGATAAGGAGCTCCAGAAACAGAGGGATAAGGAGCTCCAGAAACAGAGGGATAAGGAGGTGCTGAAACAGAGGGATAAGGAGCTCCTGAAACAGAGGGATAAGGAGGTTGAAACGGTGGAATTAGGAGCTCCTGAAACAGAGGGATAAGGAGCTCCTGAAACACAGGGATAAGGAGGTTGAAACGGTGGAATTAGGAGCTCCTGAAACAGAGGGATAAGGAGCTCCTGAAACAGAGGGATAAAGAGCTTCAGAAACAGAGGGATAATGAGCTCCTGAAACAACAATTAGGAGCTCCTGAAACATGGGGAATTCAGAGTCCCGGGTACAGGGAAAATAGAAGTTTCAGAAACAGGGGCATTTGGTGTTCAAAAGACAGGTGAATTCTGACCAGCAAAAGTGGGGGATTAGGAGAGATTTCAGTACTTGCACCCATAAATATCATTGTCAGACTCAGTTTCTAAGTGTAACATACTCTGATCTGATCCATCTTCCTTTGGTTCAATATGACATAATTTACACTTCGCCACTGTGACCTATATCTGCATAGTTATTTTCACAAACACTTAATGAAGATCTCTTTGCAACTTTATGTTCCACGACAGTATTTATGGTGCCAGTTATATTGTTATTCACTAAAATTGGACGATAGAGCGGAACTCTCTATCACTCTGTGTATTTTTCCACCGCCTGTCCCCATCAGTCTATCTTTCTCCCCACTCTCCTACCCATGACTGTCTCTCTCTCTGATTCCCCAGTATGCCTCCATCATTCTTTCTGCTCCTGTCTCTCCTGTATGCCTCTCTCTCTGTCTCTGTCTCCTCACCTGTCAGCCGCTGCTGTCTCCCCATCTGTATCTCTCGCCGTCTCCCCTGTCTGCCTCGATTTTTCACCAGTTCTCTATTTTTCTGTCTCTTGCACGTCTGTCTCACTCTCACTACCTCACGCTTCCGTCTCTCTCTCTCTATCTCTCTCTCTCTCTATCTCTATCTCATCCCAATCGGTTTTCTTTCTGGCTAACCTCCGTCTGCCTCCGCTGTCTGTCAATTACTGTCCCCTTCCACCATTCACCCCGGTCTATCCCTGTCTGTCGCTCTCTGTCTGCTTTCCATCAGTTTTCTCCATCTGCCTCCCCTGTTTGTCACGTACTGCCCCTCTTCCATCATTCTCCCCTGTCTGCCTCCTCCCTTCTCCCTTCCACGTATATCTCCCTCTTTGTTACCCATCATATCTCCCCCATCTCCCAGTTTGTCTCCATCCATTTCTCACCCTGTCGGTCAGTCTTGCCGCCCACTCCCCTCAGTATTGTCGCTCTCTATATCCCCCACCATAATTAACTCAATCTGTCTCCCGTCCCCCAAGGCTGTCGCGCTCACTCTCTCTCTGTCAAAATCTGTCTGTCTCGTTTTCTGTCTCTCTGGACTGTCTCCTCTCCATCCTTAAGGGATATGGGGAGCGGGCGGGTAAGTGGAGCTGAGTCCACGGCCAAATCAGCCATAACCTTGTTGAATGGCGGAGCAGGCTCGAGGGGCGAGATGGCCTACTCCTGTTCCTAATTCTTATGTTCTTATCACAACCACCTGTCTGTCTGTTTCTCTCTCTCACATGCACACAACTGTCTCCCCCTGCCTTTCTATCTCTCTGTCACCTTTACCAGGCGTAAGATTTTGAAGGAGATTTTCTAGGCAATATTTGGGAAAAAATGGCAAATCTCCGACCGCAAAGACCCTTCTCTCGGAGATGCATTGTGTCGATCAAAAGCCATTTTGACTGTTCAAGTACCGGTATTCGGCGCATGCGCCTCGCGCTCAGAGAACGGGTGCGTGCTGACATCATACGTGCCCTTCGAGACCGTTATTGTTGGCCCATTATTTAGAACTTGCCCCAGAGGAAGCTCGAGGGATTAGTTTCTTTCCTACCGTGAGAAGTGAGCGACACTCGGCCGTTCCTATTAAATTTGAAAATGGTTGCACCAGATTCTTGCTGTAATAAACACTGAGCATTTATTAAGCAGAGTCTTAAAATACACTCTGTGAAATGAGAACGGCTGAAATTTCATCACACGCAAAGCACAAAATCTGCTTCAAGTTTGGCAGGATCTCTGTTGCCATATATTTCCCTAAGTTTGAAACAGAATGTGCCAAGTTGTCCATGGGGATTGGAATAATTATTACTCATTCACAGAGTGTTATGAAATTAATTCAATAAGCTTTATTTTAGTTTATTAAATCCTAGAACGGGCATCTCATTTGTGCCGACGAGGATAGAGCGCTGCATTCTAACCACTAGGTGGCGGTCACAGGGGTGAGTAAACGTTGATGCCGAGAACTCGTGAACCAGTCAGACGGCCTCTGTGAGAATAATTAAAGGGAGAATGTTCAAAGTAAACTATTCGCAACAGCAGTAAACTGTAATAAAAAAACCCAGCCAAAGCCACTGCTTTTCCTCGGCAGACATGGCGGAAATTAAACGGCGGAAGTTAACCATTTTGAAGATTGAATGTCTTCTGGAAATGGCTCGTTTTATTAATTGTAAATCATATGATTAATCTTAAAGACTTGGATATTTTATTGTAGTCCTATGCTGTTGCGGCTTTACCTGAACAACAACAACAATTTAGCTCCCAGATTATTGTCATATTGCAATCCACAAACTGGCGCTTTGGGATTACATTATCGGACCGTATCTGGATTGCATTGTTGACACTTAACGTCAATGACATTTAATCACAAATCCGTCATCAGAAATCTTTCCAGAGATGCTGCCTGACTGGCTGAGTATATCCAACACTTTCTGATTTCATTTCAGATTTACAGGATTCGCAGTACTTTGCTTTTGAAACTAAAAAGTTTTATAAGTTGACGTCATTAGGGATTCAAAAGTCATTACCTTTCTGCAACAGCAAACGTGAGTCATGCGTCGTGTGTATCCTCACTTCTCCCAGGTAAAGACCATCACTGAGTGGGTGCAGTACATTCTGAGATGTGAAGGGGAGCAGCCGTGATCTATGTGCTAACCAATGACAGAGGAAACAAGGGGATGAGTTCCAAGTGCAATTGAGGAAATTATTGAGCAGGACCACAAAGATATTCTATGGATTATTCCCAGTGCCCGCGCTATTGAATTTAGAAATAGCAACGTGTGTCTGGATAAACGGTGCACGAGTTCGGGCTCCAGAATCCGGGGGCATTGGCACCAGTCCTGGCGCAGGAGGGACCTGTTACACTCGGTCGGGTTGGACAGCAATAGAGCTTGGACCAATGTCCTCGCGGGAAGGTTAACTACTGGGGCAGGTGAGGAGTTGAACTAATTTGGCAGTGGATTTGTGTACCAGGATGAAACATTTGTAGATGTTGTAATTATGCCTTTGTACCCAAGTCCAAATGATTATTATATATCAACTATAGCAGTGAACGTGGCCTCAGACAGTACATTTCAGCCCATCCTTGGGAAACGATATACCACGGCTCGCCCAAACCTTCCCTTACACCGAACACAAACACAGGAAACACAGGCGCAGCAGAATTTGCTGAGGACCGTAGAGAGTAAAATGTTCTTTAATAAGTGATAGCTCAAAATATATTTTGGTGTCTCTGTGTTAAGTTGCAATTTGTTCTGTTAGGTAGAAATATATTTTGTATATCTGTGTTAGTGTTTATGTATTTGAGTGCAACAAAGTTATTTATAATATTTTTGTGGAGCATCTGTATTTGTTATAAATGTATTTTCTGTGTATACCTTTGTATCTATGTTACTTGTAAACACCTCGCAAATAAACGTAAATACAATTATGGTACAGCGATACTTAGAGATAAATTCATAAAGAAAGCAGACATAAAAACAAATACATTTATAATAACACAGATATGAACACAAATAATTTGATTATCAAGGTTCCAAATAATTTAATTCACAACTCACAGATAGATGCACAAATATATTTATAAATGTCCCGCAAGGACATCCAAATTCATTACAAAACATTACACCCAAAAATAAAACACGTCTATGGCGAAAATCTATGGAGTCTCAATAACTGAAGGCTTCTTGCAGAGAGGCGGCATCGACACGATGGGATGAAGAGCTTCCTTCTGTGATGAATGATTCGATGATTCTTTGTCTTCTTGCTTGTAAGACAGGTGGAAAAGGCAGCTGTATGACGGGAGCACTAAAACCGCCAGGTGTGCAGCTCTAGTGGCGCAATAGGTTAGTGCACGGTACTTAATATCACAGTACAGGCCCAGGAAATGCCGAGGTTGTGAGTTCGAGCCTCACCTAAAGCAGCAGATGTTTTTGCATGTGACCTTTGTACTTTTCAGAGTCTGAGGCCGTTTTCTACTTTTCCATCTGCATTGTCGATTCCGCCATGTACCGCGGTGCTATCTGTTTCTCTCGCTGCGGTGATATTAGTGTCAAACCGTGGCCTATTTCTAATTGAATACCCGTGTCTGTTCCCCACGTGTAATAAATGAGTGGATCAAACAATTCCTCATCTGACACTACGGAACTAATGAGCCAATATTTTTAACAAGATAGAGTTAATTGTAAATATAACAGTCCATCTTGAGTAATATGGGGTCAATTATGTACAAAACCAAACTATGAGCGCAACCTCGTTCAAATAAGCAGCTTTTTAATGTATTGTCGCAAGCGCTACCATTGTAGCTCAAGAAGTTTCATGATCAATAAACATGGAAATCAAGCAATGAAACGGTAGGATTCTGAGACTGTAGAATGCCCTCGCACAGAGCAACATTTAAAACAAGGTTTAAAAACTGGCAGCGTGCAGGAGGAAGGGAGAAGAGGAAAGAGAGCCACAGAAAAGCCACGAGAGTTTCGAAAGCTTCGGGAGTTTTTCTCTGACCACAGCATAGTTGCTCAAGGCACGGATATTGTTGCTGTTAAATATGAATAAAATACAACGTTTGTTTGCAGCTGTTTCCGTTTCTGTCTATTTTAACTAATTCTTAATTCCATTTGCCTGCAATGATTCCATAAATCTTCATATCCTTGCCGAACAAAAATCGTGCAATATTTAACTTCAAAATGTCAATTGACCCCAGCCTCGTTAGATTTTTCGGCGACGATTTATAAGACAGGTGGAACAGGCAGCTGCATTATGGGAGCATTAATATCACACAGCATCCGCACGCAATTATAGCGGCGGAATTGGATAGTGTGCAGTACTTGTATGGTAGTACAAGCTCTAGAAAGGCTGTGGTTGTGAGTTCGAGCTTCGCCTAGAAAAGTTGTTGGTTTTGCTTGTGACATTTCTACAGAAATCAAAGGTACAATTGATGTATCCCCCAACATAATCGACATTTCACTGTTTTATTCCAGCAATTAGATTCATTTTGCACACAACATTGTAACGGAGGATGAGAGTTGAAATTATTTTGGGATGGAGTGGAGGCGTTTTGACATTTAATCGGTAACTCTGATGTAAAGAATAATGTGCCGGAAACACACTTGATTTCAAAGAGAAGATATGTAAATGCATTGGTTATCGCCAAATAATTCCTGCACCACTTCCAACAGAAACAAGGATTTTCCTGAACGTTTCGCTAAAACTGTTGTGCTCAGTGTTGCATTGGCTCGTGCATTGGACTTCTTGCTGATTCTGGTCTCTAGAAACATTCAAACTTGTCGATTCCAGTCCCATCAAAGTGCAATTGTAAATTAATAGAATGATTAACGCACAGCAGGAGGCCATTCGTCCCATCGAGAGCGTGCCAGCTCTCAGCTAGTCCCACTCCCCTGTCCTTTCCCCATAGCCCTGCAGGACAGGGTTGGCTGGTTCCGAGGCTGGAAATTAATTGTTTGCATCAAACCACAACTGTCTGCGATAGCCAGAAGGTTTATTGTTTTGGGCCAGAAATCCACTCAGGTTTACCTGCTCGCCGCTACACTGGTTAAAGCTCCATTCAGTGCTCGAATAAATAAGAGCTCTCGTTGCGGGCTGTATTTCCCTACTCAGAGCCTGAGAGATCCGCCAGGAAGCGAAGCTCGTTTAAACTGTCGCCCAATTATCTTTTACGCTTTGCAACATTTCAAGAGAGTAAAAGGATTTCCCCTCAAGATGCAATGACCTTTTCTGATATTGTCTTCGCATGCATCTTTCTGTCTCTCCCTGTCTTTGCCTCTTGTATTTCTCTGCTTTTCGCTGATTGAGTTCTCAGGCTTCAATGGACGGCCAGGGCTGATATAACCTGCAACAAGGGCAGACATGGATAAGAAAAGATGGGGACAATAGGACAGGACTGGTGTAAATTAGGGGCAAATATCTTCACAGATATGTCCCTTCGCGCTCACAGTGAAATAAAGCAGCACCGATTACAGTTGGCTTAAGGTCGAGTGTACATTATGAGGATGCCGAGACAGACGACAATGAAGAGCTATTCGTGCTGCAAATTCTTATTTGATAATACAGGTCACATATTGCAAATTAGTTTTGGAAACACATTCCAATATTGTTGACTTGGAATAGTCAACAATGCTCGCACGGCAATTGGATGCCTGTGTCCAGTTGGAAAGCTGTCAGAAAGAAAATGCAGAACATTGACTTTCTGCTGAGCAGACCATGAGACTCCTTCTTGAAAATGGTTCTCCAGTCCCGCTCAGAGGTGATTAAGCATCATGGGATTTGAATGGAACTGTGCCCACTTGTATAGCCGGACGTATTGGGGGCATTTCCCCTTCCTTTAAGAACAAAATGATTCAGTTGCAGTTTTTGCTGCAGAATTTGCTCGCACCACTCGCAATTCGGCCCAAGGATGAGCCGAGCCAATCACGTGGATTTAATAGAATTCCTCCAGTCAGTAAATTCAATTGGCATATCAAGAAAATCTAAGAAATCACTGTGACTTAGTGAGTGAGCACAGAGCTTAATGGATAATCTATGTTCTCAGGAAATTGCAGTTTTGATGAGATTTGGATTCAAACCTTAATTTATATAATATTCAATCAAATGCTTGGAAGGTTTATCAACAACAAACGCTTAACAAAGTAAATGAGCACAATCGATTGGCAGTCCATCGCCTTAACCTCTCGTCTGTCATCTAGCACAACTCGGCTATTCCATTTCAGGCTTTTTGCATCCGTACAGAAATACACTGAAAAATGTTCCCTTCTCAACCTGTCCTGCACGTGCACCCAGATCGACAATGTTAAAAATGTACAAACAGCTTCTGTAAGTAAATGGCCTTATTTTACTGCAGGATGGCTGTGAAATGCCTCCTCAAATGATGAGGTGCAGGCCCCTTTTAAATAGGCAGCTGGCCACGCCGTTTTCAAAACCGACCAAATGCAGAACTCTCTACAGTTCGACTACATTAGGCGTACTGTGTGCAATGCTGATCGCCATATTAAAAAGGTAGCGAGGCACTGGATAGGGTGCGGAGAAGATGGTATACTGTCACCAAAGAAGCGACAGGCTCAATTTATTTTGTCGTGAAAAGAGAATCTGAGGGGTGACCTAATAGAGCCCTTTAATATCTTGAAAGGTTTTGACAGAGTAGATACAGAGTATTTTCACTTGTGGGGAAGAGTATTATTAGAGACCATCAATATAAGAAAAATCAGCAACAAATCAAATTGGGAATTAAGAAGAATCTTCTTTGGCCAGAGAGTGGTACGAATGTCGAACTCGCAACCACCAGAGAGGTTGAATCAAATATTATAGATTCATATAAGGGGCGGTTAGATAAATATATGAGGGAGAACTGAATGGAGGGCTATGCTGATAGTGCTAGTTGCAGAAAGAGGGGAGGATGCTCCAGTGGACCACAAATGCCGATTGTGACAGGTAGGGCCGAAAAGCCTGTTTTTCGAATGAATATCCGATATGATATAATGAATTCGACATCCATGAGTCCATTTCAAAAGCCAACTTCTCGCAACTTTCAGACCTAGACGAAATAACACTGATTAATATTCCGGGCTTACGGTTTTTCAAAAAGATGTCAAGATGATGCTCCTTAAAAACTACCTCTTTGACTAAGTTATTGGGCATCTGCCGTAATTTCTATTTTATGTGGCTCCGTGTCAGCGTTATTTGATTTGGTTTAAGCTGTTGTGGAGCATCCTGTGACGTGTAACTATGTTACAGGCGCTACATAAATGCAAGTGGTTGTTGTTGTTGTAATATTTCATCATTCTCTCCCTGTTTCAGAATGCAAAGAAAAAGTGCTAGTTGAGAAGGCATGCGGCATACTTACCTTTATTAGCCGAGGTATATTGTACAATAGCAGTGAAGTTATGCTTGAGCTATATAAAACATTATTTGGGCCACATCAAGAATACTGCGTACACATCATTACAGGAAAGATGCAATTGCACTAGAGAGGGTGCAAAAGAGATTTACGAGGATGTTGTCTGGACTGGAGAATTTTAGCTATGAGTAATGATTTGACAGGATTGGTTTGTTTTCATCGGAACATAGGAGCTGAGGGGAAACATTACTGATGTGTTCAAAATTATGAGGAGCCGAGAGAGAGTGGATAGGAAGGACCTATTTTTCAGAGCAGAATGGTCAACAATCAGGGGAGATAGATTTAAAGTCATTGCAGCAAGTTTAGAGGGGAATTGACCGGTAATGTCTTCACCCAGAGCAAGTTGGGAGTCTGGAACTCACTGCCTGAAAGGATGGTAGAGGCAGAAACCCTCACCGCATTTAAAATGCGCTTGGATATGCACTTGAAGTGCAATAACCCACAGGGCTACGGACCAAAAGCTGGAACATGGGATTCTTCTGGATAGCTCTTTGTTGGCCAGCGTTGAACGAATGGGGCGAAATATCCTTCTACCATGCTGTAAATAACTATGATTCTATGATTCAGTTCTAAGCGAGCATCTACCTACAAGTAAGCCGGACGTGGAGACTTTATGGGTAGAATTAAGAGATAGGAAAGGATTTAACACAATAGTGGGAGTTGTGTATAGGCCCCCTAATCGCAGCTGTGAAGTACTAGAATATATAAATGTAGACATTAGACAAGCGTGTAATCAAGAAAGTGTGGTTTTAATAGGGGATTTAAATTTTCATATATATTGGGACAATCGGACTAGCACCTGTCAGAAAATTGTGAATTTCTTGATTGTGTCCGGGCTAGTTCTACAACAATATATTCCAGAACGAACAAGAGGCATGCCCATTTACATTTAGTAATGAGTAACGAGCAGGATTTATTTAACAGCCGAAGGGTAGGTGAAAATGTATTTAAGAGCGAACAAAACACGATCGAATTCAACGTAACGTTTGACAGGGAGAAACGCGAAACAGCGACTATCATTCTAGAATTCGGTAAGACCGAATTCAAGGGGCTGAAGCAGAGATTGTCCGGAATAAATTGTGAAAATCTGTTAATTGGTAAAACGACAGGAGGTGTTAAAAATAATAAAAAGTAATACAGAATCAGTGTATACCCCTGAGGGGCCAAAAAAACAGGCATGGACGACTAAAGAGGTAAGGGACCACATTAAACTAAAAATAAAAGCGTACACAAATGCAAAAAATAGCAGAGGTCCTGGTGAATGGGAAAGCTACAAAGAAAATCAAAGGGGCACAAAGCAGATAGTAAGTGCTACAAAGAGGGAGGATGAAAATAACCGACTGGTGAAATGAACAGACACAAAGCAGATGTAAGGTAACGCAGAGAATTGTGAAGTGATACATTTTGGGAGGATGAGGAGAGGCAATATGAATAAATGATACAATTTTAACGGGGCCAGATTTATACATTACAATTTAAATCCCCATTTAAGCATCTGCCTCTGGAGATCAATGATCCTGAAACCGGTCATAATGCTCTCCCTGTATTGTATTAACCAGCTCTAAATCGTACAGTTTAAAATATGGGGCAGGATCTGGAAGACATGGGGACTTTTCCTTTGTTCACAGATGAATTAAATATAAAAACAAGGAAGTTATGCCAAACAATTTTAAAACAGTTATGAGGTGTTAGCTGGAATATTGCGTTCAGTTCTGGGCAACACGCTTCATGGAAGAAGTCAAGCCCTTGGAGAGGGTGCAGAATAGATTTACTAGAATACTGCCAGAGTTGGGGACCTCATTTATCGGAAGAAACTGGAGAAGCTGGGATTTTTCTCTTTAGAATAGAACACGTTAAGAGGCGATTTATGACATAAGTTCAAAATTGTGAAGTGTTTTGTTCGTTAAAAAGGAAAAAGTTTTATAATATCACATTTGATGTGATAAAATCTCGATATGCGCAGGTGGAGGTCAAACCCATTTTTTTCAGTTTACGAGATCGACGCTTTACCACTTGGCCACCGCGCCCTGATAAACTATGTGACGTGCATCGCATTCCAACGGATCCCACATCATTTTAACTCGGTTGTATAAGCACATACGCATGTACAAATAAATGAATTGGGATAGTGGAACGGGCAAATGACGAGCGTCATTTACATGAAACTATTATAAAACATTTAATAAAATCATACATTACCAATGGTGAGTACTTGGACCATCGTACTCTTGAACGAGCTATCAAATTAGTCCCAGATCTTTCCACAGCGCCCTGCAAAATGTGCCTCTTCAAGCATTTATCTAATTCCATTTTGAGGATTACAATTGAATCTGCAGAGCTGCGGGGAAAAGACATGGGGGTGAGACTTGCTGAGTGTCAGCATGGGCTCGAAATGCCAAATTGCCTTCATCCGTGCTGTAACAATTCTATGCATTGATGATTCTATAAATCACCATCTGTAGTTCATTACAGATTACAACACTCACAGCTTAAAAACAAACAATTCTCCTCCACTTCCATCTGTTTCCTCTGTTGTCCGCTGGATGTTGTCAGGACTGGATAGATTTGTTTATGGGGAAAGATTGCGGTAGTTTTCTTCGGAAAAGATGTGAATATTGGGTGATATAATTGAGGTGTATAACATTATGAGGGGCCGAGATAGTTTGCATAAGAAACACATATGCCCCTCATAGGGAGGTCAATAATTAGGGGACGAGATTTAAAGTAATTGATAAAAGGATTACACGAGAGTCGAGGAGAAATCTTTTCGCCCAGAATTGATTTGGGTCTGAAACTCACTGACTGAAAAGTTGGCGGAGACGTAATCCCTCATCACATTTAATCAGTGCATGTATATGGATTGAATTGCCCTAATCTGCAACGATACAGTGCGATTAGGCTGGATAGCTCTTTCGATTGGCGGAGACAGGATGGGCCGAATGCCCTCCTTCTCTGATGCAAACGTCTACGATTCTATGATTCTAAGAGGTGGGGAATGCTCTTTTGTGTCCTGCACATATCTGTGTCCCACCATCGATGGGATCTTCCTGTGTGGTAATTGGCTGCAATATTGCCCTACCGTACATCCAGCGACTATAATTGAAGAACTACTTCATTTATTGTAAAGCACGTTTTAATAAAATATTAATTCAGTGGATGTGGGCGTAGCTAGCAAGGCTGACAGTTATTGCTCATCCCTAATTGCGTTTGAGAAGGTAGTGATGAACAAACTTCGTGAACCACTGCAGTACTTGGATAAGCACTTGATGGCTATGGTCCAAGAACTCGAAATTGGTTTTGGCAGGATAGTGTTTTGTCCACCAGCAAGGACGCGATGGGCTAAATGGTTCCCTTCTGTGCTGTAAATTTCTATGGCTCTATGGTTCAGTCATCGAGGTGATGGTACGACCAATGTGCTGTTGCAGAAGTATTTCCAAGCGAAAATAAAGGAAAGGCGATATGTTTCCTGTTTCATTATCTGCGGAGTTGACACTCTAGTTGGAAAAATCAATCTTCAACGATCGTGCCCACTTCTGAACTTATGGTGGTGGGCACGTCATTGATGAAGCAGGTGATGATGACCTCCTGCAGCGATATCCTGAGATAATTGGCGTCGAACGACAACAACCATCTTCTTTTAGGCTCGTTCTGTCTCCAGCAGTGGAGAGTAAGCCCGCAATAACTTCAACGTTAGAAGCCTCCTTGAAAAAACATTCGGTCAAATGCTGCTTTGATGTCCACGACAATCACTCTCGCCTCATTTTAGAATTAATCACTTTTGTCCATATTTGGACTAAGGCTGTAATGATGTCTGGAGGCTGGTCGTCCTGTCGGAGCTCAAACTGAGCAACGGCGAGCAATTGGGTCATCCAATGTTCCTGCAAGATGCTACGGGAATGCAAGCCCATGCTTTTACTGTTTGAAAACAGCGCACAGTTGCATGATGTATATTTGTAAGATCAGATGGGCCATCGACCCTAAATCTTACTCCTACCTTCCTCTTCCGACAGACCCTACAAGGGCTTCAAAGTATGGCACGTTTTAAAATGTCAGTGTTAAAAAAATTGTTTCATTCTTTATTTCTTAAAGATTAAGAAGGCACAACAGCCAGCCATATATCCTGGTTTGCCGATGATGCAAATATTGGTGATATAGTAATTAGTGCAGATGTTAGCGTGTATTTATAAAGATATATTGATGGATTAAATGAATGGACGACTCAGTGGCAGACAGCTTCCTGATAGGTAATTGTGTGGTCATCCATTTTAGATCACATAGATTAGGTCCGAGTACTAATTAAATGGAGCACAGCTCGGAGGGATGGAGTTCCAAAGTGCGCATACCGCTAAAATGCAGTAGCAAGTTTCAAATATATTCGAAACAACGTATGGCATGTTAGGCTTTATAACTAGGGGTTAGACTATAAAGCAATGGAAGTTTTTCTTCAACTGTACAGAGATGTTGTAAGACTATATCTGGAGTAAACTAAGTTATAGTATATAATAGATTCATAGAAGTTTACAGCACGGAAGGAGGCAATTTCGGCCCATCCTGTCCGCACCACGGTTTTCCAGCCTAATCCCACTTTCGAGCTCTTGGTCCATAACCCTGCACGTTACGGCCCATCAGACTCACATCCAAATACTTTTTAAATGTGCTAAAGTTTTCTGCCTCTACCAGTCTTTCAGGCAGTGCGTTTTAGACAACCACAATTATCTGACTGTGGAAATTTCCCATCACATCTCCTGTAAACCTTCTCCAATTACTATAAATATGTGTCCGCTGGTTGTTGAGCCCTCTGCTATATCTAGATTGCCATTATGTCTAGTCCACTTTTGGGCACGGCCCCTTAGAAACGATAGGCTGGATTGGAATGTGTATAGTTCATAATCACCAGAATATTAACAGGATGCCACGGGTTAAATTATGAGGTGAGATTACATGGACTAGGCCTGTACTCCCTGGAATATAGAAGGTTTCGTGGTGATTTGATTGAGATTTTTAATGTTTTATAACGAATTAATAAGATAGATAGAGATAAACCTTTTTTTCACTGTTCGTGGGGGAGTTTACGACAATGTTAAATTCAGAGGCAGTATATTCGACAGAGAAGTTATGAAAATTGTCTTCACGCAAAGGGTGATGGATTTATCTTCGACAAAAGGCAGGATATACTTGCTCAATTAAAAATGTTAATTTTTGATTAATACCTTTTGCTACACACTCGTTAAAATGATATGGAACCAATGCAGATAGATGCAGTTGAGATCGAGCTCAGCTAAGAATTCAGAGTATGGCGAATAGGCACAAAGAGCGAAATGGCCTAATCCTGTTCCTATGTTCAGTCAATTGAAGAACGCCTATTATAAATAAAAAAATGTTGTCTTGATGGGTGAATTAAAAATATATTATTTGCAGAGATTATGGACTGCTTCCACGCTTTCATAACAAGCACGCATTAAGTCTAATTGTCAAACCAGTTGTTTGAAAATCAACCAGAAGCAGAGACGCATCAGTTGGATTTTAATTCCATCGCATTAACATTTCGGCCATCTTGGTCATGGGCACGCTGCAATGCAGTGCTTGGAAATTCGGCAAGTCGCTTGCAGACTCAAAATTTAGTTTTCAGCGCAGAGCAAACTACACGCCTCCATACTCTGCAAACGTGAGAGGATATGTACATTGTCTTTAACGATGGATGGTGAAAAGCTGAACCGCAAAAGCACAGCACTTAGGCAAATAACGCAATGAACTGATCGTCCGGAACTAGACAAGAAAGCCTCTTGCTTTAACGCACAGAACATGTAATCTTCCCGTCAACACTGAACATCTTTGAATGAATAATGTTAAAATGCACGTCAACCAATCAGTATCAGCAAGTTCAGACTGAACCAGCGCTTAAGGGATAACTCATAAGGTATGGAATAAACTGATGTGGGGAGCGATGGAGAGAGTGACAGAGAGAAAAAACATATTTGGACAGATAAACAGATCCCCAATGAGAATAGCGCACATAAATTGACTGCAACTGAAGTAGACATAAAGCGAGACTGACACACGGAAAGAAAGTTAGAGTCAGAGAGAAATAGAATGAATGATATAGAGAGAAAAAGAGAACACAGCACATTAAATGTGAGAAAATCCCTGCCGGCACGGCCGGGAATTAAATCCATGAACTGACGATTAAAGGTGAAAACACAAGCTCACTAAGAGAAAGGATTGTAGCATCACAGAAGCATGGAATGAGACTCTTTCCCCAGAGCTCGGCAAACTGTTCGCCATCAACTATTTATCCAATTCCCTTCTAGAGGTGGTTACCCCGTTGCTTAAGAGCGTGCAGGTAGAGAGGGAGAGGGTGATCAGCAGACAGAATAGGAGGGCTAGGCAGGTAGTGCACGAGCCCTGGAGTCCATCTCGTTCGCCAACAGATATTATCTTCTGAGTACTGGTGTGGAGATAGTGCCTCTGGCAAGTGCAGCCAGATACATATCCTGCACAGGGGAGGAGGGAGAAGAAAGGAATAGCTTAATGATATGTGCTTCAATAATCAGGGAGCAGATAGGCGTTTCTGCCACCGCAGACGTGACACCAGAATAATATGTTGCCTTCCTGGGGGCAAGGATGTCACCGAGCGGCTGCAGGACATTCTGATGGAGAAGGGTGATCAGTCAGCGATCATTGTCCATATTGTTACCAATGACATAGGTGGAAAGAGGGGTGAGGTGGTGTAGGCAGAGTTTGGGGAGCTACGCGAGAGGCCAGAAAGCAGGAACTGAAAGGTAGTAATCTCCAGAATACTCCAGTTGCCAAGAACTAGTGAGTAGAGGAATAGGAGGATCGAGCACGTGAATGCATGGCTGGAGAGATGGTACAGGAGGATGGGCTTTAGTTTCCTGAGACATTCGGACTGATTGTCGCGGAGTTGGGGCCTGTACAAGTCTGACGGGTTGCCCCTCAACAGAGCCTGTACTGTAACCTATCATTGTGGCGGGCCGGCAGGAGGCGGTGGTTGCTCGTGCTGTTGGGGAATGTTTAAACTAGTTTGGCAGGGGGATGGGAACCTTAGAATAGATTCAATAGGGAGGGGAGTAGAGTTGGAATTAAAAAGCAAAAAGGTAGAAAGTGAGTTTGTAGGACAGAGGAAACAAGCAGGAAAAAAGGGTAAAAAACAAATTTAAAAAGCATTTTTTCTAAATGCACATAGCATTCGTAACAAAACAGATGAGTGACGGAACAAATAGATAAAAATGAGTATGATCTGAAAGACATTACAGAGACGTGGTTGGAAGGTGATCAGGACTGGAAATAAATGTTCAGGGGTATTTGACATTTCGGAAGGACAGACAAAAAGGAAAAGCTGGTGGGGTAACACTGTTAATAAAAGATGGGATCAGTGTTGGTGAAAAACGAGAGGATCAAGTGGTTGAATCAGTTTTGGTGGAGATAAGAAACAATAACGGGAAAAAGCCGCTGTTGGGCGTAGTGCATAGGCCCCCTACCAGTAGCTACACGGTTGGACGGAGTATAAATCAAGAAATAATGGAGGCTTGTAAAAAAAGAACGGCAATAATCATCGGGGCATTTAATCTTTATATTTACTGGATAAAATTAATTGGTCAAGGTAGACTTGAGGAGGCGTTCAGAGAGTGTATCCGGGATAGTTTATTTCTACTGTACATGCTACCGCAACTCGGGAGCAGGCTATCTTAGCTCTAGTACTGTATAATGAGACAGGATTAATAAATGATCTCGTAGTAAAAGATCGTATAGGATTGAGTCACCACAATATGGTTGAATTTCAAATTCAGTTGGAGGGAGCTAAATTTGGTTCTCCAACCAGTGTCCTCAGCTTAAATGAAGGGGACTACAAAGGTATGATGGTAGAGGTGGATAAAGTATACTGTGAAAGTAGCCTAAGGTGTGGGATGGTTGATGAGCAGTGCAGACATTTAAGGAGATATTTTATAACTCGGAACAAAAATTTACCCAATAAGAAGGAAATGCTGTAAGAGAAGGAAACCATCCGTGTCTAACTAACGAAATAATGGAGGGTATCAAATTGAAATCAAAGGTATACATGCGGCCAAGACAAGTGGGAGACGAGAGCAGCGGATTTGGGATTTTTTTTAAGCCAGCAGAGAATGATTAAAAAAATGATTAAAGAGGGAAGATAGATAATGAAAGTAAACCAGTAGGAAATATAAAAACAGATAGTAAGAGTTTCTACAAATTCATAAAAATGAAAGGAATGGCTAATTTAAATGTTTGTCCCCTGGTGGATGACACTGGGGAATTAATATTGGAGAACAGGGAAATGGCAGAGACGTTGAACAAATATTTTGTATTGGTCTTTACAGTAGATGACACTAAAAACATCCCAATAGTGGATAATCAAGCGGATATAGGCAGGGATGAACTTAATACTATCACTATCACGAACGAAGTAATGCTAGTAAAATAATTGCATTAAAGGCAGACAAGTCCCCTGGACCTGATGGTTTTCATCCGAGGGTCTTAAGAGAAGTGGCTGCAGAGGTAATGGCTGCATTTGTTATAATTTCTCCAAATCCCTGGATTCGGAGGCGGTTAGAGCGAATTGGGAAACGGCAAATGTAACGCCCCTTAAAAACGAGACAAGCAAAAAACAGGAAACTATAGATCAGTTATCCTTACATCTGCCGTTGCGAAAATGCTGGAATCCATTATTAAGGAAGCAGTAGCGGGACATTTTGAAAAGCATGATTCAATCAAGCAGAATCAGCATGGATTCATGAAAAGGAAATCATGTTTAACAAATTTTCTGGAGTTTTTGAGGATGTAAGGTGAGGATAAGCGGACACCAGTCGATATGCTGTATTTAGATTTCCAGAAGGCATATGATAATGTGCCACATAATAGGTTACTGCACAAGATAACAGCTCACGGGGTTGCGAGTAAAATATTCGCATCGATAGAGGCTTTGCTAAAAAACAGAAAACAGAGCATCGGGATAAATGCGTACTTTTCCATTTGGCAAATTGTGACTAGTGGGTTCAAGCAGGTATCAGTGCTCGGACCTCAATTATTTACACTCTATATTAATGATTTGCATGACAGGACCGAGTGTAAAGGAGCTAAGTTTGCTGATGATACAAAGATGGGTAGGAAAGCAAATTCTGAGCAGCACAAAAACAAAAAACTGCAAAGGGATATAGACAGGCGAAGTGAGTTGGCAACAGTTTGTCAGTTCCAATATAATATGTGAAAATGTGACGTTACCAACTGTGGCAGAAAGAATAGAAAAGCAAATTAAATTTAAATGGAGAAAAGTTGCAAAGTGCGGCAGTACAGGACACCTGGGGGTCGTTGTGCTTGAAACATAAAAATGAGTATGCAGGTACAGCAATTGATCAGGAAGGCAAATGGAATGTGCGTTTATTGCAAGTGAGATGGTTTATAAAAGCAAATTAGACCTGCTACTATTGTTCCGGGTATTACTGAGGCCACACCTGGAGTACTGCGTACAATTTTAGTCTCCTTATTTAAGGAAGGATATACTTGGAGACTGTTCAGAAAAGGTTCACTCAGTTGATTTCTGAGATGAGGGGGATTGACTTATGAAGATAGGTTAAGTTGGTTGGGGCTATCCAGACTGGAGTTCAGAATAATGAGAGGTAATCTTATCGAAACTTATAAGATAATGAGGACGCTTGACAAGGTGGATGCAGAGAGCATATTTGCACTCATAGGGGAAATGAAAACTAGGGGACATAGCCTTAGAATAAGGGACCGCCCATTTATAAGCACATAAGAACATATGAAATATGAGCAGCAATAGACCATACGGCCCCTCGAGTCTGCACGACTATTTAATACGATAATTGCTGATCGGATCATGGACTCAGGTCCACGTTCCTGCCCGCTCCCCATAACCCCGTAATACCAACATTTAATGTGAAATATGTCTGTTTTCTCACATGTCGGGCGGCTGTGAGAAGCGGAACTTTGAGTCAAAGATGGCGATGCTCAGCCGGGATTGGGAACCTGGACCTCTCGCAATTCAAATGTGACCATCCTAAAGCAAGAATCATACCCCTAGCCCAAAGAGCCGCCAATAGTGGAGAGCTTAGCTCTCAGATTCTTACGGTAGTGAGAAAAGATATTCGACCCATCGTGCTTGCGCTGTCCCTCAGTGACCTATCCAATTAGACCCCCTCTCCACAGTCCGACAAATGTTATCCCTTTGACGAAAATATCATTAATTTGAGACATGACATGAGCAAAGTGCAGCATCCTTGTCAGTAAAAGGGGAATTTGGCGATGTGGTTAACAAAACCATCAGGGGGTTGTCAAAGCTGTAACAAAATAACGACGAGAATGAGATTCGAACACATACGTGCAGAGTACAATTGATCAGCAGTCCATCGCTTTCACTTCTCGATCACCTCGTCGCCGATTCACCACAGCGTCAGCCATTCAATTTCCTGCTTTTTGTATGCAAGCAGAAAGAACGAGCAAGAAAGTCCACTTCACAGCTTGCTCTGCTCACACAACCAGATCGACAATGATGAAAACGTGCCCGTCGATTCTCAAAACAAGCAGACTTGATTTATTACAGATGAGTGACTGGAAGAGATGGTTGGTTTTTCCGCAGAATCACAACAAAGCATATAAAATTTCACGCAGCAAACTAATTGACCGCGGTAGGACTCAAATCTGCAATCCTCTGATAACGTCGCCATTGCAATCGAAGTTAGATGCTCTATCCATTACGTCACGCAGCCTCGATCATCAACGCAAAAAATGCTGTTGTGTCTATTGGGAGCAAATTCGGGGCAACTGCGATATCAAGAATTGGATTAGGAAAAGATGAGCATATTTCGAGTAACTGAACAGATGCACTGCAATTTGGGTGCGCACCGGCGCAGGCAAACCCCATGTAACTTGGAACACTACAGTTTAACAATTCATCCATCGTAGTTCAAATCACACACCTTTTAAACTATACCGGATGATGCAGGATTATGAGAAAATTCGTTTTAAAGGGACAGATTATGAACAGGAAATGACAACCATCCCTCTTAAACAGACACAGAATGATCCGCGACTACAAGCACATCCCTTTTACACAGATGCAGAATGACCCTTGACTGACAGCATTTCCCTTCTAAAAGAATAAAGTGAGATTTCTATCATCCCTGATTGCAATTGTGCAGTGTGTGAATGAGCGTGGGGGTCAGGAACACGCGGGGCTGAAACGATCATTGAAACCAGAGGTGATAGACAGGCAGGAAGGACTGAGGGTCAGAAAACCAACCCAGACAAAAAGCCAATTTACAAATATATATATATATATTTAACATTTAAAAAATAAATACATTTAAATTTTATTTTTGAAAGATTGAATTTGATTTGTTTGAAATAAATAAATAATTGATTCATTATCTAGATTTTTTTCGATTGAATGAAGGCTGTGTGACTGGAAGAATTCCATTGCAAATGAGCGGGTGCAGTCAGTAAATATCCAATCACAATTGCACCAGAATCTTGCTGTAATAAACACTGAGCATTTATTACGCAGAGTCTTAAAATACACTCTGTGAAACGAGAAATGCTGAAATTTCATCACACGCAAAGCACAAAATCTGATTCAATTTTGGCAGGCTCTCTGTTGCTATGTATTTCCCTCAATTTGAAACAGAATGTGCCAAGTTGTCCATGGTGATTGCAATAATTATTACTCATTCACAGAATGTTATGAAATTAATTTAATTTAATTAGCTTTATTTTAATTGATTCAATCCCAGAACGGGCATCGAACCTGTGCTGACGAGGATAGAGCGCTGCATCCTAACCACAAGGTGGCGGTCACAGGGGTGAGTGAACGTTGATGCCGAGAACTCGTGAACCAGTCAAGCGGCCTCTGTGAGAATGTTTAAAGGGAGAATGTTCAAAGTAAACTAGTCGCAACAGCACTGAACTGCAATTAAAAAATACAGCCAAAGCCTGTATTTTTCCCCGGCAGACATTGCGGAAATTAAACGGCGGAAGTTAACCGTTTGAAGATTGAATGTCTTTTGGAACTGGCTCATTTTATTAATTGTAAAACATATGTTATTCTTAAAGAATTGGACATTTTATTGCAGTCCTGTGGTGTTGCGACTTTACCAGAACAACAACAATTTAGCTCCCAGATTAATGCGTGGTATCCGCATTGGTTTCAAAACCCACAAACTGGTGCTTTGGGATTAAAATATCGGACCGTACCTGGATTGCATTGTTGACGCTTCACGTCAATCAAATTTAATTGCAACCCCTTCATCAGAAATCTTTCCAGAGATGCTGCCTGACTGGCTGAGTATATCCAACATTTTCCGATTTAATTTTAGATTTACAGGATTCGCAGTACTTTGCTTTTGAAACTAAAAAGTAACATAAGTTGACGTCATTGGGGATTCAAAAGTCAGTACCTTTTTGTAACTGCAACCGTGAGTCATGCGTGCTGTATATCCTCCCTGCTGCCAGGTAAAGAACATCACTGAGTGGGTGCAGAACATTCTGAGAGGTGAGGGGGAGCAGCCGTGATCTGTGTGCTAACCAATGACAGAAGGAAACAAGGGGATGAGTTCCTTCAGTCAGAGTTTCAAGTGCAATTGAGAAAATTACTGAGCAGGACAACAAAGGTATTCTATGTATTATTCCCAGTGCCTCGCGCTATTGAATTTAGAAATTGCATCGTGTGTCTGGATAAACGGTGCACGAAGTCGGGCTACATATTCGTGGGGCTTTGGGACCAGATCTGGCGCAGGAGGGACCTGTTACCGGGTTGGGTTGTCGGGTTGCACATCAATAGAGCTCGCGCTAAGGGTAACTACTGGGGCGGGTGAGCATTTGAACTAATTTGGCAGTGGATTTGTGTACCAGGATGAAACATCTGTAGATGTTGTTATTATGCCTTTATACATAAAATCCAGATGATTATTATATATCAACTATAGCACTGAATGTGGCCTCAGACAGCAGATTTCAGGCCAGCCTTGGGAAACGATATACCACGCCCCGCCCAAACCTTCCCTTACACCGAGCACAAGCAGAGGAAACACAGGCACAGCAGAATTTGCTGAGGACCGTAGAGAGTAAAATGTTCTTTGATCAGTGATAGCACTAAATATATTCTGGTATCTCTGTGTCAAGTTGCAATTTGTTCTGTGGGATATAAATAAAGTTTGTATATCTGTTTTAGTGTTTATATATTTTGTATAAATGTATTTTCTGTGTGTTCCTTTGTATCTATGTTACTTGTAAACACCTCGCAAATAAACGTAAATACAATTGTAGCACAGCGATATTTAGAGATAAATTCAGTAAAAAAACAGACATAAAAACAAATACATTTATAATAAAACAGATATGAACACAAACAATTTGATTATCAAGGTTCCACACAATTTAATTTACAACTCACATATAGATGCACAAATATATTTATATATTTCACCCAAGGACATCCAAATTCATGGCAAATAACAAAACATTACACACATAAATAAAACACGTCTATGGCGAAAATCTATGGAGTCTCAATAACTGAAGGCTTCTTGCAGAGAGCCGGCACAGACACGGTGGGATGAACAGCTTCCTTCTGTGTTGACTGATTCGATGATTCCTTGTCTTCCTAGTCTTCTTGCTTGTAAGATAGGTTGAACAGGTAGCTGTATGATGGGTGCTCTGATAGCATAGGCTGTGGAGCAATCGGTTAGCGCGCGGTGATTATATGACAGTGTCGGCCTGGGAAATGCCGAGTTTGTGAATTCGAGCTTTTGCATGTGATGTTTGTCCTTTTCAAAGTCAGAGGCCGTTTTCTATTTATACATTTAGTTTTGTCTCTTCCGCCAAGTACCACGGTGCTGTCTGTCTCTCTCACTACGGTTATCTCAGTGGCAATCTGTGGGCTATTTCTAAATGAAAACCCGTGCCTGTTCCTGACATTTAATAATTGAGAATCAAACAATTCCTCATCTGACACTACGGAACTAATGAGCCAACATTTATAACAAGATATAGTTTATTGTCAATATAACAGTCCATCTTGAGTAATATAGGTTCAATTCTGACCAAAACCAAACTATGATCTCAACGTGTTACCAATAAATCGCTTTTTAATGTATTGTCGCATGCGCTACCATTGTAGCTGAAGGAGTTTCACAATTAATAAACATAGAAATCAAGCAATGAAACGGCAGAGATGGTTTTGAGACTGCAGAATGCCCTCGCGCAGAGCAACATTCAAACAAGGTTTAAAAACTGACAGCGTGCAGGAGGAAGGGAGGAGGGGAAAGCGAACCACAGAAATGCCACGGGAGTTTTGGAAGCTTCGGGAGTTTTTCTTTGACCACAACATAGTTGCGCACGGCACGGATATTGTTGCTGTTAAATATGAATAAAATGCAACGTTTGCTTGCAGCTGTTTCTGTTTTGGTCACTTTTAACTGACTAATTCTTAATTCCATTTGCCTGCGATGATTCCATAAATTTTTGTATCCTTGCCATACAAAAATCGATCAATGTGAAACTTCAAAATTTCAATTGATCCCAGCCTCAATAGATTTTTAGGCGAGGATTTATAAGACAGGTGGAACAGGCAGCTGCATAATGGGAGCATCAACACCACACCGCATTTGCATGTACTTATAGAGGTGGAATCGGATCGGGCGCAGTACCTATATGGTAATACAAGCCCCGGAAAATCCGAGGTTGTGAGTTCGAGCTTTACCGAGAAGAGCTGATGGTTTTGATTGTGACATTTCCACAATAATCGAAAGTACAATTGATGTATCCCCCAACATAATCGACGTTTCACGGTTTTATTCTAGCACTTATTTTCCGTTTGCACACAATATTGTAACGGAGGATGAGAGTTGAAATTAGATATTGGATGGAGTGGAGGCGTTTTGACATTTAATCAATAACTCTGATGTAAAGAATAATGTACCGGAAACACACTCGATTTCAAAGGGAAGATATATAAAGGCATTGGTTATGTCCACATATTTCCTGCACCACATCCAATAGAAACAAGGATTTTCCTGAACATTTCGCTGAAAATGTTGTGCTTAGTGTTGCAATTGCTCGTGCATTGGACTTCTCGCTGATTCTGTTCGAGTCCCATCAAAGTCCTATTGTAATTTAATAGAATGGTTACCGCACAGCAGGAGGCCATTCGTCCCATCGAGAGCGTGCCAGCTCTCAGCTAGTCCCACTCCCCTGTCCTTTCCCCATAGCCCTGCAGGACAGGGTTGGCTGGTTCTGAGGCTGGAAAGAAATTGTTTGCAGCAAAGCACAACTGTCTGCGATAACCAAAAGGTTTAATGTTTTGGCCCTGAAATCCACTCAGGTTTACCTGCTCGCGACTACACTGTGTAAAGCTCCATTCATTGCTCGAATAAATAAGAGCTCCAGTTGCGGACTGCATTTCCCTAGCTCAGAGCCTGAGAGATCGCCAGGGAGCGAAGCACGTTTAAACCGTCGCCCAATTATGTTTTATGCTTTTACAACATTTCAAGAGAGCAAAAGAATTTCCCCTCAAGATGCAATGACCTTTTCTGACATTGGCTTCGCATGCATCTTTCTGTCTCTCCCTGTCTCTGCCTCTTGTATTTCTCTGCTTTTCGCTGATTAATTTCACAGGCGTCAATGGACGGCCTGGGCTGATCTAACCTGCAAAAAGGGCAGAAATGGCTAAAGAAAGATGCGCACAATCGGAAAGGAATGGTGTAAATTTGGGGCAAATATGTTCACAGATATGTCCCTTTGCGCTCGCAGTGAAAGAAAGCAGCACCGATTATAGTTGTCTTAAGGTAGAGTGTACATTATGAAAAGGCCGAGACAGACGACAATAAAGAGCAAGTCATGCTGCAAATTCTTATTTGATAATACAGGTCACATATTTAAGATTAGTTTTGGAAACATATTCCAATATTGTTGACTTGGAATAGTCATCAATTCTCCCACGGCAGTTGGACGCCTGTGTCCAGTTGGAAAGCTGCCAGAAAGAACATGCAGAACATTGACTTTCTGCTGAGCAGACCATGAGCCTCCTTCTTGAAAATGGTTTTCCAGTCCCGCTAAGAGGGGATTAAGCATCATGGGAGTTGAATGGAACTGTGCCCACTTGCATAGCAGGACCTGTAGGGGTCATTTCCCCTTCCTTAAAGAACAGTAATGACACAGTTGCAGAATTTGCTCGCACCACTCGCAATTCGCTCCAAAATGAGCTGAGCCGATCACGTGGAGTTAATACAATTCCTACAGTCAGTAAATACAGTTGGCATATCAAGAAAATATAAGAAATCACCGTGACTTAGTCACAGAGCGCGCAGCTTAATGGATAAGGTATGTTATCAGGAAATGACAGTTTTGATGAGATTTAGATTCAAAGCCAATTTATGTAATATTCAGTCAAATGCTTGGAAGGTTTATCAGCAACAAACGCTTAACAACGTAGATGAGCATAATCGATTAGCAGTCCTTTGCCTTAACCTCTCCCCTGCCATCTAGCACAACTCGGCTATTCCATTTCTTTTTGCATCCGTAGAGAACTACGCTGCAAAATGTCCCCTTCACGACGTGTCCTGTCAGTGCACCCAGATCGACAATGTTGAAAATGTACTATCAGCTTCTGTAAGCAAACGGCGTTTAGTTACTACAGGATGGCTGTGAAATGTCTCCTCAAAAAATGAGGTGCGGGCCCCTTTTAAATAGACCAGGCAGCTGGACACGCCGTTTTCAAAACAGACCAAATGCAGAACTCTCTACAGTTAGACCACATTAGGCGTACTGTGTACAATGCTGGTCGCCATATTAAAAAGAAGATAGCGAGGCTCTGGATAGGGTGCGGAGAAGATCGTATACTATCAGGAAAGAATCGACAGGCTTAATTTAATTTTTAGTGAAACGTGAAGTCTGAGGGGTGACCTAATAGAGCGCTTTAATATCCTGAAAGGTTTTGACAGAGTAGATACAGAGTGTTTTCACTTGTGGGGAAGAGTATTACGAGAGACCATCATTATAAGAAAAATCAGCAACAAATCAAATTTGGAATTAAGAAGAATCTTCTTTGGCCAGAGAGTGGTAAGAATGTAGAACTTACTACCACCAGACAGGTGGAATCAAATATTATCGATGGATGTAAGGAGCCGTTAGATAAATAAATGAGGGACAACTGAATGGAGGGCTATGCTGAAAGTGCTCGATGTGGAAAGAGGGGAGGATGCTCCAGTGGACCACAACGTCGATATTGACAGGTTGGGCCGAAAAGCCGGTTTTTGCACTGAATATCCTATATGATATCATGAATTCGGCACCTATGAGTCCATTTCAAAACCAACATCTCGCAACTTTCAGACCTAGAGGAAATAACACTGATTAATATTCTGGGCTTACAGTCTTTCAAAAAGATGTCAAAATTTATGCTCCTTAAAACCGACCTCTTTGACCAAGTTTTGGGCAACTGCCATAATTTCTCTTTTATGTGGATCGGTGTCAGCGTTATTTAATTTTATTTAAGCTGTTGTGGAGCACCCTCTGACGTCTAACTATGTTACAGGCGCTACATAAATGCAAGTTGTTGTTGTTGTTGTAATATTTCATCATTGTCTCCCTGTTTCAGGATGCAAAGAAAACGTGCTCGTTGAGGAGGCATGCAGCATATTTGCCTTTATTAGCCGAGGTATATTGTACAATACAACTGAAGTTATGCTTGAGATATGTAAAACATTATTTGGGCCACAGCTAGAGTACTGCGCACACATCAGTATAGGAAAGATGTAATTGCACGAGAGAGGGTGCAAAAGAGATTTACGAGGATGTTGCATGGACTGGAGAATTTTAGCTATGTGTAATGATTCGATAGGCTGGGTTTGTTTTCATTGGAACATTGGGAGCTGAGGGGAAACATTATTGATGTGTTCAAAATTCTGAGGGGCCGAAAGAGAGTGGATGGGAAGGAACTATATTTTTGATCACAATGGTCAACAAATAGGGGAGATAGATTTAAAGTCATTGGTAGCAAGTTGAGAGGGGAATTGACGGGTAATGGCTTCACCCAGAGCAAGTTGGGAGTCTGGAACTCACTGCCTGAAAGGATGGGAGAGGCAGAAACCCTCAGCGCATTTAAAACGCGCTAGGATATGCACTTGAAATGAAATAACCTACAGGGCTACGGACCAAAAGCTGGAACATGGGATTCCTCTGGGTAGCTCTTTGTTGGCCGGCGTTGACCGAATGGGCCGAAATATCCTTCTTCCCTGCTGTAAATAATCATGATTCTATGATTCAGTTCTAAGCGAGGATCTAACTACAAGTAAGCCGGACGTGGAGACTTTATGAGTAGAATTAAGAGATAGGAAAGGATTTAAGACAATAGTGGAAGTTGTATATATACCCCCTAGTCGCAGCTGTGAAGCAATAGAATATATATATGTAGAGATTAGACAAGCGTGTATTCAAGACAGTGTGGTTTTAATATGTGATTTAAATTTTCATATATATTGGGATAATCGGACTAGCTCCTGTCAGAAAAATTGTGAATTTCTTGAGTGTGACCGGGCTAGTTCTATAACAATATGTTCCAGAACGAACAAGGGGCATGCCAATTTACATTTAGTAATGAGTAACGAGCCGGATTTACTCAACAGCCAAAGGGTAAGAGAAAATGTATTTAATAGCGATCAAAACATGATCGACTTCAACGTAACGTTTGACAGGGAGATACATGAAACAGCTACTACCATTCTAGATTTCTGTAAGACCGACTTCAAGGGGCTGAGAGAGAGACTTTCCAGAATACACTGGGAAAAATCTGTTATTGGTAAAACGACAGGAGGTGTTAAAAATAATTAAAAGTAATAAAAAATCAATTTATCCCCCTGAGGGGCCAAAGAAAACAGGCATGGACGACTAAAGAGGTAACGGACCACTGTAAACGGACACAAATGCGAAAAATAGCACAGATCCTGGTGAATGGGAAAGGTACAAAGAAGAGCAAAGGGACACAAAGCAGATAGTAAGTGGTACAAAGAGGGAGATTGAAAATAACCGATTGGTGAAATGAACAGACACATAGCAGATGTAAGTTAACGCAGAGAATTATGAAGTGAAACATTTTGGTAGGATGAGGAGAGGCAATGTGAATTAATGATACAATTTTAACGGGGCCAGATTTATACATGAAAATTTAAATCCCCATTTAAGCATCTGCCTGTGGAGATCAATGATCCTGAAACCAGTCATAATGCTCCCTGTATTGTATTAACCAACTCTAAAACGTACAATTTTAAAGAGGGGGCAGGATCTGGAAGACATGGGGACGTTTCCTTTGTTAATAGACGAATAGAGTCGAAAAACAAGGAAGTTATGCCAAACAATTATAAAACACTTATGAGGTCTTAGCTGGAATGTTGCGTGGGGAACACGCTTCAGGGAAGAAGTCAAGCCCTTGTAGAGGATGCAGAATAGATTTACTAGAATACTGCCAGAGTTGGGGACCTCATTTATACGAAGAGACTGGAGAAGCTGGGATTTTTCTCCTTAGAATAGAAAATGTTAAGAGGCGATATATGGCGCTAGTTCAAAATTATGAAGTGTTTTGATAGTGAAAAAGGAAAAAGCTTCAAAATATGACATTTAAAGTGATAAAATATCGATAAGCACAGATGGGGGTCGAACCCATGATCTTCGGTTTACGAGACCGACGCCTTACCACTTGGCCACCGCGCCCTGATGAATTGTGTGACTGGCGTCATATTGTTACCGAATCCCACATCATTTCAATTCGGTTGTACAAACACAGACGCATATGCAAAGACAGAAAGTGGGATAATGGAACGGGCAAATGACCAGCGCCATTTATTTGAAACTATCATAAAACATTTCATAAAATCATACATACCGATGGAGAGTACTTGGTCCATCGTACTCTTGAACGAGCTATCCAATTATTCCCAGATCTTTCCACAACGCCCTGCAAAATGTGCCTCTTCAAGCATTTATCCAATTCCATTTTGAGGGTTAATATTGAATCTGCAGTGCTACGGGGAAATAACAGGGTGGTAAGACGAGCTGAGAGTCAGCACGGGCTCAACGGGCAGAACTGCCTTCATCCATGCTGAAACAATTCTATGAATCGATGACTCTATGATTCACCAACTTTTCAGCAGTGCATTACAGATCAAAGCTTAAAAAAAAACATTTCTCCTTCACTTTCATCTGTTTCCTCTGTTGTCCTCTGGATGTTGACAGGACTGGATAGTTTTGGGTATGGAGAAAGATTGGGGTTGTTTTCTTCGGAACAGATGAGGATAAAGGGTGACATAATTGACGTGTATAACATTATGCGGGGCCGAGATAGTGTGCATAAGAAACACCTGTACCCCTGAGCAGAAAGGTCAATAACCAGGGGGCATAGATTTAAAGTAATTGGTAAAAGGATTACACGAGAGTCGAGGAGAAATGTTTTCGCCCAGAATGAATTTGGGTCAGGAACTCACTGACTGAAAAGTTGGTGGAGAGACAATCCCTCATCACATTTAAGTAGTACTTGTATATGGATTGAATCGCCCTAATCTGCAACGCTACAGATCAAAAGCTGGGAAGTGCGATAAGGCTTGATAGCTCTTTTGATTGGCGGAAATAGGATGGGCCGAATCCTCTCCTTCCCTGACGCAAACTTCTCCGATTCTATGATTCTATGAGGTGGGGAATGCTCTTTTGTTTCCTGCACATATCTCTATCCCACCATCGATGGGATCTTGCTGTGTGGTAATTGGATGCCGTATTGCCCAACAGCACATCCAGTGACTACACTTCAAGAAGTACTTCATTTTTGGTAAAGCACGTTTTAATAAAAATATTAATTCAGTGCATGTGGGCGTAGCTAGCAAGGCTGATATGTATTGCCAAACCCTAATTGCGTTTGAGAAGATAGTGATGAAAAAACTTCGTGGACCACTGCAGTACTTGGATATGCACTTGATGGCTACGGTCCAAGAGCTAGAAATTAGATTTGACAGCATACTACACAGTCCACCAGCAAGGACGCGATGGGCTAAATGGTTTCCTTCTGTGCTGTAAATTTCTATGGCTCTGTGGTTCAGTCACTGACTGATGGTACTACAAATGTACTGTTGTAGAAGGAGTTCCAAGATTTTCACCGCACGATAATGGAAAGGCGATATATTTCCTGGTTCATTATCTGCAGAGTTGATACTCGAGTTGGAAAAATCAATCTTCAACGATCATGCCCACTTCTGATCTTATGATGAAGGGCAGGTCATTGATGAAGCAGGTGATGATGAACACCTGCAGCGATATCCTGGGCTAAGATGATTGGCGTCGAACCACAACCATCTTCTTTTAGGCTAGGTATGTCTCCAGCAGTGGAGATTAACCCCGCAATCATTTCAACGTTAGAAGCCTCCTTGATGAAACATTCGACCAAATACTGTTTTGATGTCAAGGACAATAAGTCTCGCCTCATTTTAGAATTAATCACTTTTGGCCATATTTGGACCAAGGCTGTAATGATGTCTGGAGGCTGGGGGTCCTGTCGGAACTCAAACTGAGCAACGGGGGGCAATTGGGTCATCCTATGTTGGTGAAAGATGCTGCAGGAATGCAAGCTGGTGCATTTACTGTTTGAAAACAGCGCACACTGCATGATGTAGGATCACATGCGTCATCGACCAGAAATCTTACTCCAACCTTCCTCTTCCCACAGCCCCTAACCAGAGTTTCAAAGCGTGGCACGTTTTAAAACGCCAGTTTTAAAAAAATTGTTTCATTCTATATTTCTTAAAGATTAAGAAGGCACAACAGGAAGACAGATATCCCAGTTTGCCGATGATGCAAATATTGGTGATCTGGTAAGGAGGGCAGTCGTTAGCGTATACTTATAAACATATATTGATAGATTAAACGAATGGACGATTCAGTGGCAGATAGATTCCAAACAGGTAATTGTGTGGTCACCCATTTTCGATCACAAAGTTTAGATCCGAGTCCTAATTAAATGGAGCACAGCTCGGAGGGATTGATTTCCAAAGTGGTTTGCAGTCCAAGTGCCCATCCCGCTAACCTGCAGTAGCAAGTTACAAATATATTCGAAACAACTAATGGCATGTTAGGCTTTATAACTAGGAGTTGGACTATAATGCAATGGAAGTTTTTCTTCAACTGAACAGAGATGTAGTTATACTATATCTGGAGTACTCTAAGTTATAGAATATAATAGATTCATAGAAGTTTACAGCACAGAAGGAGGCAATTTCGGCCCATCCTGTTCTTGCCACGGTTACTCAGCCTAATCCCACTTTCCAGCTCAAGGTCCATAACCCTGCACGTTACGGCACTTCAGGTGCACATCCAAATACTTTTTAAGTTTTAAGGTTTCTGCCTCTACCACTCGGTAGGCAGTGCATTTTAGACAACCACAACTAACTGCATGTGGAAATTTCACATCACATCTCCTGTAAACCTTTTCCAAATACTATAAATGTATGCCCGCTGGTTGTTGAGTCCTCTGCTATGGGAAATAAAGCGTTTCTATCCATTATATCCAGTCCGTTTGTGGGCACGGCCCCTTAGAAATGATAGGCTGGATTGGAATGTGTACAGTTCTTTATCACCAGAATGTTACCAGGTTGCGACGGGTTAAATTATGTGGAGAGATTACATAAACTAGGCCTGTACTCCCTGGAATATAGAAGGTTAAGTGGTGATTTGATTGAGCTTTTTAAAATTTTAAGACGAATTGATAAGATAGATAGAGAGAAAGCTTTTTTTTACCGTTCGTGGGGGAGTTTACGACAAGAGGACATAATGTTAAAATCAGAGGAAGGCCATTCGGCAGAGAAGTTAGGAAAATCTTCTTCACGTAAAGGGTGATGGATTTATCTTCTACAAAAAGCAGGATATATAGTAGCTCAATTAAAAATGTTAATTTTAGATTGATAGTTTTTGCTAGACATTGATTAAAATGATGTAGAGCCAATGCAGATAGATGGAGTTACGATTGAGGTTAGCCAAGAATTAACAGAATGGCGAATAGGCACAAGGGGCGGAATGGCCTAATTCTGTTCCTGTGTTCAGTCAATTGGCAGAACTCCTATTATAAATAAAGAAATGTTGTCTTGAAGGGTTAATTAAAATATATTCTTTGCAGAAATTATGGATCGCTTACACGCTTTCATAACAAACAAGCATTAAGTCTAATTGTCAAACCAGTTGGTTGAACATTTACCAGGAACAGAGACACATCAGTTGGATTTTAATTCCAACCCATTAACATCTCGGCCATCCTGGTCATGGGCACGCTGCAGTGCAGTGCTTGGAAATTCGGCAAATTGATTAGAGACTCAAAATTTAGTTTTCAGCGCAGAGCAAACTTCACGTCTGCATACTATGCAAACGTGGGAGGATATATACCTTGTGTTTAACTGTGGGCGGTGAAAAGCTGTACCACAATAGCAAAGCACTAGGTAAACAACGCATTGAACTGATCGTCCGTAACTTGACAACAAACCCCCGTGCTTTAACCCACAGAACATGTAATCTTCCCGTCAACACTGAACATCTTTGAATGAATAATGTTAAAATGCGCGACAACCACCCAGTATCAGCAAGCTCAGATTGAACCAGCGCATAAAGAGATAACTCATAAGGTATGGAGTAAACTGATGTGGGTAGCGATGGAGAGTGACAGAGATAAAGTCATATTTGGACGGATAAACAGATCCCCAATGAGAAAAGCTTACAGAAATTAACTGCAACTGAAATAGATATACAGCGAGACTGACACGCGGAAAGAAAGTCAGATTCAGAGAGAAATATAATGAATCATAGAGAGAGAAAAAGAGAGCCAGAACATTAAAGGTGAGAAAATCCCTGCTGGCACGGCCGGAAATTAAATCCGTAATCTGAGGTTTACAGGTGAAAACACAAGATAACTGAGAGAGGATTGTAGCATCACAGAAGCATGGCTAGAGATACTTTCCCCAGAGCACGGCAAACTGTTCGCCATCAACTATTTACTCAATTTGCTTCGAGAGGTTGTCACCCCTCATCTTAAGAGTGTGCAGGTAGAGAGGGAGTGGGTGACTAGCAGACAGAATAGCAGTACTCGGCAGGTAGTGCATGAGGTCCCGAGTCCATCTCACTCGTCAACAGACATGAGCTTCTGAGTACCGGTGTGGAGATAGTGTCTCTGGGGAGTGCAGCCAGATCCAAATCCACGGCACCGCAGGTGGCTCAGCTGCACAGGGGAGGAGGGAGAAGAATGGCAGAGCTATAATGGTAGGTGATTCAATAGTCAGGGGAGCAGACAGGCGTTTCTGCAGCCGCAGCCGTGACACCAGAATGATATGATGACTCCCTGGATCCAGGGTCAAGGATGTCACCGAGCGGCTGCAGGGCATTTTGATGGAGGAATGTGATCAGTCAGAGTTCATTTTCCATACTGTTACCAATGACATAGCTAGAAAGAGAGATGAGTTCTTGCAGGCAGAGTTTAAGGAGCTACGAGAGAGATTAAAAAGCAGGACCTGAAAGGTAGTAATCTCAAGAATACTCCAGGTGCCACGAACGAGTGAGTACAGAGATAGGAGGATAGAGCAAATTAATGCATGGCAGGAGAGATGGTGCAGGAGGGAGGGCTTTAGTTTCCTGAGAAATTGGGTCCACTTCTGGCGGATTTGCGACGTGTACCGAATGGGTTGCACCTCAACAGATCCGGGACCACTAACCTCGCGTGGTGGGGGGTGGGAGGGCTGGAGGTTTCGGTTGCTCGTGCTGTGGGAGAGGGTTTAAACTAGTTTGGCAGGGGGATAGGAACCTGAGAATCGATTCAATAGGGAGGCGAGTAGAGTTTGAATTAAAAAGCAAAAATGTAGAAAGTGACCTGTAGGACAGAAGAAACAAGCAGGAAAAAAGGGTAAAATATAAATTTTAAAGCTTTTTCTCTAAATGCACGTAACATTCGTAACAAAACAGATGAGTTGACGGCACAAATAGATACAAATGAGTATGATCTGATATTCATTACAGAGACGTGGTTGCAAGGTAACCAGGACTGGAAACTAAATATTCAGGAGTATTTGATATTTTGGATGGACAGACATAAAGGAAAAAGATGAGGGATGATCTTATAGAAACATTTAAAATAATGAAAGGGATAGACAAGATAGAGGCAGAGAGTTTGTTCTGTTCGGAGAGACTAGAACTAGGAGACACAACCTCAAAATACGGGGGAGCCAATTTAAAACCGAGTTGAGAAGGAATTTCTTCTCCCAGAGGTTTGTGAATGTGTGGAATTCTCTGCCCAATGAAGCAGTTGAGGCTAGCTCATTGAATGTATTCAAGTCACAGGTAGATAGCTTTTTAACCAAAAAGGGAATTAAGGGTTACGGGGAGCGGGCGAGTAAGTGGCGCTGAGTCCACGGCCAGATCAGCCATGATCTTGTTGAATGGCGGAGCAAGTGCGAGGGTCTAAATGGCCTACTCCTGTTCCTAATTCTTATGTTGTTATGTTAAGAGGTGGGGTCACACTGTTAATAAAAATGGGATCAGTGCATTAATGAGAAACAATATCGGCTCAGAGGATCAAGAGGTTGAATCAGTTTGGGTGGAGTAAAAGGAACAATAACAGGAAAAAGTCGCTGGTGGGAATAGACTATAGGCCCCCTAACCGTAGCTACATGGTTGGACAGAGTATAAATCAAGAAATAATGGAGACTTGTAAAAAAGGAACAGCAATAATCATAGGTGATTTAACCTTCATATTTACTGGAAACACTTAATTGGTCAGGGTCGCCTTGAGGAGACGTTCATAGAGTGTATTTGGGATAGTTTACTTCGACAGTACATGCTACCCCAACCAGGGAGCAGGCTGTCTTAGATCTAGTACTGTGTAATGAGACAGGATTAATAAATGATCTCAGAGTAAAAGATCGTATAGGAATGAGTGGCCATAATATGGATGAATTTTAAACTCAGTTGGAGGGAAAGAAATTTGGTTCTCCAACCAATGTCCGAAGCATAAATAAGGGGGACAACAAAGGTTGGCTAAAGTAGATCGCAAAATAGACTAAAGTGTGGGACGGTTGTAGAGCAGTCGCAGACATTTAAGGACATATTTTATAACTCGGAACAAAAATGTATCCAATGAGTAGGAAAGACTGTAAGAGAAGAGATAACCATCCGTGTCTAACTAAGGAAATAACGGAGGGTTTGAAATTGAAATCAAAGGCACACAATGTGGCGAAGACGAGTGGGAGACTAGAGCAGCAGAGAACGATTAAAAACATGATTGAAGAGGGAAGATAGATTATGAAAGTAAACTCGAAGGATTTATAACAACAGATAGTAAGAGTTTTTACAGATACATAAAACGGAAAAGATTGGTTAATATGAATGTTGGTCCCCTGGAGGATGAGATTGGGGGTTAATATTGGAAGTCAGGGAAATGGCAGAGACATTAAACAAATATTTTGTATTGACCTTTGCAGTAGATGATACTAAAAACAATCCAAGAGTGGATAATCAAGCGAATGTAGGCATGGATGACTATCACTATCAAGAAGGAAGTACTGCTAGTAAAATAATTGGACTAAAGGCGGACAAGTCCCCTGGACCTGATGGCTTTCATCCCAGGATCTTAAGTGAAGTGGCTGCAGAGATAGTGGATGTATTCGTTATATTTTCTCAAAATTTCCTGGATTCGGGGCGGATTGGAAAACCACAAATGTAACGCCCCTATTTAAAAATTGAGGCAAGCATAAAACTGGAAACTATAGACCAGTTAGCCTAACATCTGCCTTTGCGAAAATGCTGGAGTCCATTATTAAGGAAGCAGTAGCGGGACATTCAATCAAGCAGAATCAGCATGGTTTTATGAAAAGGAAATCATATTTAACAAATTGCTGGAGTTTTTGAGGATGTAACGAGTGGATAAGGCGGAACCAATGTATGTGGTGTATTTGGATTTCCAGAAGGCATTTGATAAGGTGACACATAAGAGGTTAATGCACCAGATAACAGCTCACGGGGTTGGGAGTAAATCAAAGATAGAGGCTTCGCTATATAAGAGAAAACACAGCGTCTGGATAAATGCGTCATTTTCCAGTTGGCAAACAGTGACTAGTGGAGTGACGCAGGTATCGGTACTGGGTCCTCAACTAATTACAAACTATATTAATGACTTGGATGAAGGAACCGAGTGTAATGTAGCTAAGTTGTCTGATGATACAAATAGGGTCGGAAAGCAAATTCTGAGGAGGACACAAAAAATCTGCAGAGAGATATAGTTAGGCTAAGTGAATGGGCAACAAGTTGGCAGTTGCAATATAAGAGGTTACCTACTTTGACAGAAATAATAGAAAAGCAAATTATAATTTAAATGTAGAAACGTAGCAAAGTGATGCAATACAGGGACAGATGAGAGTCCTTGTGCATGAAACACAAAAATTAGTATGCAGGTACAGCAATTAATCAGGAGGGCGAATGGAATGTGCGTTAATTGCAAGTGAGAAAGAGTATAAACCAGATCAGTCCTGCTACAATTGTACCAGGTATTAGTGAGGCCACACCTGGAGTACTGTGTGCAGTTTATTCTCCGTATTTAAGGAAGGATATACTTGCAATGGAAACTGTTCAGAGAAAGTTCACACAGTTGATTTCGGAGATGAGGAGAGTTGACTTATGAGGATAGGTTAAGTAGGTTGGGACCATCCGCAGTGGAGTTCAAAAGCATGAGAGGTAATCTTATCGAAACTAATAAGATAATGAGAGGGCTCGACACGTTAGGTGCAGAGAGCATATTTGCACTCATAGGGGAAAGTAAAACTAGGGGTCATCGACTTAGAATAAGGGACCGCCCATTTATAAGAACATAAGAACGTCCGAAATATGAGCAGGAATAGGCCATACGGCCCCTCGAATCTGCACCACCATTTAATCCGGAAATTGCTGATCGGATCATGGATTCAGGTCAACTTCCCTGCCCGCTCCCTTATTGGTTAAGAAAGTGTCTCTGACTTAAATTTATTCAATATCCCGGCTTGCAGAGCTCTCTAAGGCAGCGAAGTCCACAGATTTACAACCCTCTGAGAGAAGAGATTCCTCCTCATCTCAGTTATAATAGGCGGCCCCTCTTTCTGAGATGATGACCCTTGTTCGAGTCTCCCCTATCAATGGAAAGCTCCTCTCTGCATCCACCTTGCCAAGCACCCTCTTTTACATATAGGTTTTGATAAGATCCCCTCTCATTCTTCTGAATTCCAATGAGTAGAGGACCAGCCTCCTCAATCTTTCCTCATAAATCAAGCCCCTCATCTCTGGAATCAACCGAGTGAACCTTCTTTGAACTTCCTCCAAAGCAATTATCCTTTCGTAAATTTGGAAACCAAAACTACACACAGTATTCCAGGTGTGGCCTCACAATACCCGACATAACTGTTGCAAGACTTCACTGCTGTTATACTCCATCTCCTTTGCAATAAACGCCATGATTCCACTGGCCTTCCTGATCATTTGCTGTACCTGCAGACTAACCTTTTGTGTTTCATGCACAAGTACCCACAATTCCCGCTGTACTGCAGCACGTTGGAATTTTTCTCCATTTAAATAATAGCTTGCTCTTTGCTGTCAAAGTTTTTTCTGTCAAAGTGCATGACCTCACACTTTCCAACATTATACTCATACATTGGTTTTCATCCCACCTTTATATCGTCAGCAAACTTCGTTACATTACACTCGGTCCTTTCTTCCCAGTCGTTAATGTAGATTTAAAACTGAGATGAGGAGAAACTTCTTTTCTCAATCGTTGAAAATCGATGGAATTCTCTTCCTCAGAGAGCTGTAGAGGCTGGGTCAATGAATAAATTAAAGTCGGAGATAGACATATTTTTCAGTGATAAGGGAGTAAAGGCTTATGGGGAGGCAGCGGGGGAAGTGGAGCTGCGTCCTTGATTAGATCTTCCATGATTTATTCAATGACGGAGCAGGGTCAAGGGGTCAAATACTCCTACCCAGAATTCTTATGTTCTTATGTACTTAAGAAAGTTCTGATCGCATCTGCAGCAACCAACTGTTCAGACAATTCATTCAAAACCTTAATTAATTTGTGAATAAGTCAGTAATCTCCTCATCTCAACTCCGGTTCATTTGTCAGCTAAATTGCTAATTTAAATCTGAGATTGATAGATTTTTGCTAGATAATGGTAGGAATTGATTTGGTGTCAAAGCAGATGGATGAAGTTAAGATATTGGTCAAACATTATCTCACTAAATGGTGGAACCGGCTCGAGGGTTCGACGACCCCTGCTTTTATTTTCCGTCAATCAGCAGAGCACCTATTGTAAATGTAGGAACGCTTCCTGGAATTGTAAAATATAAATACTAAACCTTCCTTTCCAATGATTATAACAATTTACCAAGTTATCATAACAGACAACATCTGCTAGTACTGAAGCTCAACCCAAGCCAACATTCGCACAGTTGATTTTCAGTCCAAAACCTTAATCACTCAGCCAACATGACGATTGAAGCAAAAAGTGCAATTTTCGACAATTGAAGAAATTCATTCCACACCAAATACCAATCCGTTGATAATGCCAGTGATTTGAAAGCTGCTGTAAAAAAAAATAACATCAATTACTTTTTAGATTCCTGGCCCTCATTCTCCCTATCACTATAGTCGTCCAATCCCTCTGATCATCCATTCCCCACCAGGACGGCTTGAGGCCCCTCCATTTCTTCATTGAACGGATGCTCAACCAGTTCCCATCTACCGTCAATTCATCCGCCTGGCGGAACTTGATTTAAACTGGCATTGGACAACTTCTCCTTTGACTCCACACGCTTACTGCAAATTAAATGTGTTGCTAGGGTATCCCGCAAGTGGCCCAGATATGCCTGTATTTCAATGGTATATGTGCAACATTCTTTGTTCTCGTCCTACTCATGTCCGATCCATCACCTCGTTTTCTGGTACATTGATGAGTTTATCTGTGCCATTTTCAGCTTTCGCAGCAAACTCGAAATTAAGTCAACTTTGCTTTAAATTTCCACCCTTCCCTGTCCTAAACATGGCCCATCTCCGATTCTTCCCTTCCTTTCCTCGATTTCGCTACCTCCATTGCTGAGGATAGTCGGCCGACCAATATCTACTATAACCCCACTGATTCCCACATCTACCTTAACTACACTTTTCCCCACTCGCTTTCTATAAGGACTTCTTTCCATTCTCCCAGTTTCTCCATCTCCATCGTATCTGTCCTGACGATGGCAAAGTCAATACCAGTGCTATCGATATGTAGCTAAATTTTTCTCCAGCAAGAAAAACCCACGACCCGAGTACACATGACCCTTGAACTTCTCCTGCCCATTTCCCGCACTTCTGCTCTCATCCCTTCTCCTTCCTCGCAGAACCACGATAGAGTTCCACTTGTGCTTAACATTCACCCCACTAACCGCCACATTCAACGGATCATCCTGCCCCATTTCTGACACATCCAACGTGGTCCCACCATCAAATACATTTTACTTTCCCCTCTCTCTTCAGCAGTGCAAAGGGACCAGTCTATCCGGCACGCCATGGTCCACTATCCAATCACCAGCAACAATGCTTTCCTTCCCACAGAGCCTTCCAGTGCAAGCGCAGGAGAAGCAACACGTGGCCATTTTCTCCTCCCGGTCCACAGTCCAGGCCAGTATAGGTGAAACAACCACTTACTTGCACTTCTTTCAACATAGTATTCTGTATCGACTGAAATCTCCTCGACATTGGGGCGACCAGGCACATATTATGTGAGCACTTTACCGAGCAGCTCATTTCAGTCCGCAACAAGAACCCCAAGCTTTCGGTCGTCTGTCTCGTCCTCCTACACTGTTCCCATGAAGCTCAACGTAAGTTCGAGGAACAGCAGCTCATCTTTCCATTCGGCACTTTACAGCCTTCCGGGCTCAACGTTGATTTCAACAATTTCATAATTCTAACCACTGCTCCCATTTTTTCGGACAGTAGCTGTTAGTAATGATTTTGCTATTCTCTCTTACCCTTTCTCTAGAAGCATATTTTTTTTCTTGAAGTGTCCCTTTATCATGCCCTTTCGGTTTTGTCATGACATCATTTCTTCTTTCCACCATGTGACAGGATTTCCTTTTCGCTCTTTCCTGCCCTCCACCTCTCCCTGCTTAAGTACCTGCTTAAAATCTGTAACACCTCCAACTTCTGACACTTTTGATGAAATATCATCGATGTGAAACATTATCTCTGTTTCTCATTTCACTAATGCTGCGTGTCTTGTTGTATATGTTCAGCAATTTCTATTTGCATTTCCTATTGCCAGCATCCCCAGTATGTTGCTTCAGAAAAAGTAACATCAGTGCTATGGATGAGAGGTTTCCTTATCAAGTGGTGATGAGGCGATCCTGTCAAACCGGAAAGAGCGGGTTCAACCTCTGTCTGCGCTTTCAAATAAGTTCCCGTCGATCTCCTGTTGTTACGAGCAGTCCATAATTATCTCAAATGGTAATCGATCAAGAGGTTCACTGACCCGGGAGTTTGAAAAGCCATTGAATGTTTCTGAGTCCGTTAATGTTCCCAATCTTTTGCTAAATGAATTTATCTGTAGTCACGTGCAGAACATTATTACCCGTTTCCCACAGGATTAAAAGAACCACACCGAGGTAGAGGATGATTATCCGAGAATGACAGAGTACTGAAGGAGACTTTTCGGCCCATCATGATTGAGCCGGCTTTGTGAAAATGCTATCCAATCGGAACCACTTTCCACATAGCCCTGCAATTGGTTCCCAGCAAATGTTACCCAATTCACGTTTGATGGCAAGCATTTCAAGAAAATGACATAATTCGCTACAATGTACATTAATTGAAGGAATAACAACACCAAACTAAAAATGTTCAAACCGTGGTTAACAAAAGAAATGAAAGATATAATTAGATTCAAGGAAGAGATTTATAATATTGCCAAAAGTAGTAGTAAGCCTGAGCATAAGGGAGTTTTGAGAATTTAAAAAGCTGCGTGCTGTCAATCCCGGATCACGCTGTGTCTGTTTAAAAGGGATCTACTGTCAGTCCTGAACCTTTCTTTGTCTGTGTAAATGGGACGTGCCATCAGTCCTGGATCATTCTGTGTGTGTGTAAAAGGGACGTGCTCTTAGTCCGGGATCATTCTGTGCCTGTGTAAAAGGGATATTCTCTTAGTCCAGGATCATTCTGTGTGTGTGTAACAGGGATATACTCTTTGGACTGGGTCATGCTGTGTGTGTGTAAAAGGGATATTCTCTCAGTCCAGGATCATTCTGTTTCTGTGTAAAAGGGACGTGCTCTCAGTCCTGGTTCATTCTGTGTTTGTGTAAAAGGGATGTGCACTTAGTCCCGGATCAATCTGTGTGTGTGTAAAAGGAATGTGCTATCTGACCTGGACCATTATGTGTTTTTGTCTGTTTCAAAGGAGCGTGATTACAGTTCTGATTACCGAATATTTAAGATGATGTGATCGAAAGCGCATTTGGATTATCTGCGTGTGTGCGGACACACTTTGCAATTCTTCTGTTCTGTAATTCAATATATGTTATCTTTACGTGAAACACTTTTTATCATAATAGTGGCCCTGAAAAAGTTCACAATTCTCTTCACACAAATGCATATCATTACGTCATTGCATTTCATAGTATGGAAGGAGGCCATTCCAGCCCATCGTGTCCACATTTGCCGAACAGGAGCTATCCAGCCTCATCCCAATTTCCAGCTCTTGTTCCCTACTCTTGAAGGTAACAGAACTTTAAGTGCAAATCCAGGTACTTTTTGAAACCTGGGCAGGGTATCTGCCTCGACCATCCTATCAGCGGTGTGTTACAGATCCCTCTGGGTGAAAGATTTTCTGCACAAATCACCTCTAAACCTCCGACCAATTACAATAAATCTTTGCCTCATCTTTGTTGACCGCACTGCTAATGGAAATAGGTCCGAACTAACACCTCTGTCTCGGCCCCTAATAATTGTATTTCCATGATTACCGTCTCCCCTCAGCCTCCTCTGTTCCAAAGAAAACAAACTCACCCTGTCTAATCTTTCCTCATAGTTCAAATTCTCAGGTCCAGGCAACATTCTCGTAAATCTCCTTTGTATTCTCTCCAATGCAATTACAAATTTCGTGTAATGTGCTGACACAGTACTCTACCTCTAGCCTACCTAGTGTTGTATAGAGATGAGGCATAACCCCCCTGCTCTTAAATAATGTGCATCGGCTGATAAAAGCAAGTATTCCATATGTCTTATCAACCACATTATCAACCTGGCCTGCAACGTTCGGGGAGCTGTGGACCTCAACTCCAAGGTCCATTTGTTCCGCTGCATTTCTTAGTGTCCTACAATTTATTGTGTATTCCCTTGCCGTATTTTCTCTTGAAGTATATATTACTAATTTGAGACATGTCATGAGCTGAATGTAGCAAGCTAGGTAAAAAAGTTAAATTAGAAATAAATTTTCAGTTGATTGACAAAGAGCCACATGCATCAAATATTTAACAAAATACCGACGAGGATGGGACTGGAGCCCCGCGTGCAGAACACAATGGAGTCATAGTCCCTCGCGTTATCAAGTCGGCCACCGAGTGCCGCAACACGATCAGCCATCTCGTTTACTGATTTTTGCATCAGAACAGAACTCCCTTGCTAAAACAAGCCTTCGCCGCTTGTCCTGCCCGTGCACACGAATCGACAATGTTCAAAAAATCTACAATCAGCTTCTGTAAGCAAAGGGCCTTCCGTTACTTCAGGTGAGCGAATGTCAGAAATGGTCGGTTTTGAGACAGATTCAGAACGGAGAAAGACATGTTTCGCCCGGTGAGTTAAATGACCATGACAGGACTTCTTTACTATTGAAGTAAATCACCTTATTCATTCGGCCTCGCGCCAGTGCTATCACCAGAAAAACTGTTGCGGGGAGAATTATGAGCAAAATAAAGGAGGGTTATTGATTATGGAAGGCAGAAAAGGTGGGAGAAGAGGTTGGTTTGAAAGAGTAAATAAGTTCAACTGCTAAAATCGTAATATCTGTTTCATTTAGGAAGGATAAATGTTTCGCTCTGTTCTATCAGCAGGTGTCCGAGTGAACAAAAGATATAAAACGGAATGTGTCGTGAATCAGATTCAAACCGAGGTTGCTGCGGCCACAACACAGCATACTAATCACTTTTCGTTCACGGCGCCACACACCAGCTGCCACAACTTTCTTCTGACTGCAGCAATGTTACACACGGCGGTGGTCAGGAAATATGTAGTTTTTGTGATTAAGCAAATTCAACCCCGCCAGAAATTATTGCAGCTTTGATATGCGACCAAGGCACCGCACCATCTCGGGCCTTACTCCAGAATGGGAACTAGTGCAACCCCAGTTTCGTTTAAAATGATTGCAGCTATATCACATGGCAAGAAACTCACCCTTTGTGAACCATGAAGACAGTAATTGCCAGCCCCGCTGTGAAGCAAACCGAGAATCTTTGTTTACTCGATAGTCGGTTTGACTAGTTAAGCCATGGCGTGAAACCACGCCTTTGAACTATCGCCTCCACTCACACATATCTATCAGCTACCTCTCACTTCCATTTGGAGTTTGATTCCCTTTTTTATTTAAGCTTCTGCCTTATCTATTCTCCATGTGTGCCAATGCTGCCTGTATCTCTCGCTGCATTTATCTCGATGACAATCTGTGCATTGATTCTGAATGGATACCTCTGTTTGCCTCTAACATGAAATAAATGAAGGACTCAGACAATTCCTCCTCTGACACTAGGGACCTAAAAAGACAAAATTTATAACAAGATACTGTTTATTGTGATCTAGAAAAAACAATATTCCATCTGGAACGATTAAGATTAAATTCTGTGCGAACGAGATAATGACACACCATTATAGCAACCATTTTAAACAAACAGAGAATGAACCCGGACAGACGGCTCATCCCCTTAAGAGTGGAAACAGAATGAATAAAACACAGATCATTGCGTAAAACGCAGCAGATTGTGCAGATTCTCTGGATGAAAAACTCGGTTTCACGTTCTGTCGGATAACCATTCCGATATTTTAGGAAAAAGTTAAAGATTACAGATTTATTCAACAAAATTAGCGCCTGTAAAAAATACGCAGCGAGAATGGACAAAAGTGAACGTCTTTGATACAGTGGAATGCAGGATCGATTAAATAATGAATGGCATAATGGGGCATTGGCAAAGTGTGTGGGAATCGGATAATAAGGTAACAAACGATGGTCTAGAGGAGGTGTTAGTGGGAACACCAGAACCATTACCAGACAATGCTTATGATACAATACGTTGAATCTAATGTTAAGGCCAGAAGACTATAACATGCCTAAAATATTGGGTGTCAACGCCTTTTAATCAGACCATGCAACATGGCCAGCCCGGATTGATTTTCTGTCCGGTTTGTATTCGGCAATCAAGAGACTAATTCAAAAGACAGCTTCTCACATCTTTTCAGCTCGAGAGAAAGAGGATGCACTCATATTCAGAGCAGAGGTGGACATTGACGCTAAATGTATGCTTATTCTATTTGAGGTGAGCTCATGCGTCCAGACAGCAAGATATACTGATCAAGTATTGGCCGGAACCAAACACGGGTTTCGGTTATCCAACGAGACACAGAGACGAGTACCTTTGAGATACTTTAACTTTACTCAATGGTGAGTTTCACTTTGCTCTGGGATTTGGACGCTTTGGGCATATCAACGCAAAATCACACGTTTTAATTTGAAATATTTCTGTTTACTCACGTCGACCGGCTGTGAGAAGCGGAATATTGATTTGAAAATGGCGGGGCTGGTCCGGGATTTGAACCCGGGTCCTCTCACATTTCAAATGTGCTTAACCCAAAGCGAAAATCATACCCCGAGACCAACGAGCCGCCGACAGAAAAGAGGGGATCTCTCAGATTCTGACGGTATTGAGAAAAGATATTAGGCCCATCGTGCTTGCGCTGACGCTCAGAGACCTATCTAATTAGTCCCTCTCGCCACAATTCTACAAGTATTATCCCTTTGACGAATATATTATTAATTTGAGACATTACATGACATGAGCAAAGTGCAGCATTGTCAGTGAAAGGGGAATTTGGCAATGAGGTGAAATGTGATTGACAAAACGACCATGGTGGGCAAAGCTGCAACACAATAACGACGAGGAAGGGGTTCGAACCCATGGTGCAAAGCACAATGGATTAGCAGTCGATCAACTTAACGTCTCGGCCACATCGTCACTTTTTCAGAGCACTGTCAATCATTCAATCTCCTATGTTTTGTATCCAAAGAGAAATAAAGTGCAAGAAAGTCCACTTTGCAGCTGCTCTGCCTCTGCAACCAAATCGACAATGATGAAAAGGTGCCATTAGATTCTTAAAGCAAACAGCCTTCCTTTACTTCAGGTGAGTGACTGGAAGAGATGGTTGGTTTTTCGGCAGACTCACAACAAAGAATATAATATTTCATGCAGCGAACAAATTGACCGCAGTAGGACTTGAACCTGTAATCATTCTGATAACGTCGAGGTTGTCATCGAAGTCAGACGCCTCATCCATTAGGGCGCATGGCCTCCACCATCAGCGCAACATTTGGTATTGTGTATATTGGGAGAGTTGAGTCCAGACTCAAATGTACTGACTTCCACGAGACACATGCTGAAGTCAAGGTCACTCAGGGCCTGCACCTTTAATTCACAGCTCTCCAGTGCTGCACATGCCTGAGACCTCCCTTTATATACCTCAGTGGGACAGGTATGGAGTGTCTCCTGCAAGTGCACCCCTGGTGGTAAGGTATGCTTATTGTTTCAGGTCATATCCAGTTACAGTCATGTATAGCATGGTAAGATACAGTTATATACAGTAATGTGAGATACATGACATCAGCCTCCCCCAAGTTCTTATTGCCTTTATAGATTCAGTCTCGGAGGTGGTCTGCGCTCTCGCGTCGAGCGTCTTAGTTGTGGTTCTGTTGTTTGCTTGGTGCCTGTGTTTCGTTCGGTGTGATTGCTGGTATCTCGCCTGGGCTGTCTGTTTCGTTCGGTGTGATTGCTGGTATCTCGCCTGGGCTGTCTGTTTCGTTCGGTGTGATTGCTGGTATCTCGCCTGGGCTGTCTGTTTCGTTCGGTGTGATTGCTGGTATCTCGCCTGGGCTGTCTGTTTCGTTCGGTGTGATTGCTGGTATCTCGCGTGGGCTGTCGGTTTCGTTCGGTGTGATGGCTGGTATCTCGCCTGGGCTGTCTGTTTCGTTCGGTGTGATTGCTGGTATCTCGCCTGGGCTGTCGGTTTCGTTCGGTGTGATTGCTGGTATCTCGCCTGGGCTGTCTGTTTCATTTGGTGTGATTGCTGGTATCTCACCTGGGCTGTCTGTTTCGTTCGGTGTGATTGCTGGTGTCTCGCCTACGCTGTCTGTTGAGACTGCCCTTTCCTCAGATTGCTCCACCTATCAGTCCACCAGGTTTGGTGTGAATTCCACATTGTCGTCTGCCACTGGTTCATCAGTGTAATCAGTGAATCTACTTTTTACTTGGTCTACATGCCTCCGGCAGGTTTGGCCATTGTCCATTTGTTTCACCAGTAGACTGTTTCCCGCTTTTTCTTTTACTGTCCCTGCAAACCTTTTGGGACCCCAGCCATAGTTTAGCAAAACACTTTGTCCCCTATCTCATTCCACCTCCCCTTTGAATTTCGGCCATGGTACTCAGTTAGCTTTCGACGCTTAGCGGCAGCAATTTCATGCATGTCTGGGAGGATTAACGAGAGCCTGGTCTTTAAGGTTCGTTTCATCAACGAATGTGGACGAGATCTGTATGCCAGCAGCAGTCACGACAGGCGCCTCTGCAGCAAGGGACCTTGAATTCTGAGCATGCCTTGTTTAATGACCTGCACTGCTCGCTCCGCCTGGCTATTGGAGGCCGGATTGAAAAAGGTGCTGTTTTAAAGTGATTTATATCGTGGTCAACTATAAAATCGTGAAATTCTGCGCTGGTGAAACACGGACCATTATCAATGAACAATATGTCAGGAATGCCATACATTGCAAACACGGTTCTAAGGTTCTCCACAGTGGTGGAGGTTGTGCTGGAGTTTAAAATGGTGCACTCGTTCCATTTTGAAAATGCATCAACGACTACGAGGAACATTTTGCCCATGAATGGGCTCGCATAGTCGACATGCACCCACGACCATGGTTTGGTGGGCCAACGCCAGCGTCTTAAGGGGCCTCCCTGGGGGCATTACTGAGTTCGGCACAAAAGGTGCACCGACGGACGCAGAGCTCCAAGTCCGCGTCAATGCCAGGCCACCAGACTTGAGATCTGGCTAAGGCCTTCATAAGCACAATCCCCATGTGCTCGCAATGGAGCTCCCGGAAAAATGCCTCCCTGCCTCATAAGGGCATAATTACTTGGCTGCCCCACAGCAGGCAGTCTGCCTGTAGTGAGAGTTCATGCATGCACCTATTGAAGGGTTTGATCTCCTTGGGGCAGGCATCGCGAGCCTCTGCCCAGTCACCAGTTAAAACGCATCTTTTAACTAGAGATACCGTGGGGTCGCTGCTGGTCCAGCCTCTGATTTGGCGAGCCGTCATGGGTGAACCTGTGGATTCAAAGGCATTGATTGCCATGACCATCTCACAGTCCTGTTCGTCGGACCCTTCTGTGGTCGCCAGGGGTAGCCTGCTAAGTGCGTCGGCGCAGTTGTCTGTGCCTGGTTTGTGACTTATCGTAAGCCACCAGCATGAGTGGCCACTGCTGAATGCGCGCCGAGGCGTTGGCGTTGATTGCCTTGCACTCGGATAGGAGGGACGTGAGGGATTTGTGGTCAGTTTCTAACGCAAACTTGGCCCCAGAAAGGTATTGCTTCATCTTTTTGACACCACACACGTACACGAGTGCCTCCTTCTCAACCATACCGTTCCCGCGCTCTGCCCGCGAAAGTGACCTGGTGGCATAAGCAACGGGCTGCAATTTAACTGCATCATTGACGTGCTGTAAAACGCAACTGAACCCATAAGCTGACGCAGCACACATAAGGATTCAATTTTTACCTGGCTCAAAAAATGCTAAAACACTCTTGGAACATAGGAGGTTGCATGCCTTATTGAAGGTGCGTTCTTGGGCGTCCCCCCAAAACCAATCGCACCCCTTTCTGAGTAGCACATGGAGAGGCTCCAGCAGCGTGCTCAAGTTCTGCATAAAGTTCCCAAAGTAATTGAGTAGCCCGAGAAACGCACACACTTCTGAGACATTCCAGAGACTGGGTGCCAGGTGAATCGCTTTGGTTTTGGATTCGGTTGAGTGGATTCCATCAGCGGCAATCCTTCTGCCAAAAATTCAACCTCAGGCGCGAGAAACAGACACGTGGATTTCTTAACTCTTCAGCCTACCAGATCCAATCGACTGAATATTTCCTCAAGTTTGCGGAGATGAGATTCGGTGTCCCTGCCCGTGATGAACATGTCATCTTTAAACACAACAGACCCCGGGATGGACTTGAGCAGACTCTACATGTAGCGCTGGCATATAGCAGCCGCCGACCTGATGCGGAATGGGCATCAATTGTACCCAAAAAGGCCTCGATGTGTGTTGATGGTGGTGAGGAGCTTAGACTCTTCGGTCAGTTCTTGCGTCATATATGCAGATGTGCATCAAGTTTCGAGAAAATTTTACCTCCATCTAACGTGGCAAATAGGTCCTCCGCTCTGGGTAGCAGGTATTGTTCCTGTCGGGAGACTCTATTTATCGTGTAATCCCCACAGATTCACATTCATCCATCAGGCTTCATGACGGGGATGATGGTGCTTGCCCAGTCGTTAAATTCTACGGGAGAAATTATGCCTTCCCGCAGAAGCCGGTCCAGTTCGTTTTCTCTCTTTTCCCTCATCACATATAGATCCTCAGTTTGGTGTCGATCTTTGTGAGTTTTGGTCTGTTGCTTTTGTGCGGCTATAGTTGTTCAAATTGTTGAACGCTCATGAGGGATTGACTGGCCCCCGTGTCCAGTTCCATGTTGACGGGTATCGCGTTGAGCAGAACCCTCATCATAATTGGAGGCGTCTTGGTGTAAGAACAGTCGACATTGATCGTGTTAACCCGCTGTACCTCGGCGTCCCGTGCACTGTTGCAACCAGGTTCTGGTCCGCATTCCGACCCTTCTGATTCGTAAACCAGCCGAGCTGCTGTTTTTCTGCACATACGAGCCAGATGCTGTGTGTGGTTGCAGTTTCTGCAAACGGCATGCTGAAATCGACACACCCTGATAGAGTGCCTACCCCCACATCTCCAACACAGACCATTTCCATTATTTGAGAAGGATGAGCTGCGTCTGGCTGATCTCCCTTGAGCTTTTCTCGATCTGTTGTTTATTGCTCGCATTGAGGTTGATGAGGTGTGATCGGCCGTTTATGTGGCCCTTGATTTTGATTGATTTTGGCGCCACTGTCTGCTGTTGAAGGCCTGCTCTCCGGCCTTTGTCTGTGTGTGGGGGTAGCGGCTTGTTTCACAATGTGAATCCCTTGTTCCGATGCCTTGTTGGTTGTCATACCCGAAGTACAGATCAGCCTCGTTTCTTCTTCGCCTGCCAAGAACGTCTGTGCGACCAGTGCTGCTGCCTTTCGAGGCAAGTTCTTAGTCTCTATAAGCTTTCGGAATATGCCTACGTGGCCTATTCCTTCAATAAAAAAGTCTCTCAATACTTCTCTCCTTAGTTCATCGGTGAAATATCATGAACTAGCCAGCCTCCGAAGTTCCGCAACGAAGTTGGGTATGCTTTCTTCCACACAGCGTCGGTAGTTGTAGAACCTGTGTCTGGCCATGTGTAGGCTGATTGCTGGCTTCAGGTGGTCTCTCACCAGTGCGCTCAACTCCTCAAACGACTTGCTTGCTGTTTTCTTGTTGCCAGCAGGTCTTTCATAAAAGCATATGTTTTCGTTCCACAGCTGGTCAGGAGATGGGCTCTTGTCTTGTCTGCCTTATCGTCGTTCAGCCAGTCTTTCGTCACAAAGCTTTGCTGGAGCCTTTCTATAAAGTCATCCCAATTGTCTCCAGCATTGTATTTCTCATCTGAGCTATTGGTAGCCATTCTGTCGATTCTGTGATCCCATTCTCTTCACCAGTGTAAAGTCCTGAGTCTAATGTACTGACTTCCACAAGACACATGCTGAACTCAAGGTCACTCAGGACCTGCACCTTTAATTCACAGCTCTCCACTGCTGCACTTGCCTGAGACCTCCCTTTATGTACCTCAGTGGGACAGGTATGGAGTGTATCCTGCAAGTGCACCCATGGTGGTAAGGTATGCTTATTGTTACAGGTTATATCCAGTTAAAGTCATGTATAGCATGGTAAGATACAGTTATATAAAGTAATGTGAGATACATCACAGGAAGCAAACTCGGGGCAAATGCTATATCAAGGAGTGGGATTGGAAAAGATGAGCATATTTCGAGTAAATGAACAAATGCACTGCGATCTGGGTGCGCAGCGAAGCAGCCAGCCCCAATGTAACTTGGAAAACAACAGTTTAACAATTCGGTCATTGCAGCCGAAATCACACTCTAGCTTACACAAATCATACTCCTTCTCAAAATATGCAGGATGATCCGGGATTACGAGATAATCAGTTTTAAAGGGACAGTTATGAACCGGAACTGACAACCATCCCGTTTAAACAGACGCAAATGATCCGGGAATGCAAGCACATCCATTTTACACAGATGCAGAATGACCCTTGACTGACATCAGTTCCCTTTTAAAAGAATAAAGTGAGATTTATATCATTCCTGAAGGCAATTGCGCGGTGCATGAGTGAGCATGGGCGTCAGGCCCACGCGGGGCTGGGATGGTGATTGAAACCACATGTGATAGACAGGCAGGAGGGAGGGAGGGACGTAAAAGCAATAAAAGCCAATTTAGAAATATATATATATTTAACATTTTAAGAAAAGAAATACGCTTAAATGTTATTTAAAAATAAATGAATTTGATGTGTTTTAAATAAATAAATAATTAATTCATTATCTGGATGTTTTTTGATTGAACGAAGGCTGTGTGACTGGAAGAATTCAATTGGAAATGACGGGGTGCAGTCAGTAAATACCAAAACACTGTAAGCCCATGGCGGAAGACAAGCCGGACGGAAGATGTGGGCTACAAAGGCGGTCTTTTAAATTCACATGTGTCATTCTACTGCATCTGACAGCAGCTGCTTGTGCTGTGAAAGAGGTCAAATGTAATAGAGCCCAGTGCAGGCAGAACAGAAAAAGCATATTTATCGTGAAAGTTATGAAGTTGGGATTGTATATATTTCTACATATATATATATATACATGTAAACACAACACCAGTCAGTTAGGCATGTCTTGTCTTGTCTTGAATTGATTTGATTTGAATTTCAAAATACATGTGGAGGATGTCATCATGTCACACAGCTCACACGCAAGCCCTGGCTAAAATCGCTGTATTTCTAACTTGTCTATTTTCCCTTCTTTCAGATGTAGAATAGCAAAATCCCACAGCAGATTCTTCTACTGTCAGAGAGTCCACGAAGGAGTGTTCAATCAAATCAGTATGGCTTCAAGTTGCATGTAATGTATTTGTCTCACATGACATGAAATGCACAGTAAGATCGCACAGCACGCTTGCAAACACTCTGGCTTACACAAACAAACAAACAAACAAATTAAAATTCTAGCATCGTTCAAAGGCAGTTTTTCAAATTTGAAATTTGAAATCCGGGACAGTCAACACATCCCTTTTTAATAGGCACAGAATGATCCGGGACTGACAGCACACCCTTTTAAACAGACAGAGAATGATACCGGAAAGGCAGCCCATCCTCTTAAAAGGGACATGGAAACACAATGAATAAAAACAGATGATTGTATAAAATTCAGCAGGTCGTGCAGATTCTGTAGATGAAGAACCCGGTTTGACGTTCTGTCGGATAATCATACCGATATTTTAGGAAAAAGTTAAAGATTACAATTTTTTTCAACAAAAATAGCGCCTGGCAAATGTACGTAGCGAGAAAGGTCAAAAGGAAACGTCTGTGATACACTGGAACGCAGGAGTGATTAAGTAATTGATGGCAGAATGGGAAACGGCAAAGTGGGTGGTATTCGGGCAATAACGTAACAAAGGATGGTCCAGTGTTAGTGCGAATAGCAGAACCATTCCCAGACAATGGGAACGATGCTTATGATCCGATACGTTGAACATAATGTTGAGTCCAGAAGACTATAACATGATTAAAGATATGCCTTCAACGCCTTGTAATCAGACCAGCCAGCTGGGCCACCCCTTATTGATTTCCTGTCCGTTTTGAATTCGGCAGCCAAGAGACTAATTCAAAAGCCAGCTTCTCACATCTTTCAGCTCCAGAGAAACAGGACACATTCGTAATCAGGTCAGAGTTGGAGATTGACGCTGAATGTATGCTTATCCCAGTTCAGATGAGGTTATGCGTTGAGACAGGAATATATACTCATCAAGTATTGGCCGGAACCAAAAACGGGTTTCGGTTATCAAACGAGACACAGAGACGAGTACCTCTCAGATACTTTAACTTTACTCCGTTGGGTGAGTTTCACTTTGCTATGGAATTTGGAAGCTGTGGGATCATCTGCGCAAAATCACATGTTTTAATGTGAAATATTTTTACTTTCTCTTATGTCGACCGGCTGGGAGAAGCAGAATTCTGAGTAAAAACTGGCGGGGCTCGTACGGGATTTCTCGCATTTTAAATGTAATCATCGTTAAGCGAGAATCGCACCCATAGACCATCGAGCCACCAACAGTGAAGAACGTAGCTCTCAGCTTCTGATGGTAATGAGAAAATTTACTCGGCGCATCGTGCGTGTGCTGTCCCTCCAGACCTAGCTGATTAGTCCTCCTCTCCATAGTCCAACAAATGTTATACCTTTGACGAATATATTATTAATTTGAGGCATGACTGTCGCAAAGTGCAGCATTCTTGTTAGCAAAAGGGAAATATGGCGATGAGGTTAAATGTGATTGACAAACGACCAGGGGGATCAAAACTGTAACACAATAACGACGAGGATGGGATTTGAACCCATGTGTGCAGAGCACAATAGATTATCAGTCCATCGCCTTAACCACTCGGCCACCTCGTGTCTTATTTAGCGACAAGTCACCCATTCAACCTGCTGCTTTTTGTATCCAAAGAGAAATAATGTGCAAGAAGGTCCACTTCACAACTTGTTCTGCCCATGCAAATAGATCGACAATGATGAAAATGTGCCATTAGATTCTTAAAGCAAACAGCTTTCCTTCACTTCAGGTGAGTGACTGTAAGAGATGGTTGGTTTTTCGGCAGCATCACAAAAAAGAATATAAATTTTCAAGTGGCGAACTAAGTGACCACAGCAGGACTCGAACTTGTAAGTTTTTGATAACGTCACGCTGGTAATCAAAGTCAGACATCTTATCCGTTAGGCCACGCGACCTCTGCATCAGCGCACAGTTTGTTGTTGCTTATATTGGGAGCAGATTCGGGGCAACTGCGATATGAAGGAGTGGATTTTGGAAAAGATGAGGATATTTCGAGTAAAGTAACAAATGCACTGCGATCTGAGTGCGCATCGGCACAGGCATCCCCAATGTAACTTGGAACACGACAGTTTAACAATTCGGTCATTGCATTTGAAATCATACGCCTTCTCAAACTATACAGGATGATCTGGGATTATGATAAAATTCGTTTTAAATGGAGAGATTATGAGCCGGACCTGACAACCATCCCGTTTAAACAGACATAGAATGATCCGCGACTGCAAACACAACCCTTTTTCACAGATGCAGAATGACCCTTGACTGACAGCAGTTCCCTTTTAAAAGAATAAATTGACATTTCTATTATCCCTGAATGCAATTGTGCAGTGAGTGTGCGTGGGGGTCAGGAACTCGCGGGGCTGGGACGGTGATTGAAACCACATGTGATAGACAGTCAGGAAAGGGTGAGGGACGTAAAACCAGGCCAGTCAAAAAGCCAATTTAACATTTAACATTTTAAGAAAAGATAAAATATATATTTTATTGAAAAAAATTTAATTTGATTCATTTTAAATAAATAAATAATTGATTCATTATCTCGATATGTTTTGATTGAACGAAGGCTGCGTGACTGGAAGAATTCCATTGGAAATGATGGGGTGCTGTCAGCAAATATCCAAACACCGTAAGCCCTTGGTGGAAGGGAAGCCACGAGGGAAGATGTGGGCTTTCAAGGCGACCTTTTAAACTCGCGAGTGTCTTTCTGCTACATCTGACAGCAGCTGCTTGTGCTGTGAAAGAGATCCAATGTAATGAAGCTCAGTGCAGGCAGAACAGAAAAAGCACATTTATTTTGAAAGTTAAAAAGTTGGGATTGTGTATAAATATACACATATATATACATGTATACACAAAGTCAGTCAGTCAGTCATGTCTTGTCATGTCTTGATTTTATTTGATTAGCATTGGAAAATAAGGGTGGAGGATGGCATCTTGTCACACAGCCCACACGCAAGCCCTGGCTAAAATCGCTATATTTCTAACTTGTTTAATTTCCCTTCTTTCAGATGTGGAATAGCAAATTCCAACAGCAGATTATTATACCATCAGAGAGTCCACGAAGGAGTGTTCAATCAAATCATTTTCTCACATGACATGCAATGCACAGTAAGATCGCACAGCGCGTTTGCACACATCCTGGCTTACACAAACACACAAACAAATTAAATACCTGCACCGTCCAAAGGCAGTTTTTGAAAGTTGAAATTTCAAATCTGGGACAGACAGCACATCCCTTTTAAACAGGCATAGAATGATCCGGGACTGAGAGCAAACCATTTTACACAGACAGAGAATGATCTTGGACAGACAGCACAGTCGCTTAAAAGGGATAAGGAAACAGAATGCATAAAGGACAGATAATTATGTAAAACTCAGCAGCTCGTGCAGATTCTGTGGATGAAGAACCCGGTTTCACGTTCTGTCGGATAATCATTCCAATATTTTAGGAAAATGTTAAAGATTACAGATTTGTTAAACAAATCGAGCAGCTGGAAAAAATAGGCAAAGAGAAAGGACAAAAGAGAAGTTCTGTGATACAGTGGAGCGCATGAGTGATTAAATAATAAATGACACAATGGTAAAAAGCAAAGTGGGTGGTAATCGGGAAATAAAGTAACAAAGGATGGTCCAGAGGAGGTGTTAGTGGGAATAGCAGAACCATTACCCAACAATGGGAGCGGTGCTTATGATCCGATTTGTTGAACGAAATTATGAGGCCGAACGACTGTCAAATGCCTAATCGAAATATAGGATGTCAACGCCTTTTAATCATACCAGGCAGCTTGGCCACCCGGGATTGATTTCCTGTCCGGTTTCAATTCGGCAGCCAAGTGTCTAATTCAAAAGCAAGCATCGCACATCTTTTCAGCTCTAGAGAAACAGGACGCACTCATATTCAGGGAAGAGGTGGATATTGACGCTGAATGTCTGCTTTTCCCAATTGAGGTGAGCTGATGCGGCACAAAGGAAGATATACTGATCAAGTATTGTCTGGAACCAAACACGGGTTTAGGTTGTTCAATGAGACACAGACCCGAGTACATCTGAGATATTTTAACTTTACTCAGTTGGGTAATTTCACTTTGCTCCTGTGAAACTCTGGGATTTGGACGCTGTCGGAACGACGGCGTGAAATGACACGCTTAATTTGAAATATTGTTGTTTTCTCACATGTCGACCTGCTGCGAGAAGTGGATCTTTGAATAAAAGATGTCGAGGCTCGTGCGGGATTTGAACCTGTGATTTCTCGCATTTAAATTGCGACAATCGCTAAACAAGTCGACCAACGAGCCGCGAACGTTGAGAAGCGAAGCTCTCAGATTATGACGGTAGTTTACTATTCGGCCCATCGTGTCTGTGGTGTCTCTCAGTGACCTATCTAATTAGTCACCATATCCATTGTCCTGCTAATGTTTTCTCTTTGATGAACATATTATTAATGTGAGACATGACATGACCAAAGTGCAGCATCCTTGTCAGTAAAAGGTGAATGTGGCCATGAGGTTAAATGTGATTGACAAAACAAACAGAGCGGTCAAATGTTTAACACAATAACGACGAGGTTGGGAGCACAATTGATTAGCAGTCCATCATCTGAACCACTCTGCCACTTTATCTCCTATTTACTACAACGTCAGCCATACAGTCCTCTAATTTTTGCATCCAAACAGACATAATCTGCAAGAAGGTCTACTTCATCGCTTGTTGTGCCCGTGCAACCAGATCGACAATGATGAAAATTTGCCATTGGTTTCTTAAAGCAAACAGCCTCCCTTTACTTCAGGTGAGTGACTGAGCGAGATGGCTCGTTTTGCAGCAGAATAACAACAAAAACATTAAAATTTCACGCAGCGAGATAACTGACAGCGGCAGGACACGAATCTGCAATCGTCTGACATATCACGCTTACAATCAAAGACAAACATCTTATCCATTAGGCCACGCGCTGCTGCCGCCAAAGGGCTATTTCTTTTTGTTTATATATGGAGTAATTCGGGGCAACTGCGAAAAAATGATTGGATTCAGGAAAAGATGAGCATGTCTTGAGTAATTTAACAGATGCGCTGCGACCTGGGTCAGCGGCGGCTCAGGCAAACACAATGTAGCTTGGAAGACAACAGTTTAACAATTCGGTCATCGCAGTTGAAATCACACTCCTTTTAAAATATACAGGATGATTTCGGTTTATGAGAAAATCCGTCTTCAAGGGGCAGATTATGAACTGGAACTGACAAAGATTTCGTTTAAACAGACACCGAATGATCCAGGACTACAAGCACATCCCTTTTAGCCACTTGCAGATAGACCCTTGACAGACCGCAGTTAACTTTTAAAAGAATAAAGTGAGATTTCTATCATCCCTGAAGGAAATTGTTCAGTGAATGAGTGAGCGTGGGGCTCTGGACCACGCGGGGCTGGGACGGTTATTGGAGCCACAGGTTATAGACAGGCAGGAAGGAGGGACGCACATAAAATCAACCCAGACAAAAAGCCAATTTAAAAATATGTATATATGTACATAAAACATTTTAATAAAATACATAAAATTTAAGTTTCATTTAAAAAAAAACATTTGATTTGTTTTAAATGAATAAATAATTGATTCCTAATCTATATATTTTCTGATTGAACGAAGGCTGTGTGACTGGATGAATCCCATTGGAAATGAGGGGATGCAGTCAGCAAATACTCAAACACAGTAAGCCCTTTGAGGAAGACAAGCCAAAAGGGAAGATGTGCGCGAAAAAGGCGATCTTTTAAAGTGGCCCGTGTCTTTCTACTGGCTCTGACAGCAGCTCCTTGTGCTGTGAAAGAGGTCAAATGTAATAGAGCCCAGTGCAGGCAGAACAGAAAAAGCACATTTATTGTGAAAGTTAAAAAGTTGGGATTGCATATAAATATACATATATATTTATATATATGTGTTAACAAAGTCAGTCAGTCAGTCTTGTCTTGTCTTGAATTGATTTGATTTGAATTTCAAAATAAGTTTGGATAATGTCATCATGTCACACAGCCCACACACAAGCCCTTGCTAAAATCGTTATATTTCAAACTTGTTTATTTTCCCTTCGTTCAGATGTGGAATAGCAAAGTCCCATGGCAGATTCTTCTACCGTCAGAGAGTGCACGAAGGAATGTTAAGTCAAATCAGTATGTCTTAAAGTTGCATTTAATGCATTTTACTCTCATGACATGAAATTCACGGTAAGATCGCACAGCACCTTTGCACACACTCTGGTTTACACAAACACACAAACAAACTAAAATTCCTGCAATTTTTGGAAATTTGAAATTTGAAATCGAGGACAGACAGCACATCCATTTTAAACACGCAGAGAATCATCCTGCAGTGATAGCACAACATTTTAAACAGACAGAGAATGATCCCGGACAGACAGCCCATCCCCTTAAAAGAGATATGGAAACAGAATGAATAAAGCAGATAATTACATAAAACTCAGCAGGTCGTGAAGAGTTTGTGAATGAAGAACCCGGTTCCACGTTCTGTCGGATAATAATTCCGATATTTTAGAATAAAGTTAAAGATTACAGATTTTTTCAAAAAAAATAGAGCCTGGAAAAAATAAGCAGCGAGAAAGTTCAAAAGGAAACGTCTGTGGTACAATGGAACGCAGGAGTGATTAAATAATACATGGGACAATGGGGAACGGCAAAGTGGGTGGTAATCGGGCAATAAGGTAACAAAAGATTGTCCAGAGGAGGTGCTAGAGGGAACAGCAGACCACTAACAGAAAATGGGAGCGGTGCTTATGATGCGATATGTTGAATCTAATGTTGAGGCCAGAAGAGTACAACATGCCTACAATATAGGGTGCTAATTAGATAGGTCTCCGAGGGTCTCTAATACCGCCTTTTAATCAGACCAGGCAGCTTCGCCACCCCGGATTGATTTCCTGTCCGGTTTGAATTCGGCAGGCAAGGGACTAATTCAAAAGCCAGCTTCTCACATTTTTTCAGCTCTAGAGAAACAGGACGCACTCATATTCAGGGCAGAGTTGAGATTGCCGCTGAATGTATGCTTATCCCAATTGAGGTGAGCTTATGCGTGCAGACAGGAAGATATACTGATTAAGCAATGGCCAGAATCAAACACGGGTTTAGGTTATCCAACGAGACACAGAGCCGAGTATCTCTGAGATACTTTAACTTTACTCAGTTAGGTGTGTTTCACTTTGCTCTGGGATCTGGGAACATCGGAGCAAAATCACACATTTTAATGTGAAATATGTCTGATTTCTCAAATATCGACCGGCTTTGAGAAGCGGAACCTTGAGTAAAAAATGCCGGGGCATGTCCGGCATTTGGACCCGCGACCTCTTGCATTTACAAATGTAATCATCCCTCAGCGCCAATCAGACACTGAGACCAACGAGCCGCCGACAGTGAAGAGCGTAGCTCTCAGTTTCTGACGGCAGTGAGAAAGAATATTCGGCGCATAGTGCTTCTGCTGTCCCTCAGAGACCGATCTAATTAGCCCCCCTCTCCATGTTCCTAAAATTTAATCCCTTTGACGAATATATTATTAATTTCAGACGTGCAAAGGGCAGCATCCTTGTGAGTGTAAGAGGAAGTTGGCGATGAGGTTTAATGTGATTGATAAAACGATCACGGTGGGTCATAGCTGTAACACAACCAGGGCGAGGATGAGATTCGAACTCATGTGGGCAAAGCACAATGGATTAGCAGGCCATCTTTTTAACCTCTCGGACACCTCGTCTCTAACTTACTGCAGCATCCGGGTTGGAAATCCGTGGTTAGTTGTGTGCCACAGGGATCAGTGCTGAGACCGCAACTGTTTGCAATATACATAGCTGAACTGGAAGAGGGGACAGAGTGTAATGTCACAAAATTTGCATATGACACAAAGATTAGTGGGAAAGCGGGTTGTGCAGAGGATACAGAGAGGCTGCAAAGAGATTTAGATAGGTTAAGCGAATGGGCTAAGGTTTGGCAGATGGAATAAAATGTCGGAAAATGTGAGGTCATCCACCTTGGATAAAAAAACAGTAAAAGGTAATATTATTTGGATGGGGAGAAATTACAACATGCTGCGGTGCAGAGGAACCTGGGGGTCCTTGTGCATGAATCCCAAAAAGTTAGTTTGCAGGTGTAGCAGGTAATCAGGAAGGCGAATGGAATGTTAGCCTTCATTGCGAGAGGGATGGAGTACAAAAGCAGGGAGGTCCTGCTGCAACTGTATAGGGTATTGGTGAGGCCGCACCTGGAGTACTGCGTGCAGTTTTGGTCACCTTACTTAAGAAGGATATACTAGCTTTGGAGCGGGTACAGAGACGATTCACTAGGCTAATTCCGGAGATGAGGGGGTTACCTTATGATGATAGATTTAGTAGACTGGGTCTTTACTCGTTGGAGTTCAGAAGGATGAGTGGTGATCTTATAGAAACATTTAAAATAATGAAAAGGATAGACAAGATAAAGGCAGATAAGTTGTTTCCACTGGTCGGGGAGACGAGAACTAGGGGGCACAGTTTCAAAATACTGGGGAGCCAATTTAAAACCGAGTTGAGAAGGAATTGTTCTCCCAGAGGGTTGTGAATCTATGGAATTCTCTGCCCAGGGAAGCAGTTGAGGCTCGCTCATTGAATGTATTCAAATCACAGATAGATAGATTTTTAACCAATAAGGGAATTAAGGGTGAAAGGGAGCGGGCGGGAAAGTGGAGCTGAGTCCACGGCCAGATCAGCCATGATCTTGTTGAGTGGCGGAGCAGGCTCGAGGGGCTAGATGGCTTACTCCTATTCCTAATTCTTCTGTCAGTCATTCAATCTCCTGCTTCTTGTGCACAAATAGAAATAATGTGCAAGAAAGTCCACGACACAGCTTGCTCTGCCCGTGCAACCAGATGGTTAATGATGAAAACGTGCCATTAGATTCTGAAAGCAAACAGCCTTCCTTTACTTCAGATGAGTGACTGCAATAGATGATTGATTTTCGGCAGAATTACAATAACGAATATAAGATTGCACGCAACGAACTAAGTGACCACACCAAGACTCGAGCCTGCAATCTTCTGATAACAGCATGGTTTCAATCGAAGTCTGATGTCTTATTCATTTGGCCACGCGGTTTCTGCCATCAATTAAAAATTTGTTGTTGTATACATTGGGAGCAAATTCGGTGCCACTGCTATATCAAGGATTGGGCTTTGGAAAAGATAAGCATTTTTCTAGAAAATGAACAGATGCACTGTGATCTGGGTGCGCACCAGCGCAGGCAGCCCCAATGTAACTTGGAACACAACAGTTTAACAATTCGGTCATTGCAGCTGAAATCATACTCCTTCTCAAACTCTGCACGATGATCCAGGATTACGAGAACATCCGTTTTAAAGGGAAAATTATGCACCGGAACTGACAACCATCCCGTTTAAACAGAGACAGAATGATCCGCGACTGCAAGCACATCCCTTTTACACAGATGTAGAATGACCCTTGACTGACAGCAGTTCCCTTTTAAAAGAATAAAGTGAGATTTCTATCATCCCTGAAGGCAATTGTGTGGTGCGTGAGTGAGTGTGGGCGTCAGGATCACGAGGGGCTGGGACGGTGATTGAAACCACATGTGACAGACAGGCAGGAAGGAGGGAGGGACGTAAAAGCAACCCAGACGAAAAGCCAATATACAAATATGTACATATTTAACATTTTAAGAAAATAAATGTATTTAAATTTTATTTAAAAATACATTTCTTTGATTTGTTTTAAATAAATAAATAATTGATTCATTATCTAGATATTTTTTGATTGAACGATGGCTTTATGACTGGAAAAATTCCCTTGGAAAAGAGGTGATGCAGTCAGTAAATACCCAAACACAGTAAGCCCAAGGTGCAAGACAAGCCACGAGGGACGATGTGGGCTACAAAGACGATAATTTAAAGTCGCGTATGTCTTTCTGCTGGATCTGACAGTAGCTGCTTGTGCTGTGAAAGAGGTCAAATGTAATAGAGCCCAGTGCAGGCAGAACAGAAAAAGCACATTTATTGTGAAAGTTAAAAATTTAAAATTGAATTCATGTATACATATATATATATATATATATATATATATATAAACAAAGTCAGTCAATGAGTCATGTTTTGTCTTGTATTGATTTGATTTGATTTGAATTTCAAAATACGGGTGGAGGATGTCATTATGTCACACAGCCAACACGCAAGCACTGGCTAAAATCGCTATATTTCTAACTTGTGTATTTTCCCTTCTTTCAGATGTGGAATAGCAAAATCCCACAGCAGATTCTTCTACCGTCAGAGCGTCCACGAAGGAGTGTTCAATCAAATCAGTATGGCTTCAAGTTGCATGTACTGCTTTTTTCTCACATGACATGAAATGCACAGTAAGAACGCACACATGTTTGCAAACACTCTGGCTTACACAAACAAACAAATTAAAATTCCTGCACCCTCCAAAGGCAGTTTTTGAAATTTGAAATTTGAAATCCGGGACAGACAGCACATCCCTTTTAAGCAGGCACAGAATCATCCGGGACTGATAGCACACCGTTTTAAATAGACAGAGAATGATCCCAGACGGACAGCACATCCTTTTAAATGGGATACGGAAACAGAATGAATAAAAACAGATAATTGTGTAAAACGTAGCAGGTCGTGCAGGTTCTGTGGATGAAGAACCCGGATAATCATTCCAATATTGTAGGAAAATTTAAAGATTACAGGTTTTTTCAACAAAAATAGCGCCTGGAAAAAATACACAGCGACAAAGGTCAAAAGGAAACGTCTGTGATACAGTGGAACGCATGAGTGATTAAATAATACATGGCACAATGGAGAAAGGCAAAGTGGGTGGTAATCGGGCAATAACGTAACAAAGGATGGTCCACAGGAGGTGTTAGTGGGTACAGGAGAACCATTACCAGACAAAAGGAACGGTGCTTATGATCCGATACGTTGAACCGAATGTTGAGGCCAGAACACTATTATATGCCTGCAATATAGGGTTCAACGCCATTTAATCAGACCAGGCAGCTTGGCCAGCCCGGATTGATTTCCTGTCCGGTTTGAATTCGGTAGCCAAGTGATTAATTCAAAAGGCAGCTTCTCACATCTTTTCAGCTCTAGAGAAACAGGACGCACTCATATTCAGGGCAGAGGTGGAGATTGACGCTGAATGTATGCTTATCCCAATTGAGGTGAGGTTATGCGAACAGACAGCAATGTATACTGATCAAGTATTGGGCGGAACCAAACACGGGTTTCAGTTATCCAACTAGACACAGCGCCGAGTACCTCTGAGATATTTTAACTTTACTCAGTTGGGTGAGGTTCACTTTGCTCTGGGATCTGGACACTGTGGGATCATCGGCGCAAAATCACATGTTTTAATGTGAATTATTTCTGTTTTTTCACATGTCGACCGGCTGTGAGAAGCGGAACTTTGAGTAAAAACTGGCGGGGCTGGTCCAGGATTGGACCCGGTACCTCTCGCATTTCAAATGTGATCATCGCTGAGCGAGAATCGTACCCCTAGACCAACGAGCCGCTGAGAGTGAAGAGCGTAACTCTCAGCTTCTGACGGTAGAGAGAAAAGATATTCGGCGTGCCGTGCATGTACTGTCCCTCGAGATCTATCTGATCAGTCCCACTCTCCATCGTCCTACAAATGTCATCCCTTTCACGAATATATTATTAATTTGAGACATGACATTAGCAACGTGCAGCATTCTTGTTAGCGAAAGGGGAATTTAGAGATGAGGTTAAATGTGATTGACAAACGACCGGGGGCTCAAATTTGTAACACAATAACGACGAGGATGGGATTACGAACTCATGCGTGCAGAACACAACGGATTAGCAGTCGATCGCATTAACCTCTCGGTAACCTCATCTTTTACTCACCGAAGCGTCAGACAAACAATTTCCCGCTTATTGGATGCAAACAGAAATAAACTGCAAGAAAATCCACTTCAATGCTTGCTCTGCCCGTGAAACCGGATCGACAATGAAGAAAACGTGCGATTAGATTATTAAAGCAAACAGCCTTCCTTTACTTCTGGTGAGTGACTGTCCGAGATGCTTGGTTTTTCGGCAGAATCCCAGCAAACAATATCAAATTTCACAGAGCGGTCTAATTGACCGTGGTAGGACTCAAACCTGCAATCTTCTGATAACTTCGCGATTAGGTCACGCGGTCTCTGCCATTTGCGCCAAATGTGTTGTTGTGTACATTGGGAGCAAATTCGGGCCAACTCTTATATTAAGGAGTGGATTTCGAAAAAGGTCAGCATATTACGAGTAAATGAACAGATGCACTGCGATCTGGGTGCGCACCGGCGCAGGCAATCCCATTCGGAACACAACAGTTTAACAATTCGGTCATTGCAGCTGAAATCACACTCCTTCTAAACTATACAACATGATCCGGGATTATGAGAAAATCCGTCTTAAAGGGACAGATTATTAACCGGAACGGACAACCATCCCGTTTAAACAGACACAGAATGAGCCGCGACTGCAAGCACGTCCCTTTTACCCAGATGCAGAATGACGCTTATTGACAGCAGTTTCCTTTTAAAAGAATTAAGTGAGATTTCTGTCATCGCTGAAGACAATTGTGCAGTGCGTGAGTGAGAGTGGTGCTCAGGACCACGCGGGGCTGGGACGCTGATTGTCGACACAGGTGATCGACAAGCAGGAAGGAGGCAGGGACGTAATTGCAACCCAGACGAAAATCTAATTTATTAAAATATATATACATAATTTAAAAAAAATGAATACATATGAATTTTATTTAACAAAAATTGAATTTGATTTGTTTTAAATAAATATATAATTAATTAATAATCTATTTATTTTTTGATTGAACGAAGGCTGTGTGTCTGGATGACTAGCATTGCAAATAAGGTTGTGCATGCAGTAAATACCGTCAGACACAGTCAGCCCTTGGTGGAAGACAAGCCACGAGGGAAGATGTGGGATGCAATGGTGATCTTTTAAAGTGACGTGTGTCTGTCTGCTGTTTTTCAGTTGTGGACTGTCAGGATCCGACAGCAGCTGCTTGTGCTGTGAAAGTGGACAAAAGCAATAGATTCCAGTGCAGGCGGAACAGAAAAAGCACATTTATTGTGAAATTTAAAAGCGGGGATGTATACATTGCATATAGCTATACACTCACACACACACACACACACACACATATATATAAACAAAGTCAGTCAGTGAGTCCTGTCTTGTTTTGTCCTGTTTTGATTTGAATTTGAAAATAAGGTGGTTAAGGTCATCATGTCTCACAGCCCACACGCAAGCCCTGGCTGAAATCAGTATGTTTCTAACTTGGGAATTTTGCAATTTTTCGGATGTGGAATGGCAAGATCCCACAGCAGATTGTTCTTCTGTAAGATATTCCTCGAAGCTGTATTCAATCAAATCGGCATGGCTTCAATACTACGTATTGCCTTTTTTCACACGTGATATTAATTGTCCAGCAAGATCGCACAACACGTTTGCACTCTCTCCCTCCCTTACACAAACTCAGCAACAAGCTTACAATTCTATACACTCCAAAGGCAGTTTTTGAAATTTGAAATTTGAAATCTGGCAATGACAGCACATCACTTTTAAAAAGACACAGAATGATCTGGGACTGATAGCCTATCCCTTTTAAACAGACTCATACATTTCCGAGACTGAATGCAAATCCCTCTTTAGCAGATATAGAATGATCTTGGACTGAGAGTTCTTTAATTTTAAACAGGCCCAGAATGACCCGGGACTGAGAGAAAATCCCTTTGGAAACAGACACAGAATGATCCTGGCATGACAGCAAATCGGTTTAGACCGACACAGAATGATCCGGGACCTCTCGCATTGCCACTGTGAAAATCCCAAAGAGAGAACCCTGCACCTAGACCAACAAGCCGCCGACAGTAAAGTGCGTAACCCATTCTATATTAAAACGGCATATTCTAACGGCAGTGAAGAAAGCTATTCGGCCCAACGTGGCTGTGCTTTGTCTCTGAGAGAGCGATCAAATTAGTCCCCCTCTCCATAGCCCTGCGAATAAAAACATAGATTTGTCCTTTGATGTATATATTGGGCCTGAAGTCACTGTGGTAGGCTTCCCCCAGGCGCTCGGCTGAAAACAGGAATAATGTTCCACAACTACCTTTTGCTCCTGCTCCCTCCAGCAGTCCGCTTCTGAGGCCTTCTCTTCCCGCCCTTCGCAGCGCATTCAGGTCTTGGAGATGCGGAGAGAGACGCTGGATTCACGTGGCGCTGGACAGCCAATGAAGGTACAGTATTATCATTCATAATAATAGCATCTCCTGAAGTAGGGGTTCTCATTATGAGAACGTTCCATCACCCAAATACACATAAAAATTTAAAAAACATCTCGCGTATTTATTATTAATTTAAATTAAAGTTTTTAAATGTATTAGAAAAAAATATATTTTTCGGATTTTTTTAAAAGTTTGGTATTTAGAGTTTAAAATAAACCTACCATAGCGGACAGGGTTTTTAAAAGAAAAATGTTCTTACATTTTATTTGTATTTGTTTTTATATTTTTTATGTTTTGAAACTTTTACGCTGATAAAAGAAGTCGATATACCTGCTTTTCCCAGGCGCAAGAAATTGAAGGACATTTGCTGGGCAATAGATGGCCAGATAGTGCATACTCACCCATGCGAATATCCTTTTCCTGAAGAAGCGTTGGATCTGTCAAGCAATAAGTTGACATTGTAAAAGCTGATTTTCAGTGCATGCATCCTGTATGCCAAAGAAGGGCTTTTGTGGTTCCTTGCCAGTCGTGTACGTATTCCGTACAGACCCAGTGAAGCCAGAAATCCAGGCCCGATATTAATTTGCGACATTACATGATCAAAGTGCAGCATCCTTAACAGTAAAAGGCAAATTTGGCCATTAGGTTTAAGCTCATTTACAAAACAACAAGAGGATTCCTACATTTAACACATTAAGGATGATTATGGGATCCGGACCCACTCATGCAGATCACAATGATTTAGCAGTTATTCGCTTTAAAATCTGCACCACCAACTCTCCAGTTTGCAGCAACGTTAGGCATTCAATTTACTGCTTTTTGCATCCAAACAGAAATATATTGCAAGAATGTCCACTTCACCACTTGTCCTGACAATGCAACCAGATGTACAATGTTGAACATGTGCCATCAGCTTTCCATTACTTCAGGTGAGTAGCTGTACACACGTGGAATTAAGTGCACCAGATACAGCAGAAGGAGGAGCTGCGAAAATAGCGGAGTTAGGATATTCATAAAAAGGAGGAATTGGAATAGGGCAGCAGAAACAGAAAAATTAGAAGCTCCTGAAATAGAGCAATAAGGAGCTCCTGAAACAGAATGAGAAGGAGCTCCAAAAACAGTGGTATAAGGAGCTCCTGAATCAGACTGATAAGGAGCTTCTTAAACAGAAGGATTAGGAGCTCCTGAAACAGAGGAATTTGGAGCTCCTGAAAAAGAGGGATAAGGAGCTCCAAGAACAGAGGGATAAGGAGCTCCAGAAACAGCGGGATAAGGAGTTCCTGAAAAAGAGGGAGAAGGAGCTCCTGCAACACAGTGATAAGAAGCTCCTGAAACAGAGATGTAAGGAGCTCCAGAAGCTGAGGGATAAGGAGCTCCTGAAACAGAGGGATAAGGAGCTTATGAAACAGAGGGATCAGGAGCTCTTGAAACAGAGTGATAAGGAGCTCCTGAAGAGAAGAATTAGGAGCTCCTGCAAAAAATGGATAAGGAGCTCCTGAAACAGAGGAATAAGGAGCTCCTGAAACAGAGGAATTAGGAGCTCCTGAAACAGAGGAATAAGGAGCTCCTGAAACAGAGGAATTAGGAGCTCCTGAAACAGAGGAATAAGGAGCTCCTGAAACAGGGGGACAAGGAGCTCCTGAAACAGAGGAATTAGGAGCTCCTGCAACAGAGGGACAAGGAGCTCCTGAAACAGAGGTATAAGGAGCTCCTGAAACAGAGGGATAAGGTGCTCCTGAAACAGAGGGATAAGGAGCTCCTGAAACAGAGGGATATGGAGCTCCTGAAACAGAGGGATAAGGAGCTCCTGAAACAGAGGGATAAGGAGCTCATGAAACAGAGGGATAAGGAGCTCCTGAAACAGAGGGATCAGGAGCTCCTGAAACAGAGGGATAAGGAGCTGCTGAAACAGAGGGATAAGGAGCTCCTGAAACAAAGGGATAAGGAGCTCCTGAAACAGAGGGAAAAGGAGCTCCTGAAACAGAGGGATAAGGAGCTCAAGAAACAGAGGGATAAGGAGCTCCAGAAACAGGTGAATTTGGAGCTCCTGAAACAGAGGGATAGGGAGCTCCTGAAACATAGGGATAAGGAGCTCCTGAAACAGAGGGATTGGAAGCTCCTGAAACAGAGGGATAAGGAGCTCTTGAAACAGAGGGAGAAGGAACTCCAGAAACAGAGGGATAAGGAGCTCCAGAAACAGAGGGCAAAGGAGATCCTGAAACATGGGGAATTCAGAGCTCCGGCTACAGGGATTTCCGGAGTTTCACAAACAGGGACATTTGGTTTTGAAAAGACATGTGAATTATGACCACCAAAAACAGTGCGATTAGAAGAGATGTCAGTACTCGCACCCCTAAATATCATTGTCAGGTATAGTTTCTAAATATAATGTACTCTGATCCATCTTTCTTAGGTTCAATGTAGAAGAATTTACACTTCGCCACAGGGATCATTATCGACACAGTTATTTTCGCAAACACTTAATAAACGTCTCTTTGCAACTTCATGTTCTCCGACAATATTTGCAGTGCCAGTTACATTGTTATTCACTAAAATTGGATGAGAGAGCGGGACTGGAAATAGTCTCCCCGTTTGTTTTTCTTTCTCTGTCTTCTCACGTCTTTTTTCTTTTTGTCTCCCCATCTGTTTCCAACACTCTCTCGCTCAACGTTTCAATCCATCGTCTTTCTCGCCACTTGTGTAACCCCTGTCTGTCTTTCTCTGTGCCCCTCTCGCCTGTCTCTCCATCTGACTGCCACTGTCTTTTTCTTTCCTCTGCTGTTATCTCTATTTCTGTCTCCCCGTCTGTGCCCATAAGTCTCTCCGCCTCCATCCCTCTGCCGTCTGTCTCTCGAGTGATGACAGATTAGGAAAAGGGCAGGTGCAAAGAGACCTGGGTGTCATGGTACATCAGTCATTGAAGGTTGGCATGCAGGTACAGCAGGAGGTTAAGAAAGCAAATGGCATGTTGGCCTTCATAGCGAGGGGATTTGAGTACAAGGGCAGGGAGGTGTTGCTACAATTGTACAGGGCCTTGGTGAGGCCACACCTGGAGTATTGTGTACAGTTTTGGTCTCCTAACCTGAGGAAGGACATTCTTGCTATTGAGGGAGTGCAGCGAAGGTTCACCAGACTGATTCCCGTGATTGCGGGACTGACCTATCAAGAAAGACTGGATCAACTGGCTTGTATTCACTGGAGTTCAGAAGTATGAGAGGGGACCTCATAGAAACGTTTCAAATTCTGACGGGGTTAGACAGGTTAGATGCAGAAAGAATGTTCCCAATGTTGGGGAAGTCCAAAACCAGGGGACACAGTCTAAGGATAAGGGGGAAGCCATTTAGGACCGAGATGAGGAGGAATTTCTTCACCCAGAGAGTGGTGAACCTGTGGAATTCTCTACCACAGAAAGTTGTTGAGGCCAATTCACTAAATATATTCAAAAAGGAGTTAGATGAAGTCCTTACTACTAGGGGAATCAAGGGGTATGGTGAGAAAGCAGAAATGGGGTACTGAAGTTGCATGTTCAGCCATGAAGTCAATGAATGGCGGTGCAGGCTAAAACGGCCGAATGGCCTACTCCTGCACCTATTTTCTATGTTTCTATGTTTCTATGTCTGTCCCTTGCATTTCTCACTCCGTTTAGCCCGCAGTCTGTCTACCTATCTCTCTCATTGTCTATGTCTGTCGTTACCTCCCTGTCTCCCTCCTGTTTAACTTCCTCATTTGCAGCCTCTCTCTCTCCCCAGTCTGGCTCTCTCTGTCCCTAACTTTCCTGCTTTCCTGTGTCTGCCTGATCCCTCCGCTCTATTTCTGTCTTCCCCGTTTCTTTCTGCTGTATCTCTCTCCCCTTCTACATCCTCCCGTCTGTCTACCATCATCAGTCTCGTTCACTCTGTCTCCTTCTTTTACATTTCCAGTCGGACTATTTCCACCACACGGTCTGTCGCTCTCTCTCTCTATCACCTTCTGTGTGTGTCGCTCTCTCTCTGTCCCCCACCACATCTCCTCTCTATCTCCTTCCTATATCTCGCCTGTCTTTCTCTCACTCTCTCTGTTGGCCCTCTGGCTCACCAGTTTGAATGTTCCCGTCTGCCTTTGTCTTTGTAACATATCATCTATCTACCGCAGCCTGTCGCAATCCACCATTCTTCCAGTTAATCTCTATCCCAACACAGCAATATATTGCTCTCTCTCTGTCTCTCGCTCCCCCAGCTCTTTTTCTTTGTCTATCACGTCGGTTTCTCCCTGGGTCTGATTTCTGCCGATTTCTCTCCTACGTCTGTCCCATTCTAACCCGCCTCACGTGTACTCACTTCTGCATCAAACCCATCTGCCCTGTCTATCCACAGCTGTCTCCCCATCTCGCACTCTCTCTGTCACCCCCAAATGTTTATATCTCTTTGCCCCGCCGATCTGTCTATCTGGCTCTCTCTGTGCCTCCGCCTTCTCGTTCTCTCCCTCTTTCTCCCCACGTCTGTCGCCCTATCTTTCTCACTCTGTTTGACCCATCCATTACCCCACCTTCTATATATCTCTCTCTTTTCCTGTCTCCAACGTGTTTTTTTTCATTAATTCAGAAATTTGAGCGTCGCTACTAAGGCCTTCCTTCCTTTGTTGCCCTTCTGAAACTGCCCCGGAGAAGGTGGTGGTGAGCTGACTGTTTGAACCGCTGCAGTCTGTGTGGTGAAGGTACTCCTACAATGCTGACATTGTCGCAGCGGTTTGATTCAACTGAGTGTCTCGCTGGGCCATTGTCGAGGGCATTGAAGTGTCAACCACATTGCTATGCATTTGGAGTCATGTGTAACCTAGACCAGGAAAGGACGGCATAATTCATCCTTTAAAGACATTAGTGAACCAGATGGATTGTTACGACGATCCAGTAGTATCATGGTCATTTTTGATACGAGCTTTTTAAATCCAGATTGATGTAATTAACTGAACCTAAATTCCTCAGCTGTGGTGGCAGGATTGGAACTTACATCTCGGGATCTTTAGTCCAGGCCACTGGATTAGTTCAGCAATATTCCCACTCTGCTACCGTAATGTTTCTCTCGTTCTCTCACTCGGTTTATTCCCGGTCTGTCTCCTCCTTCCTTCTCCCCCACCTGCCTCTCTCTGTCTTGCCATCTGTCTTTTTCCACCGCCTGTCTCCGTCACTCTCTCTCTCTCCCCACGCTCCTACCCGTATCTGTCTCCAACTCTGATCCCCCGTATGTCCCTCTCATTCTGCCTCCTCTTATGTCTTTCTGGTCTTGTCTCTCCTGTATGCCTCTGTCTCTGTCTCTGTCTGCTCATCTGTCTGCCGTTGCTGTCTGCCCCATCTGTATCTCTCGCCGTCTCGCCCTGTTTGCCCCGATTGTTTCAACCAATTCTCTATTTTTCTGTCTCTTACAAGTCTGTCTCACCCCCTCTCTCTCACTCACTGCGTCATCCCACCCTCTGTCTCTCTCTATCTCAGCCCACTCTGTTATCTTTCTAGCTAACACACTTCTGCCTCCCCTGTCTGCCAATTACTGTCCCCTTCCACCATTCACCCCCATCTGCCCCTGTCTGTCGATCTGTGTCTGCGTTCCGTCAGTTTTTCCTGTCTGCCTCCCCTGTCTGTCACGCACTGCCCCCTTCCATTATTCTCCCACATCTGACTACTCCCTTCTGCCTTCCACGTCTATCTCTCTCTTTTTCTCCCACCATATCTCCCACCGCCCAGCCACCCCAGTTTTCCTCCATCCGTTTCTCACCCTGTCGGTCTGTCTTGCCACCCCCTCCCCTCAGTATTGTCACTCTCTATATCCTCCACCATAATTAACTCACTCTTTCTCCCCTCCCCCTAGTCTGTCGCTCTCTCTCTTTCAAAATATGTCTGTCTCGCTTTCTGTCTCTCAGGAATGTCTCCTCTCCATCACAACCACCTGTCTGTCTCTCTCTTTCTGTGACATGCACATAACCGTCTCCCCCTGCCTGTCCATCTCTCTGTCACCTTTACCAGGCGTAAGATTTTGAAGGAGATCTTCCAAGCAAGAGTTTGTAAAATAGCGCAAATCTCCGACCACAAAGACCCTTCTCTCAGGGATCCGTTGGATCTGTCAAAAGCCATTTTGACTTTTCCAGTGCCGGTTTTCAGCGCATGCACATCGCGCTCTGAGAAGCGCACTTGAGGGGACTCGACGCGTGCGGCTGACAAGTTGTCAATGACGATTGCAATAATTATTAATCTTTCACAGAGAGTTATTTAATTAATTTAATAAGCTTCATTTTAATTTAATAAATCCCGGAACGGGCATCGAACCTGTGCCGACGAGGATAGAGTGCTGCATCCTAAACACTAGATGGCGGTCAGAGGGTTGAGTAAACGTGAGAGGCCAAGAATTCGTGAGCCAGTCAGACGGCCTCTGTGAGAATCTTCAAAGGGAGAATATTCAAAGTAAACTAGTCGCAACAGCATTGAACTGCAATTTAAAAAAAAAGCTAAAGCTTGTGGTTTGCCCTGGCACACATGGCGGAAATTAAACGGCGCAAGTTAACCGATTTGAAGATTTAATGTCTTTTGGAACTGCTCGTTTTGTTAACTGTAAAACATATGATTTATCTTAAAGATTGGATATTTTATTGCAGTCCTCTGCTGTTGCGACTTTACAAGAACAGCAACATCAATTTAGCTTCCAGACTGATGTGCGGTATCCGGATTGGTTTCAATACCCGCAAACTGGTGCACTGGGATTACCTCAGACATTATCTGGATTGCATTATTGACGCTTCCCGTCAATGACATTTAATCACAATCTCGTCATTATAAATCTTTCCAGAGTTGCTGGCTGAGTATATCCAACATTTTCTGATGTCATTTCAGATTTACAGGCTTCGCAGTACTTTGCTTTTGAAACTAAAAAGTTATGTAATTTGACGTCATTGAGGATTCGAACGTCAGGGCGTTTATTCAACGGCAAACGTGAGACGTGCGTGCTGTGTATCCTCTCTGCTGCCAGGTAAAGAACATCACTGAGTGATGAGGAACATTTTGAGGGGTGAAGGTGATCAGCATAAGCCGTGATCTATGTGCTAACCAAGACATAAGGAGATAAGGGGATGAATTCCTTCAGTCAGAGTTTCAGGTCTAATTGAGGAAATTAATGAGCAGGACCACAAAGGCATTCCATGAATTATTCTCAGTGCCCCGCGCTATTGAGTTTAGAATAAACGGTGCACGAGGTTGGGCTACAGAAACCTGGGACATTGGGATCAGTTCTGGCGCAGGACGGACCTGTTACTGTAGGTCGGGTTGGACATCAACAGAGCTTGGACCAAAGTACTTGCGGGAAGATTAACTGGTGGGTTGGGTGAGAGGTTGAACTCATTTGGCAGTGGATTTGTTTATCAGGATGAAACATCTGTAGATGTTGTAATTTTGCACTGTATACCCAAGTCCAGATGATTATTATATATCAAATATAGCAGTGAACGTGGACTCAGACAGGGCATTGCAACCCATCCATGGGAAACGATAAACCACGGCACGAACAAACCTTCCCTGACACCGAGCACAAGCATAGGCAAAACAGGCACAGCAGAATTTGCTGAGGACCGTAGAGAGTAAAATGTTCTTTGATTAGTGATAGTTCTAAATATATGTTAATGTCTCTGTGTTAATTTGCAATTTGTTCTGTGGGATATAAATATATTTTGTATATCTGTATTAGTGTTTATACATTTGAATGCAACAAAATTATTTATAATTGAATTATGGATCATCTGTGTGCGATATAAATGTATATTCTGTGTCTATCTTTGTATCTACGTTACTTGTAAACACCTCGCAAATAAACGTAAAGACAATTGCAGCACAGAGATACTTAGAGAAAAATTCAGAAAGAAAACAGAGATAAAAACAAATATATTTATAATAACGCAGAGATGAACACAAATAATTTGATTATCAAGGTTCCACACAATTTTATTTACATGTCACAGATAGATACACAGATATCGTTTAAATTTCCCGCACGGACATCCAAATTCATTAGAAATAACAAAGCATTACACACAAAAATTAAACAAGTGCAGATGGGGGTCGAACCCATGATCTTCAATTTACAATACCAACACATTTCCACTGGGCCACTGCACAATAATACGCTGCGTGATTTTCGTCACATTGCTACCGAATCCCAATTCATTTAAATTTCATTGTCTGAGCACAGACGCAAATACACAATCATAAAGTGGGATAGTGCAACGGGCAAATGATCAGCGTAATTTATATGAAACTAACATAAAACATTTCATAAAACCATACATTTCCGATTGAGAGTACTTGGTCCATCGTACTCTTGAACGAGCTATCCAATTAGTCCCAGCTCTTTCCACAACGGCCTGCAAAATGTGCCTCTTCAAGCATTTATACAATTCCATTTTGAGGTTTACAATTGAATCTGTAGTGCAACGGGGAAATGACAGGGTGGTGAGACTGGCTGAGAGTCAGCACGGGCTCGACGGGCCGAATTGTCTTCTACTGTGCTGTAACAATTCCATGAATCGAGGACTATATGTTTCACCACCCTTTCAGGCAGTGCATTACAGATCACAACAACTCACAGCTTAAAAACAAACAATTCTCCTCCACTTACATCTGATTCCTTTGTTGTGCACTGGATGTTCCCAAGACTGGATAGATTCGGTTATGGGGAAAGATTGGAGTTGTTTTCGTCGGAACAGATGAGGATAATGGGTGACATAATTGAGGTGTTTAACTTTATGCGGGGCCCAGATAGTATGCATAAGAAACATCTATACCCCTGAGCAGAGAGGTCAATAACCAAGGGGCATAGATTTAAAGTAATTTATAAAAGGATTACACGAGAGTCGAGATACATTTTTTCACCCAGAGTGAATTTGGGTCTTGAGCTCATTGACTGAAAAGTTGGTGGAGACACAATCATAAGCAGTACTTGTATAGGGATTGAATTGCCCTAATCTGCAACGCTGCAGATCAAGAGCTGGGACGTGGGAATAGGCTGAATTGCTCTTTCGATTGGCGGAGAGAGGATCGGCCGAATGCCCTCCTTCTCTGAGGGAAACTTCTACAATTCTATGAGTCTAAGAGGTGTGGAATGCTCTTTTGTGTCCTGCTCGTATCTGTATCCAACCATCGATGGGATCTTGCTGTGTGGTAATTGGCTGCCGTATTGCGCAACAGTACATCCAGTGACTACACTTCAAGAACGACTTCATCTTCTGTAAAGCAAGTTTTAGCAAAATATTAATTCAGTGGATGTGTGCGTAGCTAGCAAGGCTTATATACATTGCCCAACCCTAATTGGGTTTGAGAAGGTAGTGATGAACCAACTTCGTGAACCACTGCAGTACTTGGATATGGACTTGATGGCTATGGTCCAAGAGCTAGAAATTGGATTTGGCAGGAGAGTACTTTGTTCACCAGCAAGAACGCGATAGGCTAAATGGTTTCCTTCTTTGCTGGAAATATCTACAGTTCTATGATTCAGTGAGGTAATGGTAGTACCAATGTGCTGGTGTAGAAGGAGTTCCAAGATTTTCACCCAGTACAATAATGGAAATGCGATATATTTCCTGTTTCATTATTTGCGGAGTTGATACTCTAGTTGGAAAAATCAATCTTCAGCGATCATGCCCACTTCTGACCTTATGATGGTGGGCAGGTCATTAATGAAGAAGGTGATGAGGAACTCCTGCAGCGATATCCTGGGCTGAGATGATTGGCGTCGAAAAACCACAATCACCTTCTTTTAGGCTAAGTATGTCTCCAGCAGTGGAGATTAACCCAGCAATGACTTCAACTTTCGAAACCTCCTTGATGAAACATTCGGTCAACTACTGCTTTGATGTCAAGGACAATCACTCTCGCCTCATTTTAGAATTAGTCACTTTTGGCCATATTTGGACCAAGGCTGTAATGATGTCTGGAGGCTGCGGGTCCTGTCGGAACTCAAACTGAGCAACAGCGGGCAATTGTGTCATTCTATGTTCGTGAAAGATGCTACAGGAATGCAAGCACGTGCTGTTACTGTTTGAAAACAGCGCACAGTTGCATGATGTATATTTGTAGGATCACATGTGTCATCGACTTCAAATCTTACTCCTACCTTCGTCTTCCGACAGACCCTACCAGGGCTTCAAAGCATGGCATGTTTTAAAGTGTCAGTGTTAAAAAAATTGTTTCATTCTATATTTCTTAAAGATTAAGAAGGCACAACAGGCAGCCATATATCCTAGTTTGCCGATGATGCAAATATTGGTGATATAGTAATTAGTGCAGAAGTTAGCGTATACTTATAAAGATATATTGATAGATTAAATGAACGGACAATTCAGTGCCAGATAGATTCTAAACAGGTAATTGTGTGGTCATTCATTATAGATCACAAAGTTTAGATACGAGTACTAATTAAATGGAGCACAGCTCGGAGGGATGGAGTTCCAAAGTGGTTGACCGTCCAAGTGCACATACCGCTAAAATGTAGTAGCAAGTTACAAATATATTCGAAACAACTAATGGCATGTTAGGCTTTATAACTAGTGGTTGGACTATAAAGCAATGGAAGTTTTTCTTCAACTGTACAGAGATGTAGTTAGACTATATCTGAGGTACTCTAAGTTATTGAATATAATAGATTCATACAAGTTTACAGCATGAAAGGAGGCAATTTCGGCCCATCCTGTCTGTGCCACGGTTATCCAGCCTAATCCAACTTTCCAGCTCTCGGTCGATAACCCTGCACGTTACGGCCCTTCAGGTGCACATCCAAATACGTTTTAAAGGTGCTACAGATTTCTGCCTCCACCACTCTTTCAGGCAGTGCGTTTTAGAGTACCACAACTATCTGCTTTTGGAAATTTACCATCACATCTCCTGTAAACCTTCTCCAATTACTATAAATGTATGCCCGCTTGTTGTTGAGCACTCTGCTAAGGGAAATAAGCCGTTTCTATCCATTATATCTAGTCCCCTTATGGGCACGGCCCCTGAGAAATGATAGGCTGGATTGGAATGTGTACTATTCATACTCACCAGAATGTTACCAGGATGCCACGGGTTAAATTATGAGGAGAGATTACATAAACTAGGCCTGTACTCCCTGGAATATAGAAGGTTACGTGTCGATTTGATTGAGGTTTTTAAGATTTTGAAACGAATTGATAAGATAGATAGAGATAAATATTTTTTCACCATTCGTGGGGGAGTTTTGACAAGGAGACATAATGTTAAAATTCGACATTCGACAGAGTAGTTAGGAAAATCTTGTTCACGCAAAGTGTGATGGATATATCTGCTACAAAAGGCAGGATATACTAGCTTAATTAAAAATGTTAATTTTAGGTTGATAGTTTTTGCGAGACACAGGTTGAAATGATGTGGAGCCAATGTAGGTGGATGGAGTTACGATGGAGCTCAGCCCAGAATTAACAGAATGGCGAATAGGCACAAGGGGCGGAATGGCCTAATACTGTTTCTATGTTCAGTCAATTGGCAGAACACCTATTATAAATAAAGAAACGTTGTCTTGAAGGGTGAATTAAAATATATTATTTGCAGAGATTATGGACCGCTTCCACGCTTTAATAACAAACAAGCATTAAGTTTAATTGTCAACCCAGTTGTTTGAATATTTACCAGGAGCAGAGACACATCAGTTGGATTTTAATTCTAACGCATTAACATCTCGGCCATCCTGGTCATGGGCACGCTGCAGTGCAGTGCTTGGAAATTCGGCAAATCGCTTGCAGACTCAAAAAGTAGTTTTCAGCACAGAGCAAACTACACGTCTGCATACTCTGGGAGGATATATACCTTGTGTTTAACTGTGGCTGGTGAAAAGCTGAAACGCAAAAGCAAAGCACTTCGGCAATAACGCATGGACAGATCAGTTGTGATCTTATTGAATGGCGGAGCATGTTCGTGAAGCCAAATGGCCTAATCCTGCTCCTATTTTTTAAAGGTTGATGGGTTTGTGCAGCTCTTTCAGACTGCTTGTGAGTGACTGTTAAAAGTGCCGTTGTGTTTGGGTTTGACCTCTCAGAACAGCTCGCAGTTTTACTTGGAGCTGGTGAACTTTGTGACTGCCTGTATCCCTTCCGACACGGCGTGCTTGGCCAGCTCCCCGGGCAGCAGCAGGAGCACGGTGGTCTGGATCTCACGGGAGCTGATGGTGCGGCACTTGTTGTAATGGGCCAGGCGGGAAGCCTCACCCGCGATGCGCTCCAAAATGTCCTTCACAACCGAGTTCATGATGTCCATGGCCCTGGAGGAGATGCCGGTGTCGGGGTGAACCTGCTTCATCACTTTGTAGATGTAGATCGAGTAACTCTCCTTCCTCGATTTTCTACGCTTCTTGCGGCACTTCGCTGGCACTTTGGTGACGGCTTGCTTCGTGCCTTCCTTGGTGGAACCTGTTTACCCCGCCGGTGGAAGCAGGCTCAGTGGCCGCAATCTTGGTCAGGGCGGGTCTCACTGCGCATGAGCAGACCTTTGTGCAAAGACAAAGTGTGGGCGGGGCTTCAGGGTATATGTCAGTTTGATTGGACAGACGTTTATGCCCGGGTCAGTGACCCCTGAAAAGGAGCCTTGTTGTTCTGATTATTGTCTGGTGACCCTGGGCCCGGGCTCCTCCTATTGGGCCAGCCTAGGCTTACCCTATCGGACCAGCACAGGCTCACACTATTGGGCCAGCCCAAGTTCACCTTATCTGGCCAGTACAGATTCACCCTAATGGGCCAGCCCAGGTTCACCCTATCGGGCTATTACAGATTCAACCTATTGGGCCAGCCCAGGCTTACCCTATCGGACCAGCACAGGCTCACACTATTGGGCCAGCCCAGGTTCACCTTATCTGGCCAGTACAGATTCACCCTATTGGGCCAGCCCAGGATGACCCGATTGAACCAGCCTAGGTTCACCCTATTGGGTCAGGCCACGTGCAACCGATTGGCCAACCGGTCTCACCCTATTGGGCCAGCCCAGGCTCAACCTTTTGGGCCAGCCGGTCTCACACTATTGGGCCAGACCGGGCTCACCCTATTGGGCCAGCCCGGGCTCACCATTTTGGGCCAGCCCGGGCTCACCCTATTGGGCCAGCCCGGGCTCAACATTTTGGGCCAGCACAAAAGACCCAGTAAGCAGCAGAGAAAATCAGCAGCTCATTGATTTTATTCTCACTCTGCGCACAGCTGGTGCAGAACTGAACCCAACCATGTAAGCTGGGATTAATGCACATCATCAGCCTTTTAATGGAGAAGGAGAAATGTTTGTCTCTTCTGTCTGTGGGAACAAATTTCAAACATCAGTGTGACTAGAGAAGCACCGAGATACACACACATCCGAGTGAGAGTGTCCCAGTGCACTGCCTGTGGAAAAAGTTTCAACCAGTTACACAGCCTGAAAAACGTCGCACCTTTCACATCGGGGAGAAATACACGTGTTCTGTGTGTGGACAAAACGTCAACTAATCATCCAACCTGGAGAGATACAAGGACACCCACACCATGGCGAAACCATCGAAATGTGGAGACTGTGGGAAGGGAAACAGTTCCCCTTCTGATCGAGACATTTATTGTCGCAGTCACACCGGGGAGAGGCTGGTCACCTGCTCTGTGTGCGGGCAGGGTTTCACTCAGTCATCGGATCTGCTGAAACTCCAGCGAGTTAATACTCGGGAAGTGTGGGAAGGGATTCACTCAGTTATCTGAATTGCGAGTTCACAAGTGACAGCAGCGGTTGGGTTCGACTGTTATTACTGCTGTTAATCACATCCTGACTGAATCGTATTCATTCAGTCAATTGGGATTTGTTTCTGCTGATGTTAATAACCCCGAAAACTGGGATGGATTTTAATATTTTGATGTTTCAAATAATACAATGTGTCGATATTTGATCTCTCCGTGATAAGAGGAGACTAATTGATGTCCTGTTACATTTTGCGCCTTTTCTCCTTTCCAACTATAGATTGTTTCAGTTCTCATGCCTTCAGTTACTCTCAGGGACAAGTCCAAGTTCCCCATACCTTCCAGAATGCCTCTCTTTGCCTTGATGTCCAGGGTAGGAATAGCCAACACGCCTGGGATCACTAAACACAAACCCCAATCTGTTAATCTCTTTCAGCTGCAGGACTTTGCGTGTTCCTGGCAGCATCTCTCTCACCTTCGATGTGTGTATAGAGCATCCTGCAAATATGGTTTCAATTTAAATTTGAATCCACTCAGTAAATGTATTTTTTAAAAAGTACAGGTAAACCGATTACATCAAGTAATTGGCAAAGGTTTACAGTCAACAAGATGAATAAGTAAAAACATCATGGCCCAATAACCCAGCTCTATATTCACAGGAGAAAGTCTGTTATCTAAATCCTCGAATGTCAGTTGGTGAGATGAGAGACTGAATCTCTTTCCACACTCAGCTGGTAAACGGCCTCTCCCTGATGTGTTTCCACCCGACGCACATCCGCATCCATTCCCACTGTCCCCACATTTACAGTGTTGAGCCAGCTGGGCACACGAGTCTCAGGCTAGACGATTGGTTGGAGGTGCATCCATACACACAACATGTGTCTTGTTTCTCCCCGCTGTGATTGGTGTTTTTCCAAAGGCTGATGATAAGGTGATGCCGATGAATCCGGTAAATCTCTCAAATCCTGACGTGATGCTTGGTTTCAGTTTCTCAGCTGCAGATCCTCCCCTTCTAATACACTGCAAAGGGAGCTTACAAAAGTTGTTACTTTTAAGTGCAGGGTAGAAATTTCCACTGTGGTAGGCATCAGAGTCGGGTCAAATCCTGCCCTCAAATCACATCCACACACCTCCCAGTTGAGGTCTTTTCCCAGTTGAGGTCATTGCTTCGGTATCAAGAGCAGGGCCCCTGTCTAATTTTTGCTCATATTTCGTCCAATGGTACTGAGGACAATTATAACCCTCGAACTACTGCCTTGGCTGAGATCAACTAATAGCCCCGATCAAGGATCGAACATGGGACCGTCTCAGTCAGGATTGCAGTGTTCTAAAAATTTTGGGGGGAGGGGCATGTTGGGGGAGGGTGAGAAACACATTTTACTCCAGCTTTAAACAAAACCTTCATCACACTGCACAATTGTCAAGTCTTTCCAAATTCGTCAAACGGATCATCAAAAAGAGTGAGACATTTTAGAAAGGCGCAAGTGACTGAAATAGACAGCTTTACAATCACTGCACAGTACAGAAGGGAGCGACTGTCAATGGGAGCTCGGTTCGTGAAGTCCTCCGACACTCCGAGATATACTGGACTGTTCCTTTAAGTATAAATAGGCAGAGAAAAGGGAGTCCCTGTCCCTTTAAATATCTGCCCCATTCCCCCAGGCAGTAGGAGGAGGAACAGCGCGCGGTCTCTTTATATCCTCACACAGCAAGCACCACCGGATGGGCTCTCACAGGGTCCTAAAATCCAATGAAACCTTATCGCATCAAGTTAACCACAACAACTGAAAAGTGCACACACAAAGTCTTTGCTCTATATATGTGTGTGTGTGTGTGTGCAAACAAAACACATCATTCCTAATGTTTGCTATTGACTTCCACAGAGATAAGCTGTTATCTTCGCCAGTTATTTTCCAGCATTTTATTTCTTATTATTTACAATGTAATTGCAGAGTGTTTAATTCCTTTACCATGAATTGATGACCTGCGTGCTCTTGTTTAGAAAGTGATGTCACACTGACCATTCCGTTACCAAGGTGACCGTCTGTGCGCAGTATTCAGTGGGAAATGGGATTAAATCTCACCGAGGGTAATGAGCAGCCACCCACCAGTCTCTGCACTTTATTGTCCAGTGATCACCTCACCATCACACAGAAGATCCTAGATTTACCTCCAGTGTGGATGACTTGTGTAAGTGATGTTAAAAATTAATTGTAGGGGTAAAAGAGGAGTTGGGGTGAGGGATGTTTGGGGAGTAGGGGTGAAAGAGGAGTTGGGTGAGGGGTTTGGAGAGTAGGGGTGATAGAGGAGTTGGGTGAGGGGTTTGGGGAGTAGGGGTGATACAGGGTTTGGAGAGTAGGGCTAAAAGAGGAGTTAGGGTGAGGGATGTTTGGGGAGTAGGGGTGAAAGAGGAGTTGGGTGAGGAGTTTATAAAGTCGGGGTGATAGTGGAGTTGGGGTGAGGGATGTTTGGGGAGTAGGGGTGATAGAGGAGTTGGGTGAGGGGTTTGGAGAGTAGGGGTGATAGAGGAGTTGGGTGAGGGGTTTGGGGAGTAGGGGTGATAGAGGAGTGTGGTGAGGGGTTTGGAGAGTAGGGGTGATAGAGGAGTTGGGTGAGGGGTTTTGGGAGTAGGGGTGAAAGTGAAGTTGGATGAGGGGTTTGTAGAGTAGGGGTGAGAGAGGAGTTGGGTGAGGGATGTTTGGAGAGTAGGGGTTAAAGAGGAGTTGGGGTAAGGGATGTTTGGGGAGTAGAGGTGATAGAGTAGTTGGGGAGGGGGAGTTGGAGAGTAGGGGTAAAGAAGGTGTATGAGTGATTGGGATTTACTGCCCATTACTTGCCTCTGTTGCACTATGATGGGGTTAATCTTCCCTTTAAAATGTCTTGTATGGTGTGTTTCACTGAAGTTAGACGTGGGGCTGCAGTTCCTTGCAGGCACTGAACTGTTTCTGGTGAATTAATGTGGGTAGTGTTAATTGGGAATAGATTTGAGTGGGATCATTCTGTGCTGAATGAGATGCTGGGCTGCGGGTTTACCATCAGTCCCAGTGACGAGATGCTGTTGACAACAAATCCAGGGACCACATACATTGTGACTCCAAATCCAGGGACCACATACATTGTGACTCCAAATCCAGGGACTACATACACTGTGACTCCAAATCCAGGGACTACATACACTGTGACACCAAATCCAGGGACCACATACATTGTGACTCCAAATCCAGGTACCACATACACTGTGACACCAAATCCAGGGACCACATACATTGTGACTCCAAATCCAGGGACCACATACACTGTGACTCCAAATCCAGGGACCACATACATTGTGACTCCAAATCAAGGGACCACATACATTGTGACACCAAATCCAGGGACTACATACACTGTGACTCCAAATCCAGGGACCACATACATTGTGACTCCAAATCAAGTGACCACATACACTGTGACTCCAAATCCAGGGACCACATACACTGTGACTCCAAATCCAGGGACCACATAAATTGTGACTCCAAATCCAGGGACCACATGCACTGTGACTCCAAATCCAGGGACGACTTACACTGTGACTCCAAATCCAGGGACCACATACATTGTGAATCCAAATCCACGGACCACATACACTGTGACTCCACATCCAGGGACCACATACACTGTGACTCCACATCCAGGGACCACATACATTGTGACTCCACATCCAGGGACCACATACATTGTGATACCAAATCCAGGGACCACATGCACTGTGACTCCAAATCCAGGGACGACATACATTGTGACTCCAAATCCAGGGACTACATACATTGTAACTCCAAATCCAGGGACCACATACATTGTGACACCAAATCCAGGGACGACTTACACTGTGACTCCAAATCCAGGGACTATATACACTCTGACTCCAAATCCAGGGACTACATACATTGTGACTCCAAATCCAGGGACTACATACATTGTGACTCCAAATCCAGGGACCACATACATTGTGACACCAAATCCAGGGACGACTTACACTGTGACTCCACATCCAGGGACCACATACACTGTGACTCCACATCCAGGGACCACATACATTGTGACTCCAAATCCAGGGACCACATACATTGTGATACCAAATCCAGGGACCACATGCACTGTGACTCCAAATCCAGGGACGACATACATTGTGACTCCAAATCCAGGGACTACATACATTGTAACTCCAAATCCAGGGACCACATACATTGTGACTCCACATCCAGGGACCACATACATTGTGATACCAAATCCAGGGACCACATGCACTGTGACTCCAAATCCAGGGACGACATACATTGTGACTCCAAATCCAGGGACTACATACATTGTAACTCCAAATCCAGGGACCACATACATTGTGACACCAAATCCAGGGACGACTTACACTGTGACTCCAAATCCAGGGACTATATACACTCTGACTCCAAATCCAGGGACTACATACATTGTGACTCCAAATCCAGGGACTACATACATTGTGACTCCAAATCCAGGGACCACATACATTGTGACACCAAATCCAGGGACGACTTACACTGTGACTCCACATCCAGGGACCACATACACTGTGACTCCACATCCAGGGACCACATACATTGTGACTCCAAATCCAGGGACCACATACATTGTGATACCAAATCCAGGGACCACATGCACTGTGACTCCAAATCCAGGGACGACATACATTGTGACTCCAAATCCAGGGACTACATACATTGTAACTCCAAATCCAGGGACCACATACATTGTGACACCAAATCCAGGGACGACTTACACTGTGACTCCAAATCCAGGGACTATATACACTCTGACTCCAAATCCAGGGACTACATACATTGTGACTCCAAATCCAGGGACTACATACATTGTGACTCCAAATCCAGGGACCACATACATTGTGACACCAAATCCAGGGACGACTTACACTGTGACTCCAAACCCAGGGACTATATACACTCTGACTCCAAATCCAGGGACTACATACATTGTGACTCCAAATCCAGCGACGACTTACACTGTGACTCCAAATGCAGGGACTACACACATTGTGACTCCAAATCCAGGGACGAATTACACTGATGCATCAAATCCAGGGACTTCTTACACTGAGGGAGCAGTTACAATGAGACATCAAATCCAGGATGAATTACATCGTGACACCAAATTGAGGGATTACTAATACCGTGACAACAAATCCAGGGACCAATAACACTGAGACATCAAATCCAGGGAGCACTTACACTGAGACTACAACATTACATAGGATATACGGCACAGAAATGGACCATTCGCATTATCCAGTGCATGCCGGTGTTTATGCTCTGCTCGGTAATTGGAGAGCATCAGTATGGGGAATGGTCATGCAGGTGAAACCAGCTCTAGTTAGGGTGAAAGGTGGGTAATGAATGAAGATATCATGGTGGAATCAGTCGGTGACCAGTGGGGTCTGGTGACAGATTGTCAGAAGCCCTTTTCAGGCAGATGGATGATTAGATGTAACCAGCACAACAACTATATCCATCTGTTCTTGTCCAACATCCCCAAATCTAATGTCACTAATTAATTTTCCGTGAGAAATGTAGAGATGTGAAAGAACAGAGGAAATGAGGCTTGCACAGGAAAGAAGATTACTTGAGTGAACACATTGTGAGGCTGTTTAGTGACTTGTCTGTGTGAGGTTAAAAACATGAAATGGAAAAAGGCACGTCCAGTGACACTTATATTGCCAAAAGTGCTTTCTAAGTTAATCACTATATCCTAAGCCGAATATCCTACTGACTATCCCAATCACTAATCCCAGTCCTAAAAAATAACCATAAACCACACCCACTAACCGCTAAACCTACATCTAAACCCATTCCCTAACCAAGGCTAAGAACATAAGAAAATTCAATAAGTTCATGGCTTATATGATCTTGGCTTCAATTCGACTTCCCTGCCCTCTCTCCATAACCCTTGACTCCCCTATCTTACAAAAATTAGTACATCTGCAACTTAAATATCCCTCATATGCGGTCCCTCAAAATGAGATATATTCAATATCCAGCCTCCATTGCACTCTGGGGCAGAGAATTTCAAAGATTCACGACTCTCTGAGAGAAGGAATTCCTCCTCATTTCGGTTTTAAATGGGCGACCTCTTATTCTCAGACTATGCGACCTAGTTCTGGATTCCCCCACAAGAGGTAACAAAGGTCAGTGGGGAAGATAAAGAGCTTATAAAGGAAGTATTTAAACAATTATGTTGATGCAAACATTACTGCAAGGTATGTTAGTAACAAGTAATTATAATCAACTAACCCATCAAAATTAGCAAAGACAATTACAAAGATTAGAACATTTCAATGTTGATCACATGCAGTATGTGTGGAGATCTATTAACCGCATCCAACAATCGTTAAACAATACAGAAAATAACAGATTTACAGTCTTAAGCCTTTAGTTCTTTCAAGGGTTGGTTGAAAGGAACGTCAAATGAGTGTAAAGTGAGACACGCCGATTCAGTCCATGACACCCACAAGCCGTATACTCAAATGAAACAAGTTTGGGATTTGATGTGGCAAAAGATGAATTGCGTGAGAAGTGAAATAAACTAGAGTAAGAAAAGGCCCAAAATGGAAGGGACGGGAACATTAATGAGTCTATTTTTGTGGAGAAATCCAATATTGGACACAGGGTGTTTGAAACAATCCTGAGACAGAACATTACTGTCCAGCTCAGGGACAGGGTTATACAGAGCAGCAGGAACAATGACTGAGGGCCAGAATGACCATGTTCAGTGCCCAATGGGAGCCCAGTAAATCCTGTCCCAGTCACTGAGGTGGTCTTGGGTATTTACCCAGCATTCCTCGCGATGGAGAATGTGCCGAGCCCAGACTACAGGGGCCCAGTGCGCAGGCGCGAGACCTGGCGGTATTTGGAGCATGCGCGGTGCGTGTAATGGCGGAAAGGACATGGTGAATATCTGTTCCGCAAAACAGTCCATTCTCCGCGGGGCGGAGGTGAGTAAAGGACCAGCAGGTAGGCGGGGAGGCGTCATAAACAACCGGTGCCCGCCGGAAGCCCGGAATAACAACCGGAATATCGGCGGCTGCAGCCTCGAGGCTTTCTCCCGGTCACAGGCCCCGGGTAACGGCGGCCAACTTTGTACAGGAAGGCAGGGTCAGTCCTCCGCCATCTTGGTTCAGTGAGCAGCAAAGCGCATGCGCGGCCATCTTGGTAAAGTAACAGCTGAGTTATTTTGCTCAGATTCTGATAAAAGTAAATTGAATTTTACAGATTGAATTAATACAGAGAGCTGCGCATGCGCGGTTCAGCCCACCCCCTGTGTCATTCCCAGTGAGCAGAATAGCACATGCACCCTCCCCTCCCCTCCCAGCCCTGCCTGGGATCACCATTCACTCAGTGAGCGGAAGAAGGTGGTTTAAAACAGCCGGGATTGGAGACACCACGACCCCAGGGGAAGGCTCAGAGATCAGCATTGAGTCCGGGGGGAGTTCAGGGGGAGTCGGGGGCTGTGTGTATGGGGCAGAGTGGACCAAGAACCAGTGTCAGTGCGTGGTGTGAGTGGGGGAAGGGAGAGGCCATTCTCGGGCTGTGTGTGGACAGTGTGTGTCCAGGGTAAGGGAGACAGAATGGTCAGAATCCGCTATTTATAACCTGCTGCTTTCTCTCTCCAAACCAGGAGTGAACGTTCCTGGTTTAGTTCCCTCGGGGGCTGTGTGTAAGAGGCAGAGTGGAGCAGGAACTAGTTCCGGGACATGGTGTGAGTGGGGGAAGGGGGAGGCCATTCTCGGGCTGTGTGTGGACAGTGTAAGGTAACAGAGAAAGTAAACCACCTCGCTCTTTCAAATCATTGCTGCTTTCTTTCCCCAAATCAGTAGTGAATGTTCCTGATTCAGTTACAATCTCACCGTGTCTGTTCTTGGACAGTGAGCAGTGGAAACACAGTCTGACAGAGAGGATGTGGGGAATTTCACAAAGTGCATCTATTGCAGGTACCAGGAGAGGAGAGTGGGAGAAGATATTTTAAAGACGCGTTATATTTCGGTGAACGGAGTTCCCCAAAACCGTGTTGCTGATGATCGCGAGCTACATTGTCACTCCCTCAGATACATCGTATTGTCCCCCGAATCCATATCTTAGAACTAATAATGTTCTCGTATTATTATTCTCACAGCAAAATTCTTCAACCAGCCAGAACAAATTAGATCTTTCCTCCACCCAGAATACAAGGAACAGTGCAGGCAGCTCCTTCTCACACACAGTAAGTAGATTATCACTGACAGAGCGCAGACACACAGAACTGGCCTCAATCCTATTGTCACAGACAGCAGAAGCTGTCAGTCCCACAGTGATCCGAAGTGACAGAGTTACATTGTGAATCTTACAGCCACATGGAGCAGTAGAATCAGATGCTGTTTCACCATTGAAACAGATCCCACTGACAGGTACATTAAACACACACACTCACTTGCCAGAAACTGGCAGGTAGAGAATAAAACACAATCATCTATCAGAAAAAATGTCAAACAGAAAGTATAAACCACACTCGCATATCAGAAGCTGACGGGTACAGAGCAAAAGCCATATTCATGTTTCAGAATCTGACGGATTCAGTATTTAACCCGCCGAACATACCAGAAGATGACAGGTGCAGAATAAAACCTACATTCCCGTACCACAGACTGACAGATACAGTATACAACACACACCCATATATATGAAAGTGACAGTAACAGAATAAAATCGCCACTTACATACCAGAGAGTGACAGGTAAAGCGTAAATCCCATGTGCACATGTCGGAAAACTGAAAGACAGTAAGTAAAATTGTTACTTACATCGCAGAAACTGATCGGGGCAGAGTAAAACCCACACACACACATCTGAAAAATGACACGTGGAAGGCAAAATCTTCACTAACATATCAGAGAAATACAGGTTTAAAAAGTTAAATTGATTATCACGTTCACATACCACAGACTGGCAAATACAGATTAAACCCAGACTACCATCGCAGAAACTGAGAGGCACAGATTAAACCTCAACACACACCAAAACCTGACAGTTACAGAAAAATACACACACTTGCATATCAGAGACTGAGAGATACAGTATAAAACCCACACTCACATATCAGAGGCTCACATGTTAAAATCCATATTCCCATAACATAAATTGACATACAGTGACATGCCCATACTCAGGAACCAGGAATTGACAGGTACAGGGTAAAGAACTCTCTTTCATTCCAGAAACTGACAGGTACAAAGGAAAGTCCACTCATAATTAAACAGAAACAGGCAGTTATAGAGTAAGGCCCACAATCACATATCAGAGCTTGACGGGTACAGAATAAAACCCAGGCTCCTATAACAGAAATGGAGAGATACAGAGAAAGGCCCACACTCACATACCAGAGGCAGCTCGATACAGAGTAAAACTCAGATTCAATTACCAGGACCGACAGATTCAGCATAAAACTCACCTCCATAACACAAATTGACAGTTGGAAAGTAAAACCAATACTCTATCAGGAATTGGTGGTACACAGTAAAACAATACTAACATACTGGAGAATGCCGGGTATGGAGTAGAGCTCACATTCACATAACAGAGATGGACAGATACAGCACAGAACACACACTCACACACCAGGAATGGAAAGAAATATAGAAACATAGAAAATAGGTGCAGGAGCAGGCCATTCAGCCCTTCGAGCCTGCACTGCCATTCAATATGATCATGGCTGATCATGCAGCTTCAGTATCCCACTCCCGCTTTCTTTCCATACCCCCTGATCCCCTTAGCCGTAAAGACCTCATCTAACTCCCTCTTGAATATATCCAACGAACTGGGCTCCACAACTTTCTGTGGTAGAGAATTGCACAGGTTTACCACTCTCTGGGAGAAAAAGTTTCTCCTCAATTCAGTCCGATATGGCTTACCCCTTATCCTAAGACTGTGACCCCTGATTCTGGACTTCCCCAACATCGAGAACATTCTCCTGCATCTAACCTGTCCAGTCCTGTCATAGTTTTATATGTTTCTATGAGATCCCCTCTCATTCTTCTAAATTCCAGTGAGTGTTAGCCTAGCCGATCCAGTCTTTCGTCATATGTCAGACCTGCCATCCCGGGAATCAGTCTGGTGAACTTTCGCTGCACTCCCTCAATAGCAAGAATGTCCTTGCTCAGATTAAGACATCAAACCTGCACACAGTACTCAAGGTGTGGTCTCACCAAGGCCCTGTACAACTGTAGTAAGACTTCCCTACTCCTATACTCAAATCCTCTTGCTATGAAGGCCAGAATGCCAGTTGTTTTCTTTACTGCATGCCTACCTTCAGTGACGGATGTACCATGACACCCAGATCTCTTTGCACCTCCCATTTTACTAATCTGTCACCATTCAGATAATAATCTGCCTTCCTGTTTTTGCCACCAAAGTGGATAACCTCAATTTATCCACATTATACTGCATCTGCCATGCAATTGCCCATTCACCTAACCTGTCCAAGTCACCTTGCAGCCTCTGAGCATCCTACTCACAGCTCACACTGCCACCCAGCTAAGTATCATCTGCAAACTTGGTGATATTACCTTCTATTCCATCATCTAAATCATTAATATATATTGTAAATATATGGGATCCCAGCACTGAACCTTGCGGCACCGCACTAGTCACTGCCTGCCATTCTGAAAAAGACCTGTTTATTCCTACTCTTTGCTTCCTGTCTGCCAACCGGTTCTCTATCCACGTCAATACATTACCCCCAATACCATGTGCTTTAATTTTGCACGCTAATCTCTTGTGTGGGACCTTGTCAAAAGTTTTTTGAAATTCCAAATACATCACATCCACTGATTCTCCCTTATCCACTCTACTAGTTACATCCTCAAAAAACTCTAGAAGATTTGTCAAGCATGATTTCCCTTTCATAAATCCAAGCTGACATGGACCAATCCTGTCACTGCTTTCCAAATGATCTGCTATTACATCTTTAATAATTGATTTCAGCATTTTCCCCACCACCGATGTCAGGCTAACCGGTCTATAATTCCCTGTTTTCTCTCCCCCTCCTTTTGTTTAAAAAGTGGGGTTACATTTGCTACCCTCCAATCTATAGATACTTATCCATAGTCCATGGAATTCTGGAAAATGACCACTAATGCATCTACTATTTCTAGGGCCACTTCTTTAACTACTCAGACTATCAGACCCTGGGGATTTATCGGCCTTCAGTCCCATCAGTTTCCCTGCAAACATTTCCTGACTAATAAGGATTTCCCTCAGTTCCTCCTTCCCGCTAGATCCTCGGGAGGTTATTCGTGTCTTCCCTAGTGAAGACAGAACCAAAGTATTTGTTCAATTGGTCTGCCATTTCCTTGTTCCCTATTACGAATTCACATGATTCTGACTGCAAGGGACCACGTTTGTCTTCGTTAATCTTTTTCTCTTCACATACCTCTTGAAGCTTTTGCAGTCAGTTTTTAATGTTCCCTGCAAGCTTACTCTCATAGTCTATTTTCCACCTCCTAATTAGACCCTAAGTCCTCCTCTGCTGAATTCTAAATTTCTCCCAGTCCTCAGGTTTGCTGTGTTTTCTGGCCAATTTATATGCCTCTTCCTTGGATTGAACACTGTCCCTAATTTTCCTTGTTAGCCACGGTTGAGCCACCTTTTCGGTTTTATTTTTATGCCAGACAGGGATGTACAATAGTTGTAATTCATCCATGTGATCTTTAAATGTCTGCCATTGCCTATCCACCGTCAACCTTTTAAGTATCATTCGTCAGATAATCCTAGCCAAATCACGTCTCATACCATTGAAGTTTCCTTTAAGTTCAGGACCCTAGTCTCTGAGTTAACAGTGTCACTCTCCAGCTTAATGAAGAATTCTACCATATTATGGTCACTCTTCCCCAAGGGGCCACGCATGACCAGATTGCTAATTAATCCTCTCTCGTTGCACAAGACCCAGTCTAGGATGGCCAGCTCTCCAGTTGGTTCCTCGACATATTGGTCTAGAAAACCATCCCTTATACACTCCAGAAAATCCTCCTCCACAGTATTGCTACAAGTTTGGTTAGCCCAATCAATATCTAGGTTAAGGTCACCCATGATAACTGCATTATCCTTATTGCACGCATCCCTAATTTCCTGTTTGATGCCATCCCCAACCTCCCTACTACTGTTTGGTGGTCTGTACACAACCCCAACTAACGTTTTCTGCCCTTTGGTGTTTCGCAGCTCGACCCATATAGGTTCCACATCATCCCAGCCAATGTCCTTCCTTACTATTGCATTAACCTCCTCTTTAACCATTAACACTACCCCACCTCCTTTTCCTTTCTGGCTATCCTTTCTGAATATTGAATTCCCCTGGATGTTATGTTCCCAGCCTTGGTTACCCTGGAGCCATGTCTCAGTAATCCCAATTACATCATATCCGTTAACAGCTATCTGTGCATTTAATTCGTCCACCTTATTACGAATGATCCTCGCTTTGAGACTCAGAGCCTTCAGGCTTGTTTTTTTAACAATCTTTGTCCTTGAAGAATTATGTTGTAATGTGGCCCTTTTTGATACAGAATGAAACCCACAGGCAATTACCAGAAATTGACAGGTACAGGATAAAATCCACCTCTCGTATCAGAAACTAACATGCAGAGTAAAACCCTCATCCACATACCAGAGATGGACAGATACAGAGTCAAATCCACACTCCCACACCAGGCACCCACTATATAAGAAAATAAGAACATAAGAAATAGGGGCAGGAGTAGCCATACGGCCCCCCGAGCCTGTTCCACCATTTAATATGATCATGGCTGATCCAATCATGGACCCAGGTCCTCTTCCCTGCCCGCTCCCCATAACCCCTTATTCCCTTATCGGTTAAGACAATGTCTATCTCTGTCTTAAATATATTCAATGTCCCAGCTTCCACAGCTCTCTGAGGCAGCGAAATCCACAGCATTACAACCCTCTGAGTAAAAATTCCTCTTCACCTCAGTTTTAAATGGGGGCCCCTTATTCCAAGATTATGCCCCCTAGTTCTATTCTCCCCGATCAGTGAAAACATCCTCTCTGCTACCACCTTGTCAAGCTGCCTCATTATCTTATACGTTTTGATAAATCACCTCTCATTCATTCTTCTGAATTCAATGAGTAGAGGCCCAACCTCCTCAACCTTTTCTCATAAGTCAACCCCTCATCACCGGAATCAACCGAGTGAACCTTCTCTCAACTTCCTCCAAAGCAAGTATATCCTTTCATAAATATAGAAACCAAAACTGCACGCAGTACTCCAGGTGTGGCCTCACCAATAACTTGTATAACTGTAGCAAGACTTCCCTGCTTTTATAGTCCATTCCATTTGCAATAAAGGCCAAGATTCAGTTGACCTTCCTGATCACTTGCTGTACCTGCATACTATCCTTTTGTGTTTCATACACAAGTACCCCCAAGTCCCGCCGTACTGCAGCACTTTGTAATCTTTCTCCATTTAAATAATAACTTGCTCTTTGATTTTTTTTCTGCCATAGTGCATGACCTCACACTTCCCAACATTATACTCCATCTGCCAAATTTTTGGCCACTCACTTAGTCTATCTGTGTCCTTTTACAGATTATTTGTGTCCTCCTCACACATTGCTTTTCCTCCCATCTTTATATCGCCAGAAAACTTGGCTACGTTACAGTCAGTCCCTTCTTCCAAGTCGTTAATATAGATTGTTAATAGCTGGGGTCCCAGCACTGATCCCTGCGGCACCCCACTAGTTACTGATTGCCAACCCAAGAATTAACATTTATCCCGAATCTTTGTTGTCTGTTAGTTAGACAATCCTCTATCCATGCTAATATATTACCCCCAGCCCGTGAACTTTTATCTTTTGCAGTAACCTTTTATGTGGCACCTTGTCAAATGCCTTCCGGAAATCCATATACACCACACTCACTTTATCCACCCTGTTCATTACATGCTCAAAGACTTCCAGCAAATTTGTCAAACTTAACTTCCCCTTCATAAATCCATGCTGACTGCCTGACCGAATTCTGCTTTTCCAAATGTCGTGCTAATGCTTCTTTAAGAATGAACTCTTCAACATTTTCCCAACCACAGATGTTAGGCTAACTGGTCTATAGTTTCCTGCTTTTTGTCTGCCTCATTTTTAACTGAGTGCGGCTCTCAGTCCCCGGGCAACACCGAGTGCGGCTCTCAGTCCCCGGGCAACACTGAGTGCGGCTCTCGGGCCCCGGGCAACACCGAGTGTGGCTCTCGGGGGTCCGGGCAACACCGATTGTGGCTCTCAGTCCCCGGTCAACACCGAGTGTGGCTCTCAGTCCCCTGGCAACACTGAGTGCGGCTCTCGGGCCCCGGGCAACACCGAGTGCGGCTCTCAGTCCCCGGGCAACACCGAGTGTGGCTCTCAGTCCCCGGTCAACACCGAGTGTGGCTCTCGGTCCCCGGGCAACACCGAGTGTGGCTCTCAGTCTCCGGGCAACACTGAGTGTGGCTCTCAGTCGCCGGGCAACACTGAGTGTGGCTCTCGGTCCCCGGGCAACACCGAGTGTGGCTCTCAGTCCCCGAGCAACACCGAGTGTGGCTCTCAGTCCCCGGGCAACACCGAGTGTGGCTCTCAGTCCCCGGGCAACACCGAGTGTGGCTCTCAGTCCCCGGGCAACACTGAGTGTGGCTCTCAGTCCCCGGGCAACATCGAGTGTGGCTCTCAGTCCCCGGGCAACACCGAGTGTGGCTCTCAGTCCCCGGGCAACACCGAGTGTGGCTCTCAGTCCCCGGGCAACACCGAGTGTGGCTCTCAGTCTCCGGGCAACAGCGAGTGTGGCTCTCAGTCCCCGGGCAACACCGAGTGTGGCTCTCAGTCTCCGGGCAACAGCGAGTGTGGCTCTCAGTCCCCGGGCAACGCCAAGTGTGGCTCTCAGTCCCCTGGCAACGCCGAGTGTGGCTCTCAGTCTCCGGGCAACAGCGAGTGTGGCTCTCAGTCCCCGGGCAACACCGAGTGTGGCTCTCAGTCTCCTGGCAACACCGAGTGTGGCTCTCAGTCCCCGGGCAACACCGAGTGTGGCTCTCAGTCCCCGTGCAACACCGAGTGTGGCTCTCAGTCACCGGGCAACACCGAGTGTGGCTCTCAGTCTCCGGGCAACACCGAGTGTGGCTCTCAGTCTCCGGGCAACACCGAGTGTGGCTCTCAGTCACCGGGCAACACCGAGTGTGGCTCTCAGTCCCCGGGCAACACCGAGTGTGGCTCTCAGTCCCTGGGCAACACCGAGTGTGGCTCTCAGTCACAGGCAACGCCAAGTGTGGCTCTCAGTCACCGGGCAACACCGAGTGCGGCTCTAAGTCCCCGGTCAACACCAAGTGTGACTCTCAGTCCCCGGGCAACACCGAGTGTGACTCTCAGTCCCCGGGCAACACCGAGTGTGGCTCCCAGTCCCCGGGCAACACCGTGTTTGGCTCTCAGCCCCCGGGCAACACCGAGTTTGGCTCTCAATCCCTGGGCAACAACGCGTGTGGCTCTCGGTCCCCGGGCAACACCGAGTGTGGCTCTCAGTCCCCGGGCAACACCGAGTGCGGCTCTCAGTCCCCGGGCAACACCGAGTGCGGCTCTCAGTCCCCGGGCAACACCGAGTGCGGCTCTCAGTCCCCGGGCAACACCGAGTGCGGCTCTCAGTCCCCGGGCAACACCGAGTGTGGCTCTCAGTCCCCGGACAACACGGAGTGTGGCTCATTTTCCCCGGGCAACACCGAGTGTGGCTCTCAGTCCCCGGGCAACACCGAGTGCGGCTCTAAGTCCCCGGTCAACACCGAGTGTGACTCTCAGTCCCCGGTCAACACCGAGTGTGGCTCTCAGTCCCCGGGCAACACCGAGTGTGGCTCTCAGTCCCCGGGCAACACCGAGTGAGGCTCTCAGTCCCCGCGCAACACCGAGTTTGGCTCTCAGTCGCCGGGCAACACCGAGTGTGGCTCTCAATCCCTGGGCAACAACGCGTGTGGCTCTCGGTCCCCGGGCAACACCAAGTGTGGCTCTCAGTCCCCGGGCAACACCGAGTGCGGGTCTCGGTCCCCGGGCAACACCAAGTGTGGCTCTCTGTCCCCGGGCAACACCGAGTGCGGGTCTCGGTCCCCGAGCAACACCGAGTGTGACTCTCAGTCCCCGGGCAACACCGAGTGCGGCTCTCAGTCCCCGGGCAACACCGAGTGCGGCTCTCAGTCCCCGGGCAACACCGAGTGCGGCTCTCAGTCCCCGGGCAACACCGAGTGCGGCTCTCAGTCCCCGGGCAACACCGAGTGCGGCTCTCAGTCCCCGGGCAACACGGAGTGTGGCTCTCAGACCCCGGGCAACACCGAGTGTGGCTCTCAGTCCCCGGGCAACACCGAGTGTGGCTCTCAGTCCCCGGGCAACACCGAGTGCGGCTCTCAGTCCCCGGGCAACACCGAGTGTGGCTCTCAGTCCCCGGGCAACACCGAGTGTGGCTCTCAGCCCCCGGGCAACACCGAGTGCGGCTCCCAGTCCCCGGACAACACCGAGTGTGGCTCTCGGTCCCCGGGCAACACCGAGTGTGGCTCTCGGTCCCCGGGCAACAGCGAGTGCGGCTCTCAGTCTCCGGGCAACACCGAGTGTGGCTCTCGGTCCCCGGGCAACACCGAGTGTGGCTCTCAGGCCCTCAGTCAGAGCCACTGGCCCCAGCAGCAGCAACCCCGGGGGCAGCACCTCCACCACAACAGGAAAACAACAACTTACATTTAGACAGCAGGCCCAGCAATTCCCAGCCGCTCTGTATCAGGGGGCGCTGGATGTGGAAGTCACTCACTGGCCTCCTGTGTGGGTCTGTTTGTTACATCAGTTTGAGCTAGATGGAGAGCGGGGAGAAGCTGCTAGGTTTCACCCCCAGTACCTCTGGGCCCAGTGGGAACAACAATTTCCCATGTGGGCCTGTCGAGGGAGGTGGGTTCCATTCCCTGAAGGACAGCAGTGACCCAGATGTGTTTTTACGACAATCCGGCAGCTTTCATGGTCACTTTTTTCTGGTGCCGGCCCCACAAATGACCAGACTCATTAAGCTCAATTTCACAACCTGCCTTTGTGTTTTTGTGGGTTCTCTCTCTCACTCACTTTTCCTGTTTGAAATTCACTTTACACGGTGTTAAAAGGGGAGGATTTGTAGACTGGAAGCTCAAACCAAACATCACCTCAAGATCTGACAGTCACTCGGTACATCGGGACTGGAATATCATCAGCTTTTGACCATAGAAACATAGAAAATAGGTGCAGGAGCAGGCCATTCGGCCCTTCTAGCCTGCACCGCTATTCAATGAGTTCATGGCTGAACATGCAACTTCAGTACCCCATTCCTGCTTTCTCACCATACCCCTTGATTTCCCTAGTAGTAAGGACTTCATCGAACTCCTTTTTGAATATATTTAGTGAATTGGCCTCAACAACTTTCTGTGGTAGAGAATTCCACAGGTTCACCACTCTCTGGGTGAAGAAGTTCCTCCTCATCTCGGTCCTAAATGGCTTATCCCTTATCCTTAGACTGTGTCCCCTGGTTCTGGACTTCCCCAACATTGGGAAAATTCTTCCTGCATCTAACCTGTCTAACCCCGTCAGAATTTTAAACATTTCTATGATGTCCCCTCTCATTCTTCTGAACTCCAGTGAATACAAGCCCAGTTGATCCAGTCTTTCTTGATAGGTCAGTCCCGCCATCCCGGGAATCAGTCTGGTGAACCTTCGCTGCACTCCCTCAATAGCAAGAATGTCCTTCCTCAGGTTAGGAGACCAAAACTGTACACAATACTCCAGGTGTGGCCTCACCAAGGCCCTGTACAATTGTAGCAACACCTCCCTGCCCTTGTACTCAAATCCCCTCGCTATGAAGACCAACATGCCATTTGCTTTCTTAACCGCCTGCTGTACCTGCATGCCAACCTTCAATGACTGATGTACCATGACACCCAGGTCTCTTTGCACCTCCCCTTTTCCTAATCTGTCACCATTCAGATAATAGTCTGTCTCTCTGTTTTTACCACCAAAGTGGATAACCTCACATTCATCCACATTATACTTCATCTGCCATGCATTTGTCCACTCACCTAACCCATCCAAGTCACTCTGCAGCGTCACAGCATCCTCCTCGCAGCTCACACTGCCACCCAACTTAGTGTCATCCGCAAATTTGGAGATACTACATTTAATCCCCTCGTCTAAATCATTAATGTACAGTGTAAACAGCTGGGGCCCCAGCACAGAACCTTGCGGTACCCCACTAGTCACTGCCTGCCATTCTGAAAAGTCCCCATTTACTCCTACTCTTTGCTTCCTGTCTGACAACCAGTTCTCAATCCATGTCAGCACACTACCCCCAATCCCATGTGCTTTAATTTTGCACATTAATCTGTTGTGTGGGAGCTTGTCGAAAGCCTTCTGAAAGTCCAAATATACCACATCAACTGGTTCTGCCTTGTCCACTCTACTGGAAACATCCTCAAAAAATTCCAGAAGATTTGTCAAGTATGATTTCCCTTTCACAAATCCATGCTGACTTGGACCTATCATATTACCTCTTTCCAAATGCACTGCTATGATATCCTTAATAATTGATTCCATCATTTTACCCACTACCGATGTCAGGCTGACCGGTCTGTAATTCCCTGTTTTCTATCTCCCTCCTTTTTTAAAAAGTGGGATTACATTGGCTACCTCCACTCGATAGGAACTGATCCAGAGTCAATGGAATGTTGGAAAATGATTGTCAATGCATCCGCTATTTCCAAGGCCACCTCCTTAAGTACTCTGGGATGCAGTCCATCAGGCCCTGGGGATTTATCGGCCTTCAATCCCATCAATTTCCCCAACCCAATTTCCCGACTAATAAGGATTTCCCTCAGTTCCTCCTCCTTACGAGACCCTCTGACCCCTTTTGTATCCGGAAAGTTGTTTGTGTCCTCCTCAGTGAATACCGAACCAAAGTACTTGTTCAATTGGTCCGCCATTTCTTTGTTCCCTGTTATGACTTCCCCTGATTCTGACTGCAGGGGACCTACGTTTGTCTTTACTAACCTTTTTCTCTTTACATATCTATAGAAACTTTTGCAATCCGTCTTAATGTTCCCTGCAAGCTTCTTCTCATACTCCATTTTCCCTGCCCTAATCAAACCCTTTGTCCTCCTCTGCTGAGTTCTAAATTTCTCCCAGTCCCCGGGTTCGCTGCTATTTCTGGCCAATTTGTATGCCACTTCCTTGGCTTTAATGCTATGTCTGATTTCCCTTGATAGCCACGGTTGAGCCACCTTCCCTTTTTTTATTTTTACGACAGACAGGAATGTGCAATTGTTGTAGTTCAACCATGCGGTCTCTAAATGTCTGCCATTGCCCATCCACAGTCAACCCCTTAAGTATCATTCGCCAATCTATCCTTGTCAAGTCACGCCTCATACCTTCAAAGTTCCCCTTCTTTAAGTTCTGGACCATGGTCTCTGAATTAACTGTTTCATTCTCCATCCTAATGCAGAATTCCACCATATTATGGTCACTCTTCCCCAAGGGGCCTCGCACAATGAGATTGCTAATTAATCCTCTCTCATTACACAACACCCAGTCTAAGATGGCCTCCCCCCTAATTGGTTCCTCGACATATTGGTCTAAAAAACCATCCCTTATGCACTCCAGGAAATCCTCCTCCACCGTATTGCTTCCAGTTTGGTTAACCCAATCTATGTGCATATTAAAGTCACCCATTATAACTGCTGCACCTTTATTGCACGCACCCCGAATTTCATGTTTGATGCCCTCCCCAACATCACTACTACTGTTTGGAGGTCTGTACACAACTCCCACTAACGTTTATTGCCCTTTGGTATTCTGCCCATGGAAGCAGAAGGCACCGTTCACAGTGGGGAGAAACGGTACACGTGCTCTGTGTGTGGACAAGGCTTCAGCCGATCATCCAAACTGGAGAGACACAAGTGCAGTCACACTGGGGAGAAACCAATTAAATGTGGGGACTGTGGGAAACGTTTCAACTACCCATCCCAGCTGGAAACACATCGGCGAGTTCACACTGGGGAGAGTCCATTCACCTGCTCCGACTGTGGGAAGGGATTCACTCAATTATCCAACATGCTGACACACCAGCGAGTTCACACTGGGGAGAGGCCGTTCACCTGCTCCGAGTGTGGGAAGGGATTCAGTACTTCATGCCACCTGCTGACATACCAGCGAGTTCACACTGGGGAGAGGCCGTTCACCTGCTCCGACTGTGGGAAGGGATTCACTACATCATCCCACCTGCTGACACACCAGCGAGTTCATAATGAGGAGAGACCTTGTAAATGTTCTGACTGTGAGAAGAGTTTTAAAAGCAAAGAGCAACTGATGAGACACCAGCGAGTTCACACCGGGGAGAGGCCGTTCAGCTGCTCTGAATGCGGGAAGGGATACATTACCTCAACCAACCTGCTAACACACCAGCTAGTTCACAGTGGGGAGAGGCCATTCACCTGCTCTGAGTGTGACAAGGGATTCTCTCTGTCAGGCAACCTGCTGAGACATCAGCGAGTTCACAAGTGACCGCAGGGGTTGGATTCTGCTATTATTCACATCCCGGACTGAATCGTGTTCATTCTGACAGTTGGGGTTTATAAATCCTGTAACGCTGATGTTAATAACTCCTGAAATCGACTGGAGTTTAATATTTGGGATATAGACACATACATTAGTTTTGCTTTCAACACATTGCTGTGGATTTTTGTCTTTCTCACCTGAGTGTTTAGCATCACCTGACTGGAGCTGAGAAAGGACATTCTGTGGGGAGGATCTTACAGGGGGATCAGAATTTCAGCCTGGACACTGACCTTCAGGGCCACACTTAGATCTCATTCTTCTGAACTCCAATATGTTTAATCCAACCTCCTCAACCTACTCAACCATAAGTCAAACCCCTCAACTCGGGAATCAACTCTGGAATCTGCAGCAGACATGAGCAAGGACCTGAGGCTTATTAAAAGACACATATTTCATTACAGACAAGGTTACGCTGGGAGAAATGTTCAGTTAGAACATAAGAAATAGGAGCCGGAGTAGGCCATTTGGCCCCTCGGGCCTGCTCCACCATTCAATAAGATCATGGCTGATCTGATCATGGACTCCGTTCCACTTCCCTGCCCACTCCCCATAACCCTTTACTCACTTATCGCTCAAAATCTGTCTATCTCCACCTTAAATATATTCAAAGACCCAGCCTCCACAGCTCTCCTTGGCAGAGAATTCCAGAGATTAATAACCCTCAGAGAAAAAATTTCTCTTCTCAGTTTTAATTGTGTGGCCCCTTATTCTAAGACGATGTCCCCAAGTTTTAGTTTCCCGTTTAACTGGAAATATCCTCTCTACATCCACCTATCAAGCCCCCTCATTATCTTATATTTTAATAAGATCACATCTCATTCTTCTGAACTCCAATGTGTTTAGGCCCAACCTACTCAAGCTATCTTCATAAGTCAACCCCCTAATCTCCAGAATCAACCGAGTGAACCTTCTCTGAACTACCACCAATGCAGATATATCCTTCCTTAAATACGGAGACGAAAATACAGAGTCCATTACAGGCAAAATGCCAATCAAATCAGCAGCACACTGGCACCTTAACAGTGTGTCATTGGCCTACAGGCTTTTCTTAAATAGATTTGCTGAGTGGATATAAACTTAAACCATGTTTGCAGATGTGATGCTCCATTCACATATTGAAGGTAGAAGAGATGCTGTGGGGCACATGCTAAGTCCAGTAGCTGAAAGTGATTAACAGACTGGGTTTTGTGTTTAGTGATCCCAGGCGTGTTACCAATACCAGCAAAATCGATGCCCATGGAATAACGGGGACAGTGGGAGCATGGATTGAATGTGGCTAAGTGACACAAACAGAGTAGTGGTGAACGGTTGTTTTTCAGACTGGAGGAAGTGGTGTTCCCCAGGGGTCGGTATTGGGTCCACTGCTTTTTTTGATCTATATTAATGACCTAGACTTGGGTGTACAGGGCACAATTTCCAAATCTACAGCTCACACAAAACTTGGAAGTACAGTGAACAGTGAGGAGGTAGTGATAGACTTCAGAAAGACACAGACATGCTGGTGGAATGGGCAAACGTGGCAGATCAAACTTAACGTAGAAAAGTTCAAAAATGATACATTTTGGTAGGAAGAAAGAGGAGAGGAAATATAAACTAAAGGGTACAATTGTAAAGGGGGGCGTGAACAGAGAGACCCAGGAGTATGTGTACACCAATCACTGAAGGTGGCAGCACAGGTTGAGAAAGTGGTTACAACGACTTACGGGATCCTAGGCTTCATGAATAGAGGTATAGAGTACAGGAGTGTGGATATTATGTTGAACCCACGTAAAACTCTGGTTCGGCCTCAACTGGACTGTTGTGTCCAATTCTGGTTCATCATCATCATAGGCAGTCCCTCAGATTGCGGAAGACTTGCTTCCACTCTAAAAATGAGTCCTTAGGTGGCTGAACAGTCCAATACGAAGCTACAGTCCCGGTCACAGGTGGGATAGATAGCCATTGAGGGAAGGGATGGGTGGGACAGGTTTGCCGCACGCTCTTTCTGATGCCTACGGTTGATTTCTGCATGCTCTCGGCGATGAGACTCGAGGTGTTCAGCGCCCTCCCAGAAGAACTTCCTCCACTTAGGGCGATCTTTAGCCAGGGACATCCAGGTGTCAGTGGGGATGTTGTACTTTATCAGGGAGGTTTTGAGGGTGTCCCTGTAACATTTCCTCTGCCACACCTTTGGCTCGCTTGCTGTGAAGAAGTTCTGAGTAGAGTGCTTGCTTTTGGTATCTCGTGTCTGGCATGTGAACAATGTGGCCTGTGCAGTGGAGATGATCAAATGTGGTCCGTGCTTCAATGCTGGGGATGTTGGCCTGGCCGACGAAGCCAACATTGGTGCATCTGTCCTCCCAGGGAATTTGTAGGATCTTGCGGAGACCTCGTTGGTGTTATTTCTCCAGCAATTTGAGGTGTCTACTGTACATAGTCCATGTCTCTGAGGGTGGGTATTACTACAGCCTGTAGACCATGAGCTTAGTGGTAGATTTGAGGGCGTGGTCTTCAAACACTCTTTTCCTCAAACGGCCGAAGGCTGCACTGGAGGCGGTGTTGAATCTTGTCGTCAATGTCTGGTATGTTGATAACAGGTTCCCGAGGTATGGCAAATGGTCCACGTTGTCCAGGGCCGCGCCATGGATTTTGATGACTGCAGGGTGGGGGGTGGGTGGAGTGGGGAGTGCTATTTGGCGAGGACAGGCTGGTGGAGGACCTCAGACTTACAGATGTTTAGTGTAAGGCCCATGCTTTTGTACGCTTCACTAAATACGTTGACTATGACTTGAAGTTTAGCCTCTATATGTGCGCAGACACAGGTATTGTCCGCGTACGGTAGCTCAACGACAGAGATTGGGGTGGTCTTGGACCTGGCCTGTAGACGATGAAGGTTGAAAAGGTTCCCACTGGTTCTGTAGTTTAGTTCCACTCCAGCAGGGAGCTTGTTGACTGAACTGGAGCAATTCTGGCTTCCACATTTTAGTAAGTATACAAAGGCTTTTTGAGAGCGTGCAGAAAAGATTTACGAGTATGATTCCAGGGATGAGGAACTTCAGTTACGTGGATAGTCTGCAGAAGTTGGGGTTGTTCTCAGAACAGAGAAGATTGAGAGGAGATTTGACAGAGGTGCTCAAAATCATGAGGGGTCTGGACAGAGTAGATAGAGTGGGATTCGTAGAAGCTCTTGCAGATAGCCGGCATAGGCTCGATGGGCCAAATGGCCTCCTCCCATGTTGTAACCAGTCTCTGATTCTATGATGATGAAAAGTGTGTTGCCCAGGATGCTCCATCTCCCGGGCACTGGGACCCAGTTGGGAACAGAGACCCTGAAGCCCCGCCCACTCTCAGTTCCTGAACCAAGATGGCCGCACATGCGCCCTGATCCCGCCCTGTGCAAGAAGACGGCCCGTGACCCTGCTCCCCCGGGCCTGTCAGCACGGGGCCTGTGGGCTCTAATTCGGGGCCTGAGATTTATTCTGTATCTAAGCCGTGCTGTATCTGCTCTGGTAGTGTTCGATGGGACAGTGTAGAGGAAGCATTTTAATACATACGAAAAATGACGGACAGGTAAAGACCATCGGTCCATCAAGCCTGTCCCACACAATTGCGATATGTCACAGCGTATACACTCCACTCCACCCGAATCCATGTGATCTCCTGGGAGAGGCAAAAATACAGATTTAAAAAAAAACGAGGACAATTTGGGAAAATAAATCTGGGAAATTCCTCTCCAAGGCATCTAAGTGATGGAAACTAGTCCAGGAGATCACTCTGGCCATTAAACTCCCTGCAGTACCTACCTTCTGTAAGTGTTAATCTCCGCCGCAGCCAGAAACAAATCCAGCTTTTACTTGAAGGAATTCAGTGAGTCTGCATCCACCACATGAGAGGGCAGCTTGTTCCAGAGGTCTACTGTTATCTGGGAAAAGAACCACCTCCTGATGTCTAACCTAGATCTATCCTTATACAACTGAAATTTGTGTCCCCTGGTGCTGCCTAACCTATTTAATTGACATAAACAAACAGTCAGCTGGAACAATCTCTTTCACCTTCATTATCTTATAAACCTCAATCATATTGCCCTAATTCTGCACTACTCTAAGGTAAAGAGTCCCAACTCTTTTAACCTATCTTGGTTACTAAGATGCTTTAGACTTGGAATTAGTCTAGTGGCCCTTTCCAGAACCTCAATATCACCCACCATGATAGGAGACCAAAACTGGACACAGTATTCCAAGTGTGGCCTGACTAAGGTCTTGTATAAGGACAAAACAGTACTCCTCGTCTTATACTGAATTGTCCTATGGATACACCCCAACACCTTATTTGCTCTAACTGTCACTACACTGCATTGCTCGTGTACCTTTAAGGATGTATTCACTAGAATGTCTAAATCTCGTTCTCTCTCCACCATCTTTAATGCCTTTCCCTGGAGGGTGTATGAATGTTGAGCATTTGCCCTGCCCACATGCATAACACTGAACTTATCTAAGTTATACATCATTTTCCAGTCATGAGGCCAGTGTCCCAACACATTAAGATCTGCCTGAATCAGACGAGCCTCTTCTACAGTTCGAGCACTCGCACAGATCTTGGTATCATTTCAAAATTTGCAAATTGTGCCCCCAACCCCAAAATCCAGATCATAAATACAAATAGTAAAATGAAATGGTCCCAACACTGATCCCTGCTGGACACCACTGGTGACCGGTACCAAACAGATCCAAATCCATCTATAACTGCTCTTTACCTACATCCTGCCGGCCAGTTCTGTATGCAGCTCAATATATTATCACCACCAGAGGCTCCTATCTTATAGAGAAGCCTCTTGTGTGGCACCTTGTCAAAAGGTTTTTGGAAATCGAAGCAGACAATGTCTACTGGGCTTCCCTCATCCACCAACTTTGTAACTTCTTCAAAAAGTACAATTAGAGTATGGAGACATGAACTCTTTATAATGGGTTATGTAGTTCCTAATATGTCCCTCCCTATCCAAGTATTCATATATTGCATCCGTTATGATTCTTTCAAGCATCTTACCTATTACTGATGTTAACCTTATGGCCTCTGGTAACCCGGGTCTGCCTTGTCACATTTTTATTAAAATGGGGACTTCATTAGACTCCTTCCAATCTGTCGGAACTATTTCAGAATGAGCTATTAAACGTACATGTCAGGGGCTCGCACAACACAAGTCCCATCTCCCGGAGGGGTTTTCACAGCACGTGTCCCATCTCGCGGATAACCCTCACACAGCACATGTCCCCATCTCCCGGAGGACCATCACACAGCACATGTCCCATCTTCCATCTCCCAGAGGGGTTCACACAGCACATGTCCCATCTCCCGGAGGGGCTCACACAGCACATGTCCCATCTCCCCGTGGACCCTCACACAGCACATGTCCCATCTCCCGGAGGACCCTCACACAGCACATGTCCCATCTCCCGGAGGACCCTCAGATGTATATACTCCGGCCCTGCTGCTCTATCTCTTTTTAAGTTCTGAATGTTTTCTAAAACAACATGTTTATCTAAGTTAATGTTACTGAAAAAACTAGTATCATTATTAAATTCTAATATTTGAGCATGATGTTAAAGGGTGAAGACTGATGCACAGTACTCACTAATATTCCCGCCATACTCAGTGAGTCCTGTGTAACCTGTCCTTGAATACCCTTCAGTGGATCAATATAGACTTTGATAGTTCTCGGACTCTCCACATAACTGAAAAAGCTCTGCCCATGACGGCCAGTTGAATACAATCCTTTTATTCCCAGAGCCTTTTTGCTGATCAAATAGCAGCCTTCGTTTTCTTTAGTTGTTCCTTGTATTCACCCTATTTATTTACGGTAAAATTATTTAATTTATGGAAACTTTTCTGTTTACATCTTTGTACAGAGCCAGTCGGCCACCTCGGCTTTTTCTTACCATATTTCTGTCTTTTAATTTTGACCACGTTTGTTTACCACATTTTTAAACTTGTTTTTAAAACCTTTCCATTGATATCCAACATCGGTCACATCACCACCGAGGAGGGTTGACCAATTTACCTGTTACAGTCCTCTGCCAGTTTGGAGAAGATTGCACTGAAATGCGGTCCGTGTCGCAGGTTCTCAGTCCCTTTGGTTCTCCCGGCCAATCGGGAAGGTATAATGTGATCAGTGTTGCCCAGATGTTCCCCACACGGAGGCCTGATCCGAGGTCAGGCTCACTATTAAACACCAGATCCAATCTCTGGTTTTCCCCAGTTACTGCATTAACATGTTGTGGCTGGAAACACTGCTGTATATTGTCACTCAATCTTTCAGCTGCACTGTCCCCAGCAGCAGGTAAAGCCCCGTGACCCTGAATGTCAGGCCAATGACAATGATCTTCCTTCAGCTCCATTCTCTCTCTCTCCCCCCACACACACTACCTGAGCTCTCAGGCTGACTGTTCCCAGCACCTTCTCTCTTTATTCTCTCACATTGCAGCATTCCCGCTGCTGGGCTCAGGGGCTGTGTGGGTGGGGCCCTGACCTCACACACGATGGGCGGGGCCCTGACCTCACACACGGTGGGCTGTCCCTCTCTCAGACAGGAATTGAGAGCGAATTGAATGTCCATTGTTGTCTCTCCGGACACAGAGAGAGCCCCAGACAGTGGGAGGGAGAAAGCCCATGTTAATCAATGTCATTAAAGCTGGCCAACGCTCCAGGGAAGTTGCTGAGTGTCTGAGCTGAATATATAGTCTCTCAGCTCTCTCTTTGCCTGAGGTGTCACTGAGAGAAAGCAAAACACGAGGGACAGACAGACAGGTGGAGACGGGGCGGGTGTGTCCTGGATGGGCTTCAGCCAGGAATATAAAGGAATGGGCAGTGATTGTAGATAGCGGAGAAAGCATGCTGGCCTTCATAGCAAGAGGATTTGAGTATAGGAGCAGGACAGTCTTACTGCAGTTGTACAGGGCCTTGGTGAAGCCACACCTGGAATATTGTGTGCAATTTTAGTCTCCTAATCTGAGGAAGGACATTCTTGCTATTGAGGGAGTGCAACGAAGGTTCATCAAACTGAGTCCGGGGATGGCAGGATTGAAATATGAGGAAAGACTGGATCGGCTAGGCTTATCCTCACTGGAATTTTGAAGAATGAGAGGCGATCTCATAGAAACATAAACAATTCTGATGGGATTGGACAGGGTAGATTCAGGAAGAATGTTCCCGATGTTGGGGAAGTCCAGAACCAGGGGACATAGTCTAAGGATAAGGGGTAAGCCAGTTAGGACCGAGATGAAGAGAAACATCTTCACTCAGAGAGTGGTGAACCTGTGGAATTCTCTACCACAGAAAGTTGTTGAGGCCAGTTCACTAAATATATTCAAAAGGGAATTAGATGTGGCCTTTAGGGCTCAAGGGATCAAGGGGTATGGAGAGAAGGCAGGGATGGGATACTGATTTTGAATGATCAGCCATGATCTTATTGAATGGCGGTGCAGGCTAGTACGGCTGAATGGCCTGCTCCTGCACCTATTTTCTATGTTTCCAACTTCAATATGTGACCTACTCCTGGAAAATGCACGTCCAGTATATGAGGAGTCTCTAATCGCGGAATATGGAATTATTTTTACTTGAATGTTTTGTTTCGACCAGTAACTACAAGGTAGGTTAACATCGCACTCTATTTCACCCCGATAATATTGTTCTCATTTTCTGTCCTGATTAGATATCCCGGTGAATGTAGGAGTGCTTGAGAAAATTCCAGCTGTGGACCTAACAGGGATTGTAGACTGAGGAACAACACCAGGTGAACGAGCCCAGGATTTTGATAGCACCAAACAGAGAAAACTATCGATTCAAAGAACTTTCATCCATCGATACGGGCGAAAGGTAAGAGAGAGTCCCATGGATTCAGATACAGACTGGTCCTGGGGATGGACAATGGCGAAAGGTCAGAGAGAGTCCCATTGACTCAGATAAACACTGGTCCTGGGGATAGACTGGGGAGAAAGGTCAGAGAGAGTCCCATTGACTCAGATACACACTGGTCCTGGGGGACTGTGGAGAAAGTTCAGAGAGTACCATTGACTCAGATACACACTGGTCCTGGGGATAGACTGGGGAGAAAGGTCAGAATGAGTCCCATTGACTCAGATAAACACTGGTCCTGGGGATAGACTGGGGAGAAAGGTCAGAGAGAGTCCCATTGACTCAGATACACACTGGTCCTGGGGATAGACTGGGGAGAAAGATCAGAGAGAGTCCCATTGACTCAGATACACACTGGTCCTGGGGATAGACTGGGGAGAAAGATCAGAGAGAGTCCCATTGACTCAGATACACACTGGTCCTGGGGATAGACTGGGGAGAAAGATCAGAGAGAGTCCCATTGACTCAGATAAACACTGATCCTGGGGATAGACTGGGGAGTAAGTTCAGAATGAGTCCCATTGACTCAGATAAACACTGGTCCTGGGGATAGACTGGGGAGAAAGGTCAGAGAGTCCCATTGACACCGATACACACTGGTCCTGGGGATAGACTGGGAAGAAAGATCAGAGAGAGTCCCATTGACTCAGATACACTCTGGTCCTGGGGATAGACTGGGGAGAAAGGTCTGAGAGAGTCCCATTGACTCAGATACACACTGGTCCTGGGAGTCTGGGGAGAAAGATCAGAGAGAGTCTCATTGACTCTGATACACATTGGTCCGGGGGATAGACTGGGGAGAAAGGTCAGAGAGAGTCCCATTGACTCAGATACACATTGGTCCTGGGGATAGACTGGGGAGAAAGGTCAGAGAGAGTCCCATTGACTCAGATACACACTGGTCCTGGGGGACTGGGGAGAAAGGTCAGAGAGTCCCATTGACTCAGATACACACTGGTCCTGGGGATAGACTGGGGAGAAAGGTCAGAGAGAGTCCCATTGACTCAGATAAACACTGGTCCTGGGGATAGACTGGGGAGAAAGGTCAGAGAGAGTCCCATTGACTCAGATACACACTGGTCCTGGGAGTCTGGGGAGAAAGATCAGAGAGAGTCTCATTGACTCAGATAAACACTGGTCCTGGGAGTCTGGGGAGAAAGATCAGAGAGAGTCTCATTGACTCTGATACACATTGGTCCGGGGGATAGACTGGGGAGAAAGGTCAGAGAGAGTCCCATTGACTCAGATAAACACTGGTCCTGGGAATAGACTGGGGAGAAAGGTCAGAGAGAGTCCCATTGACTCAGATAAACACTGGTCCTGGGGTTAGACTGGGGAGAAAGGTCAGAGAGAGTCCTATTGTCTCAGATACACACTGGTCCTGGGGATAGACTGGGGAGAAAGGTCAGAGAGAGTCCCATTGACTCAGATAAACACTGGTCCTGGGGATGGACTGGGGAAAAAGGTCAGAGGGAGTCCCAATCCACGTCACTTTATCAATATTTATCTAATTTTCTGTCTCGCATAATTAGATCTCGGGTAAATGATGGAGTCATAGAGAAAGGTCCACAGCTGGATGTGAACAGGGGTTCCAGACTGAGGAACAACAGCAGGTGAACCATCTATTGCTGAAAACCTTATCTCATCCTTTGCTACCTCTAGACTTGAATATTCCATCATTCTCCTGGCCGGCCTCCCTTCTTACAGCCTCCGTAAACTTGCACTCATCCAAAACCCTGTTGCTCATTTCCTAACTCCTCACAAATTAATGCCAGAGAATAACTTCAACACCTGTTTGGAGAAATTCCTTATCCGAGACTGAATCGCTTGCATTTCCACAGTGGGGAGAGGAAAGGATGCTGAGAGTTAACGTGCATGAGCGTGTGTCTGCACACGCACAAGTGGAGAATTGTGATTGTAAAACATCAGCTAATTCTACCAATGATATATTTATGGTGTTTTGAGATTGTAAAACACCTAAAGATAATGAAACAAATCAATGTTATGTATCCCCTGACTGTGAAGGTACACAATTCATTCTACATTATGTTATCAGTGGGACAGTGGGAAATGTCCTCACCCCCTAAAGTGCTCATTCTTTATCATCGCAGGCAGTCCGTTAGAATCGAGGAAAACTTGCTTCTACTCTAACAGTGAGTCCAATACGAGAACCACAATCTCTGTCACAGGTGGGACAGACAGTGGTTGAGGGAAAGGGTGGGTGGCGCTGGTTTGCCGCACGCTCCTTCTGCTACCTGAGCTTGATTTCTGCATGCTCTTAGCAACGAGACTCGAGGTGCTCAACGTCCTCCCGGATGCACTTCCTCCACTTAGGGCGGTCTTTGGCCAGGGACTCCCAGGTGTCGATGGTAATGTTGCATTTCATCAAGGACGCTTTGAGGGTGTCCTTGAAATGTTTCGTCCGTCCACCTTGGGCTTGTTTGCCGTGAAGGAGTTCCGAGCAGAGCGCTTGCTTTGGGAGTCTTGTGTCAGGCACGTGAACAATGTGGCCCGCCCAGTGGAGTTCATTAGTCAGGTGCTGACACCATGAGATATGGTCAATATAAAATAGAAGCAGCAACCAGTTCACATCTCCCTGAACACACGGACAATATCACTGCCCATAGAGACCAACGGAATTACACCCAGCTATATGTTGTGTATGTGGATAGATATAATAGTCATAAAATGCCATAAATTAATATCCCAACTCAAAAATATTAAACACACATCTGTGAATAAAAATAATACAATACCACCATTAAATGGCGGAGCAGGCTTGAGGGCCAGATGACCTACTCCTCCTATTTCATATGTTCTTATGCCAGACCAAGTAAAACTGAATGAAGGATCATTTAATTCATCAATTATCACCCGCTCCACATTTCCCTGCTGAATATTCCCTACCTTGGGAATAATGGTTTGGGCCTACACTGTGAGTAAATCTCACCAATGGGTGCTCCCAGTGCGGACTCTCGGCCGACGGGAGCCCGTCTGGAACTGGGTTGTGGAGATCAGTGGGACTCACTGGATATACTGGGCAGCTTTCTGTGTCACACCTGATGTGAAGAGTTCATCGTAACATTCGGGAAATGCTCGATCCCAGAGCTAACCGCTGTTGTACCGGTGGGGGAGGAGGGACAAGGTATCATGTTTACCAAGGCAATGTCATCCTTCCCATTTAAATATTTCCCTCTAACCCTCCCATTAATATATTTATTATAGAGCATCAGAACCTGGGAACGCCTGTCACCACCATGGCTGAAGGTCCAAACATGGGGAGAAGATCCAACATCTTCAACAAGAATGAGAATGGACACAGCTAGGTTCACTTCACCACTCCCAGAGCAGGTACAGCACGGGTTATATATGGAGTAAAACTCCCTCTACACTGTCTCATCAAACACTCCCGGGGCAGGTACAGCACGGGGTTAGATACAGAGTAAAGCTCCCTCTACACTGTCCCATCAAACACTCAGGCAGGTACAGGGGGTTACATACAGAGTAAAGCTCCCTCTACACTGTCCCATCAAACACTCCCAGGGCAGGTACAGGGGGTTAGATACAGAGTAAAGCTCCCTCTACACTGTCCAATCAAACACTCCCAGGGCAGGTACAGGGGGTTAGATACAGAGTAAAGCTCCCTCTACACTGTCCCATCAAACACTCCCAGGGCAGGTACAGCACGGGTTAGGTGCAGAGTAAAGCTCCCTCTACACTGTCCCATCAAACATTCCCAAACACATACAGCAGAGGTTACATGCTGAGTGAAGCTCCCTCTACAATGTCCCATGAAACAATCTCAGGACACCTACCACATGGGTTACAAACATAGTAAGGCTTCCTCTACACTAACCCATCAAATACTTCCAGTACAGGTTCAACATTGTTTAGATACAGAATAAAGCTCCCTCTACATTGTCCCATCAATCACTCCCTGTACAGGTACAACATGGGTTAAATACAGAATAATGCTCCCTCAAAAGTAGTAATCTCAAGATTGCTACCAGTGCCACGTGCCACGTGCTAGTCAGAGTAGGAATCTCAGAAAAGCTCAGATGAATATGTGGCTTGAGGAGTGGTACAAACGGGAGGGATTCAAATTCCTGGGACATTGGAACCGGTTCTGGAGGAGGTGGGACCAGTACAAACCGGACGGTTTGCACCTGGGCAGGGCTGGAACCAATGTCACAGGGGAAGTGTTTGCTCATGCTGTTGGGGAGGAGTTAAATTAATATGGCAGGGGGATGGGAACCTATGCAGGGAGACAGAGAAGTAGAATGGGGGCAGAAGCAAACGATAGATAGAAAGAAGAAAAGTAAAAGTGGAGGGCAAAGAAACCTAAGGCAAAAAGGGCCACATTACAGCAAAATTCTAAAGGGGCAAAGTGTGTTAGAAAGACTGGCCTGAAGGCTCTGTGCCTCAATGCGAGGAGTATTCGGAATAAGGTGGACAAATTAACTGCGCAGAGAGCAATTAACTGGTATGATGTAATTGGCATCACGGAGACATGGCTCCAGGGTGACCAAGGCTGGGAACTCAACATCCAGGGGTATTCAACATTTAGGAAGGGTAGACAGAAAGGAAAAGGAGGCAGGGTGGCATTGTTAGGTAAAGAGGAAATTAAAGCAACAGTAAGAAAGGACATTTGCTTCGATGATGTGGAATCGGTATGGGTGGAGCTACGGAATACGGAAAGGCAGAAAACGCTAGAGGGAATTGTGTACAGACCGCCAAACAATAGTAGTGAGGTTGGGGACAGCTTCAAACAAGAAATTAGGGATGCATGCAATAAAGGTACAGCAGTTATCAGGGGCGACATTAATCTACATATAGATTGGGATAACCAAACTGGTAGCAATGCGGTGGAGGAGGATTTCTTGGAGTGTATTGGGGATAGTTTTCTAGACCATAAGGTTGAGGAACCAACGAGGGAGCTGACCATCCTAGACTGGGTGATATGTAATGAGAAGGGACTAATTAGCAATCTAGTTGTGTGAGGCCCCTTGGGGAAGAGTGACCATAACATGGTAGAATTCTTTATTATGATGGAGAGTGACACACTTAATTCAGAAACTAAGGTCCTGAACTTAAGGAAAGGTAACTTTGATGGTTTGATGTGTGAATTGGCTCGAATAGACTGGCAAATGATGCTTAAAGGTTTGACGGTGGATAGGCAATGAAAAACATTTAAAGATCACATAGAAACATAGAAACATAGAAAATAGGTGCAGGAGTAGGCCATTCGGCCCTTCTAGCCTGCACCGCCATTCAATGAGTTCATGGCTGAACATTCAACTTCAGTACCCCATTCCTGCTTTCTCGCCATACCCCTTGATCCCCCTAGCAGTAAGGACCTCATCTAACTCCTTTTTGAATATATTTAGTGAATTGGCCTCAACAACTTTCTGTGGTAGAGAATTCCACAGGTTCACCACTCTCTGGGTGAAGAAGTTCCTCCGCATCTCGGTCCTAAATGGCTTACCCCTTATCCTTAGACTGTGACCCCTGGTTCTGGACTTCCCCAACATTGGGAACATTCTTCCTGCATCTAACCTGTCTAACCCCGTCAGAATTTTATATGTTTCTATGAGGTCCCCTCTCATTCTTCTGAACTCCAGTGAATACAAGCCCAGTTGATCCAGTCTTTCTTGATAGGTCAGTCCCGCCATCCCGGGAATCAGTCTGGTGAACCTTCGCTGCACTCCCTCAATAGCAAGAATGTCCTTCCTCAGGTTAGGAGACCAAAACTGTACACAATACTCCAGGTGTGGCCTCACCAATGCCCTGTACAACTGTAGCAACACCTCCCTGCCCCTGTACTCAAATCCCCTTGCTATGAAGGCCAACATGCCATTTGCTTTCTTAACCGCCTGCTGCACCTGCATGCCAACCTTCAATGACTGATGTACCATGACACCCAGGTCTCTTTGCACCTCCCCTTTTCCTAATCTGTCACCATTCAGATAATAGTCTGTCTCTCTGTTTTTACCACCAAAGTGGATAACCTCACATTTATCCACATTATACTTCATCTGCCATGCATTTGCCCACTCACCTAACCTATCCAAGTCGCTCTGCAGCCTCACAGCATCCTCCTCGCAGCTCACACTGCCACCCAACTTAGTGTCATCCGCAAATTTGGAGATACTACATTTAATCCGCTCATCTAAATCATTAATGTACAGTGTAAACAGCTGGGGCCCCAGCACAGAACCTTGCGGTACCCCACTAGTCACTGCCTGCCATTCTGAAAAGTACCCATTTACTCCTACTCTTTGCTTCCTGTCTGACAACCAGTTCTCAATCCATGTCAGTACACTACCCCCAATCCCATGTGCTCTAACTTTGCACATCAATCTCTTGTGTGGGACCTTGTCGAACGCCTTCTGAAAGTCCAAATATACCACATCAACTGGTTCTCCCTTATCCACTCTACTGGAAACATCCTCAAAAAATTCCAGAAGATTTGTCAAGCATGATTTCCCTTTCACAAATCCATGCTGACTTGGACCTATCATGTCACCTCTTTCCAAATGCACTGCTATGACATCCTTAATAATTGATTCCATCATTTTACCCACTACCGATGTCAGGCTGACCGGTCTATAATTCCCTGTTTTCTCTCTCCCTCCTTTTTTAAAAAGTGGGGTTACATTGGCTACCCTCCACTCCATAGGAACTGATCCAGAGTCAATGGAATGTTGGAAAATGACTGTCAACGCATCCACTATTTCCAAGGCCACCTCCTTAAGTACTCTGGGATGCAGTCCATCAGGCCCTGGGGATTTATCGGCCTTCAATCCCATCAATTTCCCCAACACAATTTCCCGGATAATAAGGATTTCCCTCAGTTCCTCCTCCTTACTAGACCCCCCGACCCCTTTTATAACCGGCAGGTTGTTCGTGTCCTCCTTCGTGAATACCGAACCAAACTACTTGTTCAATTGGTCCGCCATTTCTTTGTTCCCCGTTATGACTTCCCCTGATTCTGACTGCAGGGGACCTACGTTTGTCTTTACTAACCTTTTTCTCTTTACATATCTATAGAAACTTTTGCAATCCGTCTTAATGTTCCCTGCAAGCTTCTTCTCATACTCCATTTTCCCTGCCCTAATCAAACCCTTTGTCCTCCTCTGCTGAGTTCTAAATTTCTCCCAGTCCCCAGGTTCGCTGCTATTTCTGCCCAATTTGTATGCCACTTCCTTGGCTTTAATACTATCCCTGATTTCCCTTGATAGCCACGGTTGAGCCACCTTCCCTTTTTTATTTCTATGCTAGACAGGAATGTACAATTGTTGTAGTTCATCCATGCGGTCTCTAAATGTCTGCCATTGCCCATCCACAGTCAACCCCTTCAGTATCATTCGCCAATCCATCTCAGCCAATTCACGCCTCATACCTTCAAAGTTAGCCTTCTTTAAGTTCTGGACCATGGTCTCTGAATTAACTGTTTCATTCTCCATCCTAATGCAGAATTCCACCATATTATGGTCACTCTTCCCCAAGGGGCCTCGCACAACGAGATTGCTAATTAATCCTTTCTCATTACATAACACCCAGTCTAAGATGGCCTCCCCCCTAGTTGGTTCCTCGACATATGGGTCTAAAAAACCATCCCTTATGCACTCCAGAAAATCCTCCTCCACCGTATTGCTTCCAGTTTGGTTAGCCCAATCTATGTGCATATTAAAGTCACCCATTATAACTGCTGCACCTTTATTGCACGCACCCCTAATTTCCTGTTTGATGCCCTCCCCAACATCACTACTACTGTTTGGAGGTCTGTACACAACTCCCACTAACGTTTTTTGCCCTTTGGTGTTCTGCAGCTCTACCCATATAGATTCCACATCATCCAAGCTAATGTCCTTCCTAACTATTGCCTTAATCTCCTCCTTAACCAGCAATGCTACCCCACCTCCTTTTCCTTTTATTCTATCCTTCCTGAATGTTGAATACCCCTGGATGTTGAGTTCCCAGCCCTGCTCATCCTGGAGCCACGTCTCCGTAATCCCAATCACATCATATTTGTTAACATCTATTTGCACAGTTAATTCATCCACCTTATTGCGGATACTACTTGCATTAAGACACAAAGCCTTTAGGCTTGTTTTTTTAACACCCTCTGTCCTTTTAGAATTTTGCTGTACAATGGCCCTTTTTGTTCTTTGCCTTGGGTTTCTCTGCCCTCCACTTTTCCTCATCTCCTTTCTGTCTTTTGTTTTTGCCTCCTTTTTGTTTCCCTCTATCTCCCTGCATTGGTTCCCATCCCCCTGCCATATTAGTTTAACTCCTCCCCAACAGCACTAGCAAACACTCCCCCGAGGACATTGGTTCCGATTCTGCCCAGGTGCAGACCGTCCGGATTGTACTGGTCCCACCTCCCCCAGAACCGGTTCCAATGCCCCAGGAATTTGAATCCCTCCCTGCTGCACCATTGCTCAAGCCACGTATTCATCTGAGCTATCCTGCGATTCCTACCCTGACTAGCACGTGGCACTGGTAGCAATCCCGAGATTACTACTTTTGAGGTCCTACTTTTTAATTTAGCTCCTAGCTCCTTAAATTCATTTCATAGGAACTCATCCCTTTTTTTACCTATGTCATTGGTACCAACGTGCACCACGACAACTGGCTATTCTCCCTCCCTTTTTAGAATGTCCTGCACCCGCTCCGAGAACTTCAGCAATTGTACATCCCTGTCTGGAGTAACAATAAAACTGGGAATGTGGCTCAACCGTGGCTAACAAAGGAAATTAAGGACAGTGTTAAATTGAAGAAAGCGGCTTTTAAATTGGCCAGAAAAAGCAGCAAATCTGAGGACTGGGAGAAATTTACTATTCAGCAGAGGAGGACAAAGGGTATAATTAAGATGGGGGAAATTGAGTACGAGACGAAGCTTGCCGGCAACATAAAAACTGACTGCAAAAGCTTATATAGATATGTGAAGAGAAAAAGTTTAGTGAAGACAAACGTAGGTCCCTTGCAGTCGGATTCAGGTGAATTTATAATGAGGAACAAAGAAATGGCAAACCAATTGAACAAATAATTCGGTTCTGTCTTCACGAAGGAAGACACAAATAACCTTCTGGAAGTACTAGGGGACAGAGTGCCAGTGAGAACTGAAGGATATCCATATTAGGTTGGACATTGTGTTCAGGAAATTGATAGGATTGAAGTCCGATAAATCCCCGGGGCCTGATAGTCTGCAACCCAGAGTACTTAAGGTAGTGGCCCTAGAAATAGTAGATTCATTGGTGATCATTTTCCAACAGTCTATCGACTTTGGATCAGTTCCTATGGACGAGAGGGTAGCGAATGTCACAACACTTTTTAAAAAGGGAGGGAGAGGGAAAGCGGGTAATTATCGACTGGTTAGCCTGACATCAGTAGTGGGGAAATTGTTGGAATCAATTATTAAAGATTAAATAGCAGCACATTTGGAAAGCAGTGACAGGATCGGTCCTAGTCAGCATGGATTTATGAAGGGGAAATCATGCTTGACAAATCTTCTGCAATTCTTTGAGGATGTAACTAGTAGAGTGGATAAGGGAGAACCAGTGGAAGTCATGTATTTGGCCTTTCAAAAGGTTTTTGACAAGGTCCCACACAAGAGATTGGTGTGCAGAATTAAAGCACATGGTATTGGGGGTAATATACTGACATGGATAGAGAACTGGTTGGCAGACAGGAAGCAGAGAGTCGGGATAAACGGCAGGCAGTGACCAGTGGAGTGCCGCAGGGCTAAATGCTGGGATCCCAGCTCTTTACAACATACATCAATGATTTGGATGAAGGAATTGAATGTAATATCTCCAAGTTTGCAGATGACACTAAAGTGGGTGGCAGTGTGAGCGGTGAGGGGGACGCTAAAAGACTGCAGGTTGACTTGGATAGGTTAGGTGAGTGGGCCAATGCATGGCAGATGCAGTATAATGTGGATAAATGTGAGGTTATCCACTTTGGGGGCAAAAACGCGATGACAATATTATTTGAATGGTGGCAGATTAGGAAAAGGGGAGGTGCAACGAGACCTGGGTGTCATGGTTCATCAGTCATTGAAAGTTGGCATGCAGGTTCAGCAGGTGGTGAAGAAGACAAATGGAATGTTGGCCTTCATAGCTAGGGGATTTGAGTATTGGAGCAGTTATACAGGGCCTTGGTGAGGCGTCACCTGGAATATTGTGTTCAGCTTTGGTCTCCTAATCTGAGGAAGGACGTTCTTGCTATTGAGGGAGTGCAGCGAAGATTCACCAGACTGATTCCCGGGATGGCAGGACTGACAAATGAGGAGAGACTGAATCACCTGGGCCTTTATACATAGGAATTTAGAAGAATGAGAGGGGATCTCATAGAAACATAAAAGATTCTGACAGGACAGGATAGATGCGGGAAGAATGTTCCCAATGTTGGGGAAGTCCAGAACCAGGGGACACAGTCTTAGGATAAGGGGTAGGCCATTTAGGACTGAGATGAGGAGAAACTTCTTCACTCAGTGAGTTGTTAACCTGTGGAATTCCCTGCCGCAGACAGTTGTTGATGCCAGTTCATTGGATATATTCAAGAGGGAGTTAGATATGGCCCTTACGGCTAAGGGGATCAAGGGGTATGGAGAGAAAGGGATACTGAGGGAGTGATCAGCCATGATCTTATTGAATTGTGGTGCAGGCTCGAAGGGGCGACTGGCCTACTCCTGCACCGATTTTCTATGTTTCTATGAATGAGAGGTGATCTTATAGAAACATATAAGATTATGACAGGGCTTGACAAGGTGGATGCAGAGAGGATGTTTCCACTGATGGGGAAGACTATAACTAGATGGCTTGATCTTAGAATAACGGGCCGCCCATTTAGAACTGAGATGACGAGAAATTTCTGCTCTCAAACGGTTGTGAATCTGTGGAATTTGTTGCCTCAGAGAGCTGTGGAAGTTGGGACATTAAGAAACTGTCTATTTCTGTCTTAAATTTATTTAAACGATAAGGGGTTAAGGGGTTATGGGGAGCGGGCAGGGAAGTGGAGCTGAGTCCATGATCGGATCAGCCATGATCTTATTGAACGGAGGAGCAGGTTCAAGAGGCCTTATGGCCTACTCCTGCTCCTATTTCTTCTGTTCTTATTTATTGAATATATACAGGAATGTTTCCTGACTCAAAATGTTAATGACGTAACTTGGGAAAATTATATATTGGATGTGGTGTTTAGTAGTGCGCCTGACCTCGTATCAGGTCTCCGTGTGGGGGAACATCTGGGCAACAGTGATCACATTGTAGGGTCCCAATTGGCCGGGTAAACCAAAGTGACTGAGAACCTGCAACTCGCACCGCATTTCAGAAAGGCAAACTTCTCCAAAATGGCAGAGGACTTGCAACAGGTAAATTGGTCAACCCTACTCGGTGGTGATGTGACCGATGTTGAATACAAATGGAACGTATTTCTGAATTAAAATGTGGAAAACTAACGTAGCCAAAATCTAAAGATGGAAATGTGGTAAGAAAAAGCCAAGGTGGTTGACTGGCTCTGTCCAAAGACAAATAACATGTAAACAGAAATGTCTCTATAAATTAAAGAAATTTAACACTCAAATAAATAGCGTTGAATTCAAAGAAAACGGAAGCTGCTATTCGATCAGCAAAAAGGTTATTTGGAAAAAAGAATTGTAGGCAACTGTGGCAGTCATGGGAAGAGCCTTTTCTATTTATGTAAAGAGTCAGAGAACTATTAAAGACTGTGTTGGGCCACTGAAGGGTGTTCAAGGACAGGTTACAAAGCACTCTCTGAGTATGGCGGAAATATTAATGAGTACTTTGCATCAGTCTTCACCCTTGAAGATCATGCTCAAATATTAGAATTTAATAACACTAGTTTTCCTCAGTAACATTAACATAGATAAGAATATTGCTTTAGAAAAAAATTAAGAACTTAAAAATACATAGAGTAGCCAGCCGAGGGTCCTCCAGGAGATTGGACATGTGCTGTGTGAGGGTTCTCCGGGAGATGGGACATGTGCTGTGTGAGGGTCCTCCGGGAGATGGGACATGTGCTGTGTGAGCCCCTTCGGGAGATGGGACATGTGCTGTGTGAGGGTCCTCCGGGAGATGGGACATGTGCTGTGTGAGACCCTCCGGGAGATGGAACATGTGCTGTGTGAGGGTCCTCCGGGAGATGGGACAAGTGCTGTGTGAGGGTCCTCCGGGAGATGGGACATGTGCTGTGTGAGGGTCCTCCGGGAGATGGGACATGTGCTGTGTGAGCCCCTCCGGGAGATGGGACATGTGATGTGTGAGGGTCCTCCGGGAGATGGGACATGTGCTGTGTGAGCCTCTCCCGGAGATGGGACATGTGCTGTGTGAGCCCCTCCGGGAGATGGAACATGTGCTGTGTGAGGGTCCTCCGGGAGATGGGACATGTGCTGTGTGAGCCCCTCCGGGAGATGGGACATGTGCTGTGTGAGGGTCCTCCGGGAGATGGGACATGTGCTGTGTGAGGGTCCTCCGGGAGATGGGACATGTGCTGTGTGAGCCCCTGGCCTGTATGTTTAATAGCTCACTGCACTCTGGAATGGGCCTTACAGATAGGAAGGAGGCTAAAGTAGTCCCCATTTTTAAAACAATGTGACAAGGCAGGCCTGGGTAACTATAGGCCCATCAGTTTAATATCAGTAATAGGTAAGATGCTGGAAAGAATCATAAACGATGCAATATATGAATACTTGTATCGGGAGGGACATATTAGGGAAAGCCAACATGGCTTCATAAAGAGTTCATGTCTCACAACTCTAATTGTATTTTTTGAAGAAGTTACAAAGTTGGTGGGTGAGGGAAGCCCAGTCGACATTGTCTGCTTAGATTTCCAAAAACCTTTTGATAAGGTATCGCACAAGAGGCTTCTCTAAGATCGGAGTCTCTGGTATTAGTGAAATATATTGAACTGGATACAGAACTGGCCGGCAGGATGTCGGTAAAGAGCAGTTATAGATGGATTTGGATCTGTTTGGAGACCAGCCACCAGTGGTGTCCTGCAGGGATCAGTGTTGGGACCATTGCTTTTCCCTATTTTTATTAATGATCTGGATTTTGGGGTTGGGGCACAATTTTGAAATGATACCAAGATCTGTGCGAGTGCTCGCACTGTCGAAGAGGCTCGTCTGATTCAGGCAGATGTTGAAGTGTTGGGACACTGGCCTCATGACTGTGTTGTAGGTATTAGGCACCCTCGGGCAACGGCACCTGTAGGATAAGGTGAGAATTAAATATGTAACATGTAACTTGTACCATAAAATGGTTACCAGTGAAGCGTCAAGGGATTTCTGTTAGCTGAAATAGACTGCATTCCTGGAGACTGATACTTGTTGTTTCCCACACACAGGACCAGCATGCAAGCTCTGCAGGTGTCTCTAATCAGCAAGGCCTCAGGACCAAATGTTCTAGTAACAATACGGCTCTGTAGCAGGATGGGGATAAGGAGGCTACCCAATTCCAGCATCCAAGGACAGTAAGATAACAGAAGCCCAGGCCATGTTACAAGACACATGAGTCATCCCTAGCAACACACCCCTTAGCAACACATCTCTTGGCAACACATGAGCCACTTTACGTTTAGAGACTAACGCTATTGGTCTAATGTAAGTGTAGTAAACTGTTGTATGTAACTGTAGTAAACTGTTGTAAAACCTATAAAGATCCATGAAACCCTTTGTTCAGCGGAGAGAAGCCTGGACTCAGTCTTGTGATTTCCTCCCCGCTGGCGTAAATAAAGGCCGCACTGGCGTTGGAACCGACTCTGAGTGTTGAGTGATTCTTCTGATTAAAAACTAACACTAACAACTGGAAAATGATGTATAACTTAGATAAGTTCAGTGTTATGCATGTGGGCAGGGCAAATGCTCAACATTCATACACCCTCCAGGGAAAGGCATTAAAGATGGTGGAGATAGAAAGAGATTTAGACATTCTAGTGAATACACCCTTAAAGGTACACGAGCAATGCAGTGCAGCGACAGTTAGAGCAAATAGGGTGCTGGGGTGTATCCATAGGACAATTCAGTATAAGACGAGGAGTATTGTTTTGTCCGAGTACAAGACCTTAGTCAGGCCACACTTGGAATACTGTGTCCAGTTTTGGTCTCCTCACATGGTGGGTGATATTGAGGTTCTGGAAAGGGTCACGAGACTAATTCCAAGTCTAAAGCATCTTAGTTATCAAGATAGGTTAAAAGAGTTGGGACTCTTTACTTAGAGCAGTGTAGACTTAGGGCGATATGATTGCGGTTTATAAGATAATGAAAGTGAAAGAGAGTGTTCAAGCTGACTGTTTATTTCACTTAAATAGGTTAGGCAGGACCAGGGGACACAAATTTCAGTTGTACAAGGCTAGATCAAGGTTAGACATCAGGAGGTGGTTCTTTTCCCAGTTAACAGTAGACCTCTGGAACAAGCTGCCCTCTCATGTGGTGGATACAGACTCATTGAATTCCTTCAAGTAAAAGCTGGATTTGTTTCTGGCTGCGGCGGAGATTAACACTTACAGAAGGTAGGTACTGCAGGGAGTTTCATGGCCAGAGTGATCTCCTGGACTAGTTTCCATCACTTAGATGGGTTGGAGAGGAATTTCATAGATTTTATTTTCCCAAATTGTCCTAGGTTTTTTTTAAATCTGTACTTTAGCCTCTCCCAGAAGATCACATGGATTCGGGTGGAGTGGAGTGTATACGCTGTGATATATCGCAATTGTGTGGGACAGGCTTGATGGACCAGATGGTCTTTACCTGTCCGTCATTTTACGTATGTATTAAAATGCTTCATCTACACTGTCCCATTTAACACTACCAGAGCAGGTACAGCACGGCTTAGATACAGAATAAATCTCAGGCCCCGAATTAGAGCCCACAGGCCCCGTGGTGACAGGCTCCGGGTGAGCGGTGTCACTGGCCGCCATCTTGCACAGGGCGGGATCAGGATGCATGCGTGGCCATCTTCGTTCAGGATCAGAGAGTGGGCGGGGCTTCAGAGTCTCTGTTCCCAACTGGGTCCCAGTGCCCGGGAGATGGAGCATCCCTGGGCAACACATTTTTCTTCTTGATAGAATCAGAGACTGGTTACAAAATGGAAGGAGGCCATTTGCCCGTCGAGCCTATGTTGGCTATCTGCAAGAGCTTCTGCTAATCCCACTCCAGCTACTCTGACCAGACCTCTAATGATTTTGAACACCTCTGTCAAATCTCCTCTCAATCTTCTCTGTTCTGAGAACAACCTCAACTTCTCCAGACTATCCACGTAATTGAAGTCCCTCATCCCTGGATTCATTCTCGTAAATCTTTTCTGCACGCTCTTAAAAGGCCTTCGCATGCTTACTAAAATGTGGTAGCCAGAATTGCTCCAGTTCAGTCAACAAGCTCCCCGCTGGAGTGGAACTATACTACAGAACCAGTGGGAACCTGTTCAACCTTCGTCGTCTCCAGGCCAGGTCCAAGACCACCTCAATCTCTGTCGTTGAGCTACCGTACGCGGATAATACCTGTGTCTGCGCACATATCGAGGCTGAACTTCAAATCATAGTCGACGTATTTACTGACGTTACGAAAGCATAGGCTTTACACTAAACATCCATAAGAGAAAGGTCCTCCACCAGCCTGTCCTCGCCACATAGCGCTCCCCACTTCACCCACCCCCCGTAGTCATCAAAATCCATGGCACGGCCCTGGACAGTGTGAACCATTTCCCATACCTCAGGAACCATTTGTCAGCAAGAGCAGACATTGACGACAAGATTCAACACTGCCTCCAGTGCAGCCTTCGGCCGCTTGAGGAAAAGTGTCTTTGAAGACCACGTCCTCAAATCTACAACCAAGCGCATGGTCTACAGGGCTGTTGTAATACCCACCCTCCTGTATGGCTGAGAGACATGGACTATGTACAGTAGACACCTCAAGTTGCTGGAGAAATACCAATAACGATGTCTCCGCAAGATCATACAAATTACCTGGGAGGACAGACACACAAACGTTAGCGTCATCGACCAGGCCAACATCTGCAGCATTGAAGCACTGACCACATTTGATCAGCTCCGCTGGGCAGGCCACATTGTTCGCATGCCAGACACGAGACTCCCAAAGCAAGCACTCTACTCAGAACTCCTTCACAGCAAACGAGCCAAAGGTGTGGCTGATGAAATGTTACAAGGACACCATCAAAGCCTCCCTGATACACCTGGGAGTCCCTGGCTAAAGACCGCCGTAAGTGGAGGAAGAGCATCCGTGAGGGCGCTGAGCACCTCGAGTCTCATCGCCGAGAGCATGCAGAAATCAACCGTGGCATCAAAAAGGGCGTGCGGCAAACCTGTCCCACCCAGCCCTTCCCTCAACGACTATCTGTCCCACCTGTGACAGGGACTGTGGCTCTCGTATTGGACTGTTCAGCCACCAAAGGACTCATTTTTAGAGTGGAAGCATGTCTTCCTCGATTCGAGGGACTGCCTATGATGATGATGACGACCCAGAACTGCACACAATACTCCAGTTGAGGCCGAACCAGAGTTTTATGCAGGTTCAACATAATATCCACACTTCTGTACTCTATACCTCTATTCATGAAAAATAGGATCCCGTAAGTCTTTGTAACCACTTTCTCAACCAGCACTGCCACCCTCAGTGATTGGTGCACACATACTCCTGGGTCTCTCTGTTCACGCACCCCTTTACAATTGTACCCTTTAGCTTATATTTCCTCTCCTCTTTCTTCCGACAAAGATGTATCACTTTTGAACATTTCTACGTTAAATTTCATCTGCCACATAGACACGCTGGTGTAATGGGTGGGCTGTTCAGCCACCAAAGGACTCATTTTTAGAGTGGAAGCTAGTGGGCCAAAACACATTGGAGTGCAGAAGAATGAGAGGTGATTTTATCGAAACATAAGATAATAAGGGGGTTCGAAGTCTATCACTACCTCCTCACGGTTCACTGTACTTCCAAGTTTTGTGTGAGCTGTAGATTTGGAAATTGTGCCCAGTACACCCAAGTCTAGGTCATTAATATAGATCAAAAAAAGCAGTGGACCCAATACCGACCCCTGGGGAACACCACTTCCTCCAGTCTGAAAAACAACCATTCACCACGACTCTGTTTGTGTCACTTAGCCACTTTCATATCCATGCTGCCACTGTCCCCGTTATTCCATGGGCCTCGATTTTGCTGGTGTTGGTAACACGCCTGGAATCACTAAACACAAAACCCAGTCTGTTAATCACTTTCAGCTACTGGACTTAGCATGGACCCCACAGCATCTCTTCTACCTTCAATATGTGAATAGAGCATCACGCCTGCAAACCTGGTTTAAGTTTATATCCACTCAGCAAATCTATTACAGAAAAGCCTATAGGCCAATGACACACTGTTAAGGTGCCAGTGTGTTGCTGGTTTGATTGGCATTTTGCCTGTAATAGACTCTGTATTTTGGTCTCCATATTTACAAAAGGATATATCTGCATTGGAGGCTGTTCGGAGATGGTTCACTCGGTTGATTCTGGAGATGAGGGGATTGATTTATGAAAATAGGTTGAGTAGATTGGGCCTAAACACATTGGAGTGCAGAAGAATGAGAGGTGATTTTATCGAAACATAAGATAATAAGGGGGTTCGAAGTCTATCACTACCTCCTCACGGTTCACTGTACTTCCAAGTTTTGTGTGAGCTGTAGATTTGGAAATTGTGCCCAGTACACCCAAGTCTAGGTCATTAATATAGATCAAAAAAAGCAGTGGACCCAATACCGACCCCTGGGGAACACCACTTCCTCCAGTCTGAAAAACAACCATTCACCACGACTCTGTTTGTGTCACTTAGCCACTTTCATATCCATGCTGCCACTGTCCCCGTTATTCCATGGGCCTCGATTTTGCTGGTGTTGGTAACACGCCTGGAATCACTAAACACAAAACCCAGTCTGTTAATCACTTTCAGCTACTGGACTTAGCATGGACCCCACAGCATCTCTTCTACCTTCAATATGTGAATAGAGCATCACGCCTGCAAACCTGGTTTAAGTTTATATCCACTCAGCAAATCTATTACAGAAAAGCCTATAGGCCAATGACACACTGTTAAGGTGCCAGTGTGTTGCTGGTTTGATTGGCATTTTGCCTGTAATAGACTCTGTATTTTGGTCTCCATATTTACAAAAGGATATATCTGCATTGGAGGCTGTTCGGAGATGGTTCACTCGGTTGATTCTGGAGATGAGGGGATTGATTTATGAAAATAGGTTGAGTAGATTGGGCCTAAACACATTGGAGTGCAGAAGAATGAGAGGTGATTTTATCGAAACATAAGATAAAAAGGGGGTTCGACAAGGTGGATGCTGAGAGGATATTTCCACTCATAGGGGAAACTAAAAGAAGGAGACATAGTCTTAGAATAAGGGACCACCCAATTAAAACTGAGATGAGGAATTTCTTCTCTGAGGGTTGTAAATCTGTGGAATTCTCTGCCCAGGTGAGCTGTGGAGGCTGGGTCTTTGAATATATTTCAGGCGGAAACATAGACAGATGTTTGAGCGATTAAGGGAGTACAGGATTATGGGGAGTGGGCAGGGAAGTGGAACTGAGTCCATGATCAGATAAGCCATGATCTTATTGAATGGCGGAGCAGGCCCGAGGGGTCAAATGGCCTACTCCAGCTCCTATTTATTATGTTCTCATGTTCTAACTGAACATTTTTCCCAGTCTAACCTTGTCTGTAATGAAATATGTGTCATTTAATAAGCCTCAAGTCCTTGCTCATGTCTGCTGCAGATTCCAGAGTTGATTCCAGAGATGAGGGGATTGACTTATGACGATAGATTGATTAGGTTGGACCTAGACACATTGGAGTTCAATAGAATGAGGTGATCTCTGTGTGGCCCTGAAGGACTGTGTCCAGGCTGAAGTTCTGTTCCCCCTGTAAAATCCTCTCCACAGAATGTCCTTTCTCAGCTCCAATCAGGTGATGCGAAACACTCAGGTGGTAAAGACAAAAATCCACAGCAATGTGTTGAAAGCAACACTAATTTGTGTGTCTATATCCCAAATATTAAACTCCAATCCAGTTACAGGAGTTATTAACATCAGCGTTACAGGATTTATAAACCCCAACTATCAGAATTAACACAATTTAGTCCAGGATGTGATTACCAGCCGCAATAACAACAGAATCCAACCCCTGCAGTCACTTGTGAACTCGCTGGTGTCTCAGCAGGTTGCCTGACAGAGAGAATCCCTTCCCACACTCAGAGCAGGTGAACGGCCTCTCCCCAGAGTGAACTCGCTGGTGTGTCAGCAGGTGGGATGACCGAGTAAATCCCTTCCCACACTCAGAACATTTAAAAGGTCTCTCCCCAGTGTGAAGTCGCTGGTGTTTCAGCAGGTGGGATGATGCAGTGAATTCCTTCCCACAGTCAGAGCAGGTGAACGGCCTCTCCCCAGTGTGAACTCCCTGGTGTATCAGCAGGCTGGATGATGCAGTGAATCTCTTCCCACACTCGGAGCAGGTGAACGGTCTCTCCCCAGTGTGAACTCGCTGGTGTATCAGCAGGCTGGATGATGCAGTGAATTCCTTCCCACACTCGGAGCAGGTGAACGGCCTCTCCCCAGTGTGAACTCGCTGGTGTATCAGCAGGCTGGATGATACAGCGAATCCCTTCCCACACTCGGAGCAGGTGAACGGCCTCTCCCCAGTGTGAACTCGCTGGTGTATCAGTAGGTGGGATAACTGAATGAATCCCTTCCCGCAGTCGGAGCAGGTGAACGGTCTCTCCCCAGTGTGAACTCGCTGGTGTTTCAGCAGGTGGGATGATGTAGCGAATCCCTTCCCACACTCGGAGCAGGTGAACGGTCTCTCCCCAGTGTGAACTCGCTGGTGTATCAGCAGGTCGGATGACTGAATGAATCCCTTCCCACAGTCGGAGCAGGTGAACGGCCTCTCCCCAGTGTGAACTCGTCGATGTGTTTCCAGCTGGGACGGGCAGTTGAAACGTTTCCCACAATCCCCACATTTAATTGGTTTCTCCCCAGTGTGACTGCACTTGTGTCTCTCCAGGTTGGATGATCGGCTGAAGCCTTGTCCACACACAGAGCACGTGTACCATTTCTCCCCACTGTGAATGGTGCCTTCTGCTTCCATGGTCAAAAGCTGATGATATTCCAGTCCCGATGTATTGAGTGACCGTCAGATCTTGAGGTGATATTTGGTTTGAGCTTCCAGTCTACAAATCCTTCCCTTTTAACACCCTGTCAAGTGAATTTTAAACAGGAAAAAGTGAGTGTGAGAGAGAACACACAAAAACACAAAGGCAGGTTGTGAAATTGAGCTTAATGAATCTGGTCATTTGTGGGTCCGGCACTAGAAAAAAGTGACCATGAAAGCTGCCGGATTGTCGTAAAAACACATCTGGGTCACTGCTGTCCTTCAGGGAAGGGAACACACTCCCTCGACAGGCCCACATGGGAAATTGTTGTTCCCACTGGGCCCAGAATTACTGGGGGTGATACCCAGCAGCTTCTCCCCCATCTCCATCCAGCTCAAACTGATGTAACAAACAGACCCACACAGGAGGCCAGTGAGTGACTTCCACATCCAGCGCCCACCCTGATACAGAGCGGCTGGGAATTGCTGGGCCTGCTGTATGTTGTTGTTTGCCTGGTGTGGTGGAGGTGCTGCCCCCGGGGGTTGCTGGGGCCGGGCCCGGTGGCTCTGACTCGGGGCCCGAGAGCCGCGCTTCGCATTGCCCGGGGACCGAGAGCCGCACTCGGTGTTGCCCGGGGACCGAGAGCCGCACTCGGTGTTGTCCGGGGACTGAGAGCCACACTCGGTGTTGCCCGAGGAATGAGAGCCACACTCGGTGTTGCCCGGGGCCCAGGAGCCGCACTCGGTGTTGCCCGGGGACTGAGAGCCGCACTCGGTGTTGCCCGGGGACTGAGAGCCACACTCGGTGTTGTCCGGGGACTGAGAGCCACACTCGGTGTTGCCCGGGGACTGAGAGCCACACTCGGTGTTGTCCGGGGACTGAGAGCCGCACTCGGTGTTGCCCGGGGAATGAGAGCCACACTCGGTGTTGCCCGGGGACTGAGAGCCGCATTCGGTGTTGCCCGGGGCCCGGGAGCCGCACTCGGTGTTGCCCGGTGACTGAGAGCCGCACTCGGTGCTGCCCGGGGCCCGAGAGCCGCACTCAGTGTTGCCCGGGGCCCGGGAGCCGCACTCGGTGTTGCCCGGGGACTGAGAGCCACACTCGGTGTTGCCCGGGGACTGAGAGCCGCATTCGGTGTTGCCCGGGGCCCGGGAGCCGCACTCGGTGTTGCCCGGTGACTGAGAGCCACACTCGGTGCTGCCCGGGGCCCGAGAGCCGCACTCAGTGTTGCCCGGGGCCCGGGAGCCACACTCGGTGTTGCCCGGGGACTGAGAGCCGCACTCGGTTAAAAAGGAGGCAGACAAAAAGCAGGAAACTATAGACCAGTTAGCCTAACATCTGTGGTTGGGAAAATGTTGAAGAGTTCATTTTTAAAGAATCAATAGCACGACATTTGGAAAAGCATAATTCGGTCAGGCAGAGTCAGCATGGATTTATGAAGGGGAAGTTAAGTTTGACAAATTTGCTGGAATTCTTTGAGCATGTAATGAACAGGGTGGATAAAGTGGGTCTTTTGTATTTGGATTCCCAGAAGACATTTGACAATATGCCACATAAAAGGTTACTGCACAAGATAAAAGTTCACGGGGCTGGGAGTAATATATTAGCATGGATAGAGGATTGGCTAACTAACAGAAAACAGAGAGTTGGGGTAAATGGTTCATTCTTGGGTTGGCAATCAGTAACTAGTGGGGTGCCGCAGGGATCAGTGCTGGGACCCCAGCTATTAACAATCTATATTAACGACTTGGAAGAAGGGACCGACTTTAACGTAGCCAAGTTTGCTGACGATATGAAGATGGAAGGAAAAGCAACGTGTGAGGAGGACACAAATAATCTGTAAAAGGACATAGACAGGCTAAGTGAGTGGGCAAAAATTTGGCAGATGGAGCAAAATGTTGGAAAGTGTGAGGTCATGCATTATGGCAGAAAAAAATCAAAGAGCAAGTTATTATTTAAATGCAGAGAGATTGCAAAGTGCAGCAGTACAACGGGACCTGGGGGTACTTGTGCATGAAACACAAAAGGTTAGTATGCAGGTGCAGCAAGTGATCAGGAAGGCCAATGCAATCTTGGCCTTTATAGCAAAGGGGCTGGAGTATAAAAGCAGGGAAGTCTTGCTACAGTTACACAGGGTATTGGTGAGGCCACACCTGGAGTACTGCGTGCAGTTTTGGTTTCCATATTTATGAAAGGATACACTTGCTTTGCAGGAAGTTGAGAGAAAGTCCACTGAGTTGTTTCCGGAGATGAGGGGGTTGACTTATGAGAAAAGGTTGAGGAGGTTGGGCCTCTACTCATTGAATTCAGAAGAACGAATGAGAGGTGATTTATCGAAACGTATAAGATAATTAGGGGGTTTGACAAGGTGGTAGCAGAGAGGATGTTTTCACTGATCGGGGAGACTAGAAATAGGGGCCATAATCTTAGAATAAGGGGCCCCCATTTAAAACTGAGATGAGGAGGAATTTCTTCTCTGAGGGTTGTAAATCTGTGGAATTCGCTGCCTCAGAGAGCTGTGGAATCTGGGACATTGAATATATTTAAGACAGAGATAGACAGTGTCTTAACCGATAAGGGAATAAGGGGTTATGGGGAGTGGGCAGGAAAGTGGACCCGAGTCCATGATCGGATCAGCCATGATCGTATTAAATGACGGAGCAGGCTCGAGGGGCCGTATGGCCTGCTCTTGCTCCTATTTTTTATGTTCTTATTTTCTAATGTAGTCTCGTATGGGAGTGTGGATTTTACTCATATCTGTCCATCTCTGGTATGTGGATGAGGATTTTACTCTGTATGTTAGTTTCTGATACGAGAGCGTGGATTTTATCCTGTTCCTGTCAATTTCTGGTAATTGCCTGTGGGTTTCATTCTGTATCAAAAAGGGCCACATTACAACATAATTCTAAAAGGATAAAGAGTGTTAAAAAAACAAGCCTGAAGGCTCTGAGTCTCAAAGTGAGGATCATTGGTAATAAGGTGGACAAATTAACTGCACATATAGCTGTTAATGGATATGATGTAATTGGGATTACAGAGACATGGCTCCAGGGTAACCAAGGCTGGGAACATAATATGCAGGGGTATTCAATATTGAAGAAAGAAAAGAAGGTGGGGTAGAGTTAATGGTTAAAGAGGAGGTTAATGCAATAGTAAGGAAGGACATTGGCTGGGATAATGTGGAATCTGTATGGGTCGAGCTGCGAAACAACAAAGGGCAGAAAACGTTTGGTGGTCTGTAAACAAACCCAACTAACAGTAGTAGGGAGGTTGGGGATGGCATCAAAAAGGAAATTAGGGAGGCGTGCAATAAGAGTACAGCAGTTACCATAGGTGACTTTTACCTACATATTGATTGGGCGAACCAAACCGGTAGCAATATTGTAGAGGAGGATTTCCTGGAGTGTATAAGGGATGGTTTTCTAGACCAATATGTCGAGGAACCAACTAGAGAGCCGGCCATCCTAGACTGGGTCTTGTATAACGAGAGAGGATTAATTAGCAATTAGTCGTGCGTGGCCCCATAGGGAAGAGTGACCATAATATGGTAGAATTCTTCATTAAGATGGAGAGCGACACAGTTAACTCAGAGACTAGGGTACTGAACTTGAAGGAAACTTCGATGGTATGAGACGTGATTTGGCTGGGATAAACAGGCGAATAATACTTAAAGGGTTGATGGTGGATAGGCAATGGCAGACATTTAAAGATCACATGGATGAATTAAAACTATTATACATCCCTGTCTGGCGTAAAAATAAAACATGAAAGGTGGCTCAACCGTGGCTAACCAAGGAAATTAGGGGCAGTGGCACATAAATTGGCCTGAAAAAGCAGCAAACCTGAGGACTGGGAGCAATTTAGAATTCAGCAGAGGAGGACTAAGGGTGTAATAAGGAGGGGGAAAATAGAATATGAGAATAAGCTTGCAGGGAACATAAAAAACTGACTGCAAAAGCTTCAATAGATATGTGAAGAGAAAAAGATTAGTGAAATCTAATATCGGCCCCTTGCAGTCAGAATCAGGTGAATTTATAATGGGGAACAAGTAAATGGCAGACCAATTGAACAAATGCTTTGGTTCTGTCTTCACTAAGGAAGACACGAATAACCTGCCGAAAATACTAGGGGACCGAGGGTCTAACGGGAAAGATGAACTGAGGGAAATCCTTATTAGTCAGGAAATGGTTGTAGGGAAACTGATGGGACTGAAGGCCGATAAATCCCCAGGGTCTGATAGTCTGCGTCCCAGAGTAGTTAAAGAAGTTGCCCTAGAAATAGTAGATGCATTGGTGGTCATTTTCCAACATTCGATAGATTCTGGATCAGTACCTATGGATTGGAGGGTAGCTAATGTAAACCCACTTTTTAAAAAATGAGGGAGAGAGAAAACAGGGAATTATAGACCGGTTAGCCTGACATCGGTGGTGGGGAAAATGCTGGAATCAATTATTAAAGATGTAATAGCATAGCATTTGGAAAGCAGTGACAGGATCGGTCCAAGTCAGCATGGATTTATGAAAGGGAAATCATGCTTGACAAATCTTCTTGAGTTTTTTGTGGATGTAACTAGTAGAGTGGATAAGGGAGAACCAGTGGATGTGGTGCATTTGGAATTAAAAAAGGCTTTTGACAACGTCCCACACAAGAGATTAGTGTGCAAAATTAAGGTACATAGTATTGGGGGTAATGTATTGATGTGGAGGGAGAACTGCTTGGCAGACAGGAAGCAAAGAGTGGGAATAAACGTGTCCTTTTCAGAATGGCAGGCATTGACTAGTGGGGTGCCGGAAGGTTCAGTGCTGGGATCTCAGTAATTTACAACATCCATTAATTATTTAGATGAGGGAATTTAACGTAATATCTACAAATTTGCAGATGATACTAAGCTGGGTGGCAGTGTGAGCTGTGAGTCGGATGCTAAAAGGCTGCAGGGTGACTTGGACAGGTTAGGTGAATGGGCAATTGCATGGCAGATGCAGTATAATGTGGATAAATGTGAGATTATTCACTTTGGGTGCAAAAACAGGAAGGCAGATTATCTGAATGGTGACAGATTAGTAAAATGGGAGGTGCAAAGAGACCTGGGTGTCATGGTACATCAGTCACTGAAGGTAGACATGCAGGTCCAGCAGGCAGTAAAGAAAGCAACTGGCATGCTGGCCTTCATAGCAAGGCGATTTGAGTATACGAGCAGGGAAGTCTTACTGCAATTGTACAGGGCCTTGCTGAGACCACACCTTGAGTATTGTGTGCAGTTTTGGTCTCTTAATCTGAGGAAGAACGTGCTTGCTATTGAGGGACTGCAGCGAAGGTTCACCAGACTAATTCCCGGGATGGCAGTACTGACATATGAAGAAAGACTGGATCGGCTAGGCTTACACTCACTGGAATTTAGAAGAATGAGAGGGGATCTCATAGCAACATATAAAATTATGACGGAACTGGACAGGTTAGAGGCAGGAAGAATGTTCCTGATGTTGGGGAAGTCCAGAATCAGGGGTCACAGTCTAAGGATAAGGGGTAAGCCTTATCGGACTGAAATGAGGAGAAACTTTTTCACCCAGAGTGGTAAACCTGTGAAGTTCTCTACCACAGAAAGTTGTGGAGTACTGTTTGTTGGATTTATTCAAGAGGGAGTTAGATGTGGCCCTTACGGCTAAGGGGCTCAGGGGGTATGGAGAGAAAGCGGGAGTGGGGTACTGAAGTTGCATGATGAGCCATGATCATATAGAATGGTAGTGCAGGCTAGAAGGGCCGAATGGCCTGCTCCTGCACCTATTTTCAATGTTTCAATGTATCTTTCCATTTTTGGTGAGTGAGTGTGTATTTTGTGCTGTATCTGTCCATCTCTGTGATGTGAATGTGAGCTCTACTGCATACCCGTCATTCTCCAGTATGTTAGTATTGTTTTACTGTGTACCCCCAATCTCTTATAGTATTGGTTTTACTTTCTAACTGTCAATTTGTGTTATGGAGGTGAGTGTTTATGCTGAATCTGTCGGTCTCTGGTAAATGAGTCTGAGTTTCACTCTGTTTCTATCTGTGTCTGCGATGTGAGTGTGGGCCTTTCTCTGTATCTCCATTTCTGTTATGGGAGTCTAGGTTTTATTCTGTACCCGTCAAGTTCTGATATGTGATTGTGGGCCTTACTCTATAACTGCCAGTTTCTGTTTAATTGCGAGTGGGCTTTCCTTTGTACCTGTCAGTTTCTGGAATGAAAGAGAGCTCTTTACCTTGTACCTGTCAATTACTGGTTTGTGAGTCTGGGCATGTCACTGTATGTCAATTTATGTTATGGGAATATGGATTGTAATAAGTCAGCCTCTGATGTGTGAGTGTGGGTTTTATACTGTATTTCTCAGTCTCTCATATGCAAATGTGTGTATTTTTCTGTAACTGTCGGGTTTTGTTGTGTGTTCAGGTTTAATCTGTGCTTCTCAGTTTCTGCTATGTTAGACTGTACCTATTTGTTCCTGCTTCTTGATTGTATGTTTTAGACTGTACCTGTCAGTTGCTGCTATGTGAGTGTGGAATTTACTCTGTATCTGCTTGTCTCTGGTATGTGAACATGAGAATCAATTGAACTTTTAACCTGTATTTCTCTGATATGTGTGTGAAGATTTTGCCTTCTACCTGTCATTGTTCAGATATGTGTGTGTGGGTTTTATTCTGCCCCTATCAGTTTCTGCGATGCAAGTAAAAACTTTACTGACTGCCTTTCAGTTTTTCGATATGTGCTCATGGGATTTACACTTTACCTGTCACTCTCTGGTATGCAAGTGGGGATTTTATTCTGTTACTGCCACTTTCATATATGTGGGTGTGTGTTGTATACTGTATCTGTCAGTCTGTGGTACGGGAATGTGGGGTTTATTCTGCACCTGTCATCTTCTGGTATGTTCGGGGGGTTTAAATACTGAATCTGTCAGATTCTGAAACATGAATATGGCTTTTGCTCTGTACCCATCAGCTTCTGATATGCTAATGTGGTTTATACTATCTGTTTGACATTTTTTCTGATAGATGATTGTCTTTTATTCTCTACCTGCCAGTTTCTGGCAAGTGAGTGTGGGTGTTTAATGTCAGTGTGATCTGTTTCAATGGTGAAACAGCATCTGATTCTACTGCTCCATGTGGCTGTAAGATTCACAATGTATCTCTGCCACTTCGGATCACTGTGGGACTGACAGCTTCTGCTGTCTGTGACGATAGACTTGAGGCCAGTTCTGTGTGTCTGTGCTCTGTGAGTGATAATCTACTTACTGTGTGTGAGAAGGAGCTGCCTGCACTGTTCCTTGTGTTCTGGGTGGAGGAAAGATCACATTTGTTCTGGCTGGTTGAATAATTTTGCTGTGAGAATAATAATACGAGAACATTATTAGTTCTAAGATATGGATGCAGGAGAGAATATGATGTACCTGAGGGAGCAACAATGTAGCTCTCAATCACCAGCAACACGGTTTTGGTGAACTCAGCTCACCGAAACAATATAACCCGTCTTTAAAATATCTTCTCCCACACTCCTCTCCTGTTGCCTGCAATAGATGACCTTGTGAAACTCCCCACATCCTCACTGTCAGGCTGTTTCCCCCGGACTCAATGCCGATCTCTGAGCCCATCTGCGGACACGCTCCCAATGCGCTGTGCTGCTGTAAGGAGGCTGCTGCTCGCTGCCTTACCCCGGGGCTACTGTGTCACCATTCCTGGCTGTTTTAAACCATCTTCTTCCGCTCACTGAGTGAATGGTGATTGCAGGCAGTGCTAGGGGAGGGGAGGGTGCATGTGCTCTTCTGCTCACTGGGAATTGACACAGGGGGTGGGGCTGAACCGCGCATGCGCAGCTCTCTGCAATAATTCAGCCTGTTAAAATCAAAGTGCACTTTTCCCAATTTACTTTTATCAGAATCTGAGCAAAGGAACTGGGCTTGGGGGGAAAGGACAGAGAATGATTAAAGCTGGGAGCTTTGTCCCTTGGAGATGCTCAATTTGAGATCATTCCGTGCAGGGTGTTTCTCTCCATGAGCCCATCTTCACAAAGCTATCCTGCAGCAACATCGGAGGGATGAGGGAGTGGGAGTGTTTGCTGGGACCGTGCAGGAGTTAATATCTAACAGAAACAAACTGAGATCAGTTTAATTAGAGTAAAACACTCGGTCACTGAGAGTAATACCGAAGTGGATAATCAAGGGGCTTTCATGAGGCAGGAACTTAATACAATCACTATTCATTATGAAGTAGAACTCGGTAAAATAATGGGACTAAAGGCAGGCAAGTCACCTTGCCCTGATGGCTTACATCGTAAGGTCTTAAGAGAAGTGGCTGCAAAGATGGTGGACACATTAGTTGTAATCTACCAAAATTCCCTGGATTCTGGGTTGGTCCCAACAGATTGGAAACCAAAAATGTAATGCCTCTATTTAAAAAAGGAGGCAGACAAAAAGCAGGAAACTATAGACCAGTTGGCCTAACATCTGTCATTGAAAAAATGCTGGAGACCATTATTAAGGAAGCAGTCGCGAAACATTTGGAAAAGCATGATTCAATCCAGCAGAGTCAGTATCGCTTTATGAAAGGGAAATCATGTTTGACAAATTTGCTGGAGTCCTTTGATGATGTAAGAAGCAGAATAGATAAGGCGGAACCAGTGGATGTGGTGTATTTGGATTTCCAGAAGGCATTTGATAAGGTGCCATATAAGAGATTACTGCACAAGATAAACCTCATGGTGTTGGGGGCAGTATATTAGCATGGATAGAGGATAGGTTAACTAACAGAAAACAGAGAGTCAGGATAAATGGGTCTTTTTCCGGTTGGCAAATGGTGACTAGTGGGGTGCCTCAGGTATCGGTGCTCGTTCCTCAACTATTTACAATCTATATTAATGACTTGGAAGAAGGCACCGAGTGTAATAGAGCCAAGTTTGCCGATGATACAAAGATGGGGGGGAAAGCAAATCGAGAACACGAAAAATCTGCAAAGGGATATAGACAGGCGAAATGAGTGGGCAAAGATTTGTCAGATGTAGTATAATATGGGAAAATGTGAGGTTATCCACTTTGGCAGAAATAATAGAAAAGCAAATTATAATTTAAATGGAGAAAAATTGCAAAGTGCTACAGGACAGAGAGACCTGAGGATGTTTGTGCATAAAACACAAAAAGTTAATGTGCAGGTACGGCAAGTAATCAGGAAGGCGAATGGAACATTGGCCTTTATTGCAAGGGGGATAAAGCAGAGAAGTCCTGCTACAATTGTACAGGGTTTTGGTGAGACCACACCCAGAATACTGCATGCAATTTGGTCTCTGTATTTAAGGAAGGATATACTTGAATTGGAGGCTGTTCAGAGGTTAATTCTGGCGATGAGGGGATTGTCTTATGAGGATAGGTTGATTAGGGTGGGCCGATACACATTGGAGTTCAAAAGAATGAGAGGTGATCTTATTGAAACATATAACGAGGGGACTGGACAAGGTGGATCCAGAGAGGATATTTCCACTCAGGGTAAACTAAAACTAGTGTGCATAGTCTCAGAATAAGGGGCTACCCATTTAAAACTGAGATGAGGAGAAATTTATTCGCTCAGATAGTTGTAAATCTGTGGAATTCTCTGCCCGAGAGCTGTGGACGCTTGGTCATTGAATGTATTTAAGGCAGAGATAGACAGGTTTTTGAGCGATAAGGGATTAAAGGGTGATGGGGAGCGGGCAGGGAAGTGGAGTTGAGTCCATGATCAGATCAGCCATCATCTTATTGAATGGCAGAGCAGGATCCAGGGGCCAAATGATCCACTCCTGCTCCTATTTCTTAGGTTATTATGTTCTTATGAGATAATAACCCTGTGACTGTATATGGGGACTCTAAGCCTGGGACTGTACATGGGGACTCTAACCCTGGGTCTGTACATGGGGACTCTAACCCTGGGACTGTACATGGGGACTCTAACCCTGGGACTGTACATGGGGACTCTAAACCTGGGACTGTACATGGGATTCTAACCCTGGGACTGTACATGGGGACTCTAACCCTGGGACTGTACATGGGGACTCTAACCCTGGGACTGTACATGGGGACTCTAACCCTGGGACTGTACCCGGGGACTCTAACCCTGGGAGTGAACAGCTCTGGGGCTTTCCTGTTACAATTGTCTGGGATGTAACCAGAAGCTGAGCACTGAGCAGCGCCTTTAGGAGATGGTGAGAAATCCGAGGTGTCAGAATATAACTCAGCTGTTACTTTACCAAGATGGCCGCGCATGCGCTTTGCTGCTCACTGAACAAAGATGGCGGAGAACAGACTCTGCCTTCCTGTACAAAGATGGCCGCCGTTACCCGGGGCCTGTGACCGGGAGAAAGCCTCGAGGCTGCAGCCGCCGATATTCCGGTTATTATTCCGGGCTTCCGGAAGGCACCAGGTGTTTATGAAGCCTCCCCGACTCCCCGCTGGTCCATTACTCACCTCCGCTCCGCTAAAAGTGAGCTGTTTTACGGAGCACATTTCACCACAGCCGCTCCGCCATTACACGCACCGCGCATGCTCCAAATACAGCCAGTTCTCGCGCGTGCGCACTGGTCCCCTGAAGTCTGGGGTCGGCACATTCTCCATCGCGGGGAATGCTGGGTAAATACCCAAGACTCCTTAAGTGACTGGGACAGGAATTACTGGGCCCCCATTGGGCACTGAACCATGTTCATTCTGGCACTGAGACTTTGTTCCTGCTGCTCCAATAACCCTGTCCCTGAGCTGGAGATTAGTGTTCTGTCTCAGTATTGTTTCAAACACCGGGTGTCCAATATTTCATTTCTCCACAACCATCATCATCATCACAGGCAGTCCCTGGAAGCGAGGATGATTTGCTTCCACGCCAAAAAGGAATGAGTTCACAGGTGTTTTAATGAAGGACCTAGTATTCCAGATCCCGAGCTACATCTTGAAGGGTGGAGCCTGCCTGTGTTTGGATTTTGCACACCAGTCACCACACTGGCTTGTCAGAGCTCGGTCTTGGTCCAGTGGCAAGGATTATCCCAGACGACTGGAGACCAGCTGTGCTGCACGGACTGAGCGCACACATATACCAGTTTGGGCTGGCCCATGCTGCCCCTAGGCCCTTGCCCCTTCTGGGCCCCAGACTCATGCCTCTCCTGGGCCCCGGTCACGCCCTTCTATAATCTATTGCTGCTCCTTCGCCCCTCCTGCTGTGCCTGCCCACACTGCAATTAGCGACGTGACTTTGCAGCCGTCACCATCCTACAATGGAATGCCACCGCCGCACCCTGCTCCCTCTGATGGCCCCGACCTGCTGATGGTCATCCAGGCCGGGTCCGTGCCGCTGCACGGGAGACTAATTCATGTTCCCTTCCCTTCCATTTTGGGCCTTTTCTTACTCTAGATTATTTCACTTCTCACGCAATTCATCTTTTGCGACATCAAATCCCAAGCTTGTTTCCTTTGAGCATACGGCTTGTGGATGTCATACACTGAACCGGCGTGTCTCACTTTACACTCATTTGACGTTCCTTGAAAGAACTATCTTGCTTAAGACTGGAACTCTCTTATTTTCTATATTGTTTAACGATTTTTGAATGCGGTTAATAGATCTCCACACATACTGCATATTGCCTTTGAAATGTTCTGGTCTTTGTAATTGTCTTTGCTAATTTTGATGGGTTATTTGATTATAATTACTTGTTACTAAATGCGTTGCAGAAATTTTTGCATCAAAATAATTGTTTAAACACTTCCTTTATCGGGTCTTTAGCTTCCCCACTGATCTCTGTTTCCTCTTGTGGGGGGAATCTAGAACTAGGTGGCAAAGTCTGAGCATAAGGGGTCACCCATTTTAACCGGAAATGAGGATGAATTTCTTCTCTCAGAGAGTAGTGAATCTTTGAAATTCTCTACCCCAGAGAGCAACGGAGGCTGGGTCATTGAATATATTTAAGTTGCAGAGAGACTGATTTTTGAAAGATAGGGAAGTCAAGCGTTCTGTGGAGAGGGCAGGGAAGTGGAATTGAGGCCAAGATCAGATCAGCCATGATATTATTGAATGGCAGAGCGGACTCAAGGGGCTAGATGACCTACTTCTGCTCCTATTTCTTATGTTCTTAGCATTGATTATGGGCTGGGTTTAGATGTAGGTTTAGTGGTTAGTGGGTGTGGTTTGTGGCTATGTGTTAGGATTGGGATTAGTGATTGGGATAGTCAATATGATATTCGGCTTAGGATATAGTGATTAACGTAGAAAGCACTATTGGCAATATAAGTGTCACTGAACTTGCCCTTTTCCATTTCATGTTTTTAACCTCTCACAGACGAGTCACAAAACAGCCTCACAATGTGTTAATTCAAGGAACCTTCGTTTCTGCGCAAGCCTCATTTCCTCCCTTCTTTTACATCTCTACATTTCTCACAGAAAAATCAATTAGTGACATTAGATTTGTGGATTTTGGGACAATATCAGACGGATACAGTTGTTGTGCTGGTTACATTTAATCCTCAGCCTGCTTGAAAAGGGCTTCTGACAATAATCTGTCACCAGGCCTCACCAGTCACCGTCTGATTCCACCATCATATCTTCATTCATTACCCACCTTTCCCCTTAACTAGAGCTGCTTTCAGCGGCAGGGCCATTCCCCATACTGAGGCTCTCTAATTACCGAGCAGAGCATGAACACCGGCACAGACTGGTTTGTCTGAATGGCCCATTTCTATCCCATATATCTGATGTAATTCTATAGTCTCAGTGTAAGTGGTCCAAGGATTTGGTGCCTCAGTGTTATTGGTCCCTGGATTTGTTGTCACGTTATTAGTAGTCCCTCAATTTGGTGTCACGATGTAATTCATCATGGATTTGATGTGTCATTGTAACTGGTCCCTGTATTTGTTGCCTCAGTGTAAGGGGACCCTGGATTTGATACCTCAATGTAAGTTGTCCCTGGATTTGGAGTCACAATGTATGTGGTCCCTGGATTTGGTGTCAACAACTCCTCGTCGCTGGGACTGAGGGTAAACACGCCGCCCAGCCACGCATTCAGCACAGAATGATCCCACTCAAATCTATTCCCAATTAACACTGCCCACGTCTAACTTCAGTGAAACGCACAATACAAAACATTTTAAAGGAAAAATAAACCCCATCATAGTTCAACAAAGACAATTAAAGGGCTGTAAATCCCATTCACTCATATACCTTCTTCACCCCTACTCTCCACCTCCCCCTCCCCAACTACTCTTTGAACCCAACTCCCCAACCCCTCACCCCAACTCCTCTATCACCGTATTTCTCTCAAACCCTCAACCCAACTCCTCTTTTACGCCTACTCTCCAAACCCTCCTCACCCAACTCCTCTTTTAACCTACAATTTAATTTTTAACATCACTTACACAAGTCATCCATACTGGAGGTAAATCTCAGGACCTTCTGTGTAATGGTGAGGTGATCACTGGGCAATAAAATGCAGAGACTGGTGGGAGGCTGCTTATTACCCTCGGTGAGATTTAATCCCCTCTCCCACAGTATACTGCGGACAAGTGGTCACCTTGGTAACATAGAAACATAGAAACGTAGAAACATAGAAAATAGGTGCAGGAGCAGGCCATTCATCCCTTCTAGCCTGCACCGCCATTCAATGAGTTCATGGCTGAACATGAAACTTCAGTACCCCCTTCCTGCTTTCTCGCCATAAACCTTGATCCCCCGAGTAGTAAGGACTTCATCTAACTCCCTTTTGAATATATTTAGTGAATTGGCCTCAACTACTTTCTGTGGTAGAGAATTCCACAGGTTCACCACTCTCTGTGTGAAGAAGTTTCTCCTCATCTCAGTCCTAAATGGCTTACCCCTTTTCCTCAGACTGTGACCCCTGGTTCTGGACTTCCCCAACATTGGGAACATTCTTCCTGCATCTAACCTGTCTAAACCCGTCAGAATTTTAAACGTTTCTATGAGGTCCCCTCTCATTCTTCTGAACTCCAGTGAATACAAGCCCAGTTGATCCAGTCTTTCTTGATAGGTCAGTCCCGCCATCCCGGGAATCACTCTGGTGAATCTTCGCTGCACTCCCTCAATAGCAAGAATGTCCCTTCTCAAGTTAGGAGCCCAAAACTGTACACAATACTCCAGGTGTGGCCTCACCAAGGCCCTGTACAACTGTAGCAACACCTCCCTACCCCTGTATTCAAATCCCCTCGCTATGAAGGCCAAAAAGCCATTTGCTTTCTTAACCGCCTGCTGTACCTGCATGCTAACCTTCAATGACTGATGTACCATGACACCCAGGTCTCGTTGCACCTTCCCTTTTCCTAATCTGTCACCATTCAGATAATAGTCTGTCTCTCTGTTTTTACCACCAAAGTGGATAACCTCACATTAATCCACATTATACTTCATCTGCCATGCATTTGCCCACTCACCTAACCTATCCAAGTCACTCTGCAGCCTAATAGCATCCTCCTCGCAGCTCACAATGCCACCCAACTTAGTGTCATCCGCAAATTTGGAGATACTGCATTTAATCCCCTCATCTAAATCATTAATGTACAATGTAAACAGCTGGGGCCCCAGCACAGAACCTTGCGGCACCCCACTAGTCACTGCCTGCCATTCTGAAAAGTACCCGTTTACTCCTACTCTTTGCTTCCTGTCTGACAACCAGTTCTCAATCCACGTCAGCACACTACACCCAATCCCATGTGCTTTAACTTTGCACATTAATCTCTTGTGTGGGACCTTGTCGAAAGCCTTCTGAAAGTCCAAATATACCACATCAACTGGTTCTCCTTTGTCCACTTTACTGGAAACATCCTCAAAAAATTCCAGAAGATTTGTCAAGCATGATTTCCCTTTCACAAATCCATGCTGACTTGGATCTATCATGTCACCATTTTCCAGATGCACTGCTATGACATCCTTAGTAATTGATTCGAGGTTCCAGGAGGTGTTGCTACAGTTGTACGGAATGGTCAGTGTGACATCACTTTCGAATCAAGAGCACACAAGAAATGGGTCATCAATAAATGGGAAAGGGATTGAACACTCTGCAATTACATTGTAAATAAGAGCAAATAAAATGCTGGAAAATAACTGGCGAAGACAATAGCTTATCTCTGTGGAATTCATTGTCAAACATTAAGAATGATGTGTTTTGTTTACATACACGCACACACACACACATATATAGCAAAGACTTTGTGTGTGCACTTTTCAGTTGTTGTGCTTAACCAGATGCGATTATATTCTTCGGTCTTTAGGACCTTGCGGGAGCCCACCGGCGGTGCTTGCTGTGTGAGGATATAAGGAGACCCCGCGCGTTTGCTCCTCCCAAACCTGGGGGAATGGAGCAGATATTTAAAGGGACTCGGACTCCCTTTTCACTGCCTATTTATACTTAAAGGAACAGTGCAGTTTATCTCGGAGTGTCGGGGGACTTCACGAACCGACCTCCCATTAACAGTTGTTCCCTTCTGTACTGTGCAGTGATTGAAAAGCTGTCTATTTCAGTGACTTGCGCCTTTCTAAAATGTCACACACTTTTTGATGATCCATTTGACTTGAATTTGGAAAGACTTCAGAATTGTGCAGTGTGACGAAAGTTTCGTTTAAAGCTGGAATAAAATGTGTTTCAAAATATCATTTCTAACCCTCCCCCCCATCCCCCAAATTTTAGAACACTCTGCAATATTGACTGGGAAGTTCCCAAGTTCGTTCCTTGATCTGTGCTGTTGGTTGATCTCAGCCAAGGCAGCAGTTCAGTGGTTAAATTTGTCCTCGGTACCAGTTGGCTAAATATGATTAAAAATTAGCCAGTGCCCCTGATCTTGATACCGATCCAATGACCTCAACTGGGAAATGACCTCAACTGGGAAGTGTGTGGTTGTAATTTGAGGGCAGGACTGGACTCGACTCTGATGCCTAGCACAGTGGAAATGTGTATCCTGTCCTTAAAGTAACAACGTTTGTAACCTCAATTTGCAGGGTATTAGAAGGTGAGGGTCTACAGCTGGGAAGCTGAAACCAAACATCATGGCAAGATTTGAGAGATTCACCGGATTGATCAGGAGCACCCTATCATCAGCCTTTGGAAAAACACCAATCACAGCGGTGAGAAACAGGACACATGTTCTGTGCGTGGATGCACCTTCAACCAATCGTCTAGCCTGTGAGACTCGTGTGGCCAGCTGACTCAACACTGTGAATGTAGGGACAATGGGAATGGATGCAGATGCACGTTGGGTGGAAAGACATCAGGGAAGAGACCGTTTACCAGCTGAATGTGGAAAGTGATTCAGTCTCTCATCTCACCAACTGACATTCGAGGACGTAGATAACAGACTTTCTCCTGTGAATATAGAGCTGGGTTACTGGGCCGTGATATTTTTACTTGTTGAGTGTAAACCTTTGCCAATTACTTGACGTGATGGGTTTACTTGTACATTTTGCTTTAAATACATTTACTGAGTGGATTCAAATTTAAATTGAAACCAGATTTGCACGATTCTCTATTCACACATCGAAGGTGAGAGAGATGCTGCCAGGAACGCGCTAAGTCCTGTAGCAGAAATAGATTAACAGACTGTGTTTTGTGTTTAGTGATCCCAGGCGTGATAGCTATCCCTACTCTGGACACCAAGGCAAGGAGCGGCAGTCTGGAAGGTATAATTAACTGCGACTTCTCCCTGAGAGTAACCAAAGGCATGAGAACAGAAACAATCTAGAGATAGAAAGGAGAAAAGGACCTAAATATAACAGGACATCAATTAGTCTCCTCTTATCAAGGATATTTCAAATATCGACACATTGTATTATTTGAAATAACAAAATATTAAACTCCATCCCAGTTTTCGGGGTGAGTAATATCAGCAGAAACAAATCCCAACTGACAGAACGAACACGATTCAGTCAGGATGCGATTAACAGCAGTAATAACAGTAGAACATAACCCGTGCAGTCACTTGTGAACACGCAATTCAGATGACTGAGTGAATCCCTTCCCACACTTCCCCAGTGTGAACTCGCTGGAGTTTCAGCAGGTTGGATGACTGAGTGAACCCCTGCCCACACACAGAGTAGGTGACCGGCCTCTCGTCGGTGTGACTGTGACAATGAATTTCTAGATCAGACGGGGAACTGAATCCCTTCTCACAGCCTCCACATTCCCACGGTTTCTCCATGATGCAGGTGTCCTTGTGTCTCCTCGGTTGGATGATCAGTTGAAGTTTTGTCCACATACAGAACACGCGTAGTTTCTCCCTGCTGTGAATGGTGCAATATTTTTTCAGCTGTGTATCTGATTGAAGCTCTTTCCACAGTCAGTGCACTGGAACACTCTCACTCGGATATGTGTGTGTGCTTTTCCAGTCACACTGATGTTTGAGATATTTTCCCACAGACATGTGGAAAAATATTTCCGAGACTGTATAATATATAAAGAGAGGTTTATTAAATCGGAGACAAAGCTCTGGGAGAAGTGTTAGAGACCCCTGTCTCTGAACCAGCTTCTCAATTTGATATCTCCAGTGAGGTTCTTTTATCTTACAAATTACGTCACTTTACATCACATGCTTTAGAACTAGTTCTTAAGTCTAATCATCGCATTACAAAGTTTACAAAGCTTTTCATACAATTACTATCCAAGGCTGAGCTCTTGATATAAACCATCCTCGCATTGTGACAGGGCATTATAAACAAGTGCAGGCTTTTTGCACCGGTATAGACAAACATACCCCCACTTATCTCTCCAGTCGTTCTTTATCTCACTTTCCTATATCCATAACTCAAGGCCAGCAGACCTTGAAGTCAAACTGTGTTTTTTTTATATAAAGCATAATGCATCAGTATTGTCCCTTACAAAATTCATTAAAGGGGAAAATAAAAACAAATGTTTGGTCCCGTATACTAGTCAAGTATATGTCCAAAAATCCGCTCCAACAATATTCCCCCTTTTGGTCCTGGAGGATGTTCACGAAATCCAGATGACCACAATGATAGTAGCATGGTGTCATATATTCGTCCTTTGGGGTATGTTACTTCCCTGATGTTGCGTATGTCCACCTTGCTTGTAGCTCTAGGCTACCCTTCAAAGACAGTGGTCGGTGTCATCGTCATCTGTTTCTTCATCCTTGGTGTCTTCAAGTATTTCCATCAGGTGTGCTTCTTCTTCGGCGATTACACTGGCTACTGGCATCAGTCGAGCCATCATAACTTTACAGCAGATATTAAAACACCCGATAATCAGATAGCAAGTAATTATTATTACAACCAGAATAATTACTCCATGCATAAGATAGGACCCACAGGATTCCGCTAACAGCCAGTCAAACCAGCCAGATCCTCCTGCTGTCGTGGATAACTTCTTTACCTCCCTTCTTATGTGATCAGCGAGGTTGGTTATGTTTTCTGAACTATCGGGAATGTAAGTGCAACATTCAGCTCCAATTAAGGCAAATGTGCCCCCACTTTGTGCTAATATATAATCTCGGGCCATTCGGTTCTGGAGTACCATTGTGCCTATGGCTACCATTTCAGCCGTTATGCCCTCCATTGCTTCAGCACTGTCGTTAACTATCTGTTCCAGTATACTCTCTAGATTACCTAATTCATCTATGGTGCATCCTATCCCGAATGTGAGCATCATGACCCCAAATAGCCTCTCTACCGGGGTAAGATCTCGTCTTAGTCGACCCGGTGTCTGTACTTCTGCTAAAGTACGTACCCGTCTGACAAAAGGGAACACATATCCCAAATGACAGGACCCCCTCCAGTCCTGTGGCAATCAGGGGTAGGCCTTATGCCTGCACACAAAATACATGCCATTGTATGCTGTTAGATTCGATCCCAATCTCTCTCTCATACCCCATCGCCACCTAATCTTCGGCTCCCAGTCCTGGCTACTTGTCTGATTCTTCAAACCCTCTATTTCAAAGAACCCCTGGTTTGTTGTTTCGCTGGCTATTATGTTACACCTGGCGAGGTTAAAGTATCCTGCTACAAAACCTGTTTCCTCACCAGTCAGGGTTCTAGTAAAACAAATGTCAGCAGTGGGCCTTCCAACACCTGAGGTGTTGTTCAAAACCAGGAACGGGGGTCGCACCTACCTATTGTATTCCGGCTGGTACCATCCGTCAATGCATCCAAAAGGTAACCCCCCCGATCTCCACGTTTCTTTATCTCTACTCTGGTTCCAGGTATCATTTAATTCCCCTGTACCGTTTTGTCGCATTACCCACTCCGCAACTTCCGAGATGTTAAGGGAGATTGACCTCAAAGGGATGCCTCCTTTGCTATGTATGGGGATGTGCGAACATACCCAGCAACTGGAAAAGTTCTCATTTTGCGCATAAACATAAGACATGTACAAAAAGGTATTCACATGTAACTCTCGTTTCGATCTAGCTAGCAGGCCGGACCTTACACGAACTATGATAATCTCACCGATTGCAATATATAGTTTCATCTTATTACTCTACAATTAACAAATAGTCAAAGGCAAAATGGCCGTATGGCTTTGAAGAATCTCTCGCTGTCAATCTGCAAGTAGACAAACAACAACAACTAATACGTGTGCTAAACGGCTGGTTCAAAAACCTTAAGCTGGGTCCGATGCTTCCATTGTCCTTTCCCTTTAACATCGATGCAGGCACAAGTATCCCTGCTGATTATAACCTCATACGGTCCTATTCATTTTTGGGGCAAACCACGGTTTTCCCGGGAGGACCCTTACCATAACGCGACTTCCCGCCAACGGGACTTCAGGGAGCTTTGTAAGCTCTGCTTCCGCGTCTCTTTCTTCCTGATTGTACCTAACTAATTTACACATCCCTTTTAATTGAGTACTTAGTTCCAAAACATACCGTTTTATTTTGTCTTTAAATGGGCCTACATCGGCCCCCCCCTGTTATGATGTTCTCTGGTAATTGCATCGCCCTTCCTGTCATAAGTTCATAAGGGGTTAATCCGGTTGTCCGGTTTGTCTTGGCTCTTAACTTCATCAATATAATGGGTAATACTTCTGTCCACGTTTTTCCTGACGTTTTCATGGCCTTTGCCTGGGCGTTCTTAAGGGTATGGTTCATGCGCTCTACCATCCCAGAACTCTGCGGGTGGTAGGGGATGTGGAATTTTTGTTTTATTCCCATCAGCTGGCATATTGTTTTTACAATTTTCCCGGTGAAGTGGGTGCCTTGGTCAGAATATCCTTGCCACTGTTGAGGCAGTGCAATCACGTGTGGGGAAAGATTCCACCCACCGGGTAAATTGATCTATAATCACTAGGCAATATATTTTTCCATGGGATGGGGGCAAAGGACCTGTGAAATCAATTTGTATGTGTTCCCATGGCCCCCGTGGACGGGGCTGATGTCCAATTTTAATTTTAATGGGCCTGCCTGGATTATATTGTGCGCACGTAACGCATCGATGGCAATATTTGGCGATATCTCTCCCCATCCCTTTCCACCACCAATCTCTTCCAAGACTCCCGGACATGGCCTCTCGTCCTGAATGAGACAGGCCATGATGCAACTCCAATAAGGTATTCTGTATGCATTCAGGCGCCATTACCTTGTCGTTTCGTCTCCAAACGTTATCCTTCCCTTGTGTTGTGCCCTGCTTTGTCCACATACCTATTTCCTCCTCAGAAGTGTCCTGGTGTAGTTTCTCAACACTTATCAGTTCGTCTCGGGCCCCAGCGGCACTGACTGAGGCTTCCTCACACGCTTCCTGCTCTAATGCCTTCTGTGCAGCTACATCTGCAGCTTTATTTCCCTGGTGACTCAGCCAATCTGGTCTGGTTCGGTCCGGCTCCCTCCTGTGGGCTTTAATTTTAATAACCGGTACCTGTTTTGGTTTATTACTGGCTGCTAAAAGAGCTTCTATTCTCAGCTGATGCTTTATGGGATGTCCGCTAGTTGTGATAAAACCCCTTCTCCCTCATGCTGTCATATAATCGTGTACTACCCCCAATGCATATCTACTGTCCATATAGATATTAACAATCTTATTTTCCGATAATTCCACTGCCCGTGTGAGGGCTACCAGTTCTGACACTTGAGCTGACGACGCCCATTAATTCGCCCTGATTCAACTCTCTCTAGATCCTGGTTAACTACGGCCCATCCGGGACGAGGTAGTCGCTCTACGTATTTTCGAGAGCCGTCCACAAACAAGGTTTGTTCTGCGGTTTGAAGGGGGGCGTCTTTTATTCTATCCTCTTCCATATCCTCACATACCTCTTCGCAAAAGTGGGGTTCCCCCTCACCCATCGTACCTTCTGCGGGATTGTTTCCTGCATCTCTAATTATGGTTACCGCCTTGTTGGGTGTTAAGAGGACTGCTTCCCAATTTGCCTGTCTCATATTAGATACGGTTCTCAGTTTTCCTGTGCTTAACATTTCTACCAATGTGTGTTTAGTGTGGCGAATGATGTTTCCAGTCATCACCACAGGCTCGCTTAATTTTTACCGCCCAATCTGCGCAATCTAGCGCGGCTATACATCTGGATAACCCAGTCACCACCGAGCTTTCGGTGGTAGAGTAATAGGCTATAAGTCTCCTTTTATCCCCGTGATCTTGGGTGAGCACGGCCATATAGAACCCACCTACATTGTTACAGTGGATGTGGAAATCCTTACCCATGTCAGGCAGTCCCAATCCAGGTGCGGAGACTAGTTCTGACTTGAGTTTACTATACGCCTGTTCTTGTTCAGGGCCCCACTCTATGAGTTCTAGGGCCGGTTTCCCCCCTTTCACTAATCTTTGTATTTGCTCAGCAATTTTTGCAAAATCAGGGATAAAGTTCCGGCTGTAATTAAAGATGCCCAGTACCTTCCTCACCCCCCTTACCATTACTGGTCTAAGCATGTCCTTGACAGCCGTTTTCCTATCCGAGAGCATTTTTTTCAGTCCCTTTAAGAGGCAGTCCCCTAGGTACAGGGCCTGGGATTCCCCTACCTGGGCCTTTTTGGGGTTAATCCTAACACCCGCCGTTTCCACAGCCCTTTATACTAAGTATAGGTTTGCCTGATGTCCTTCCTTGGTTTCTGAGGCTATTGTAAAATACTATTTCCTGCCGGTACCTCTATTTGTTTTAGTATATCCCTCATGACTCGATGGAATATGGCAGGACTATTATGGAATCCTTGCGGTAATCGGGTCCAAGTATATTGTTTATCCTCCACCGTGAAGGGAAATTTTTCTTGTGATTCTAGGTCAAGGGGAAGGGCCCAAAAACCATTGGCTATGTCCAGGACTGTAAAGATCTTATGTTCAGGTGATAATCCATTAAGGATTGTGGAGGGGCTGGCCACTATGGGGTGTAATTTGGGGGTGACCTTGTTAAGGGCAGTGTAATCGATAGTGAGTCTATAACTCCCATCTGGTTTCCCTACCGGCCATGTTGGGGAGTTAGTGGTGCTAACTGTTTCTTTTACGATCCCCTTTTCCACTAGCCCTTTTACTATTTCTACAGCCGCCGTTCTCGCTTCAGGGCTTATAGGGTATTGTCGGTGTGGTTTATGAGGTGGTCCAGGGACTTTAATAGGGTCCATCTTCGCCTTTCCAGTATCTAATTTTTTCTGTGCCCTGACCCCGGGCACACAGGCACATATGCCTCCATACCCTCCAGTCCCGATAAGCCAGTCAGTTTTTGTGGCTGTAGCTACACCTAAACTTTCCACATGGTGGGCTATCTGTCCTAAATCTTCCTTACTGCCATCGGCCTTTGGCCATGTCAGTTTCCCCTTGCCGCAATCAATCAGGGCCTTAAATTCCCTCATTACATCATTCCCCAATAGTGTTCCCTCACGATTCTTGCATACATAAAATCTCATGGGTATATATAAGTTATCAATTTGCACCAATTGGGTGGTGCTCAGGTCGGCCAGTGTGAGCCGTCCATCTATTCCGTTTATCAGAGCCTTCTTGTCGGTGACGAGAAGGGACATATTGGTAATGGATATTGAGGCTCCCGTGTCCACTAGCATTTCACACTGTCGGCCCCCTACTAGTGCAGGCACATATATCCTTCCCTCCTTTTTACTTTGTACAGGGGCCGCCCGACATCACCGGTGGCTTTGTACGCCTGCCACTTCTGGTATTCCTGTTCTGACAGGGTCCTTGCCTTATTAGTATAGCCATTTTTACCATAGCATGTCGCTTCCAGGTGCCCTTTCTTAACACAATACGTACATTGCTTTTCACTGCCTTTCCCTTTCCATTCCTTGGCAAAATGGCCCGGTTTTCCTCAATTATGGCAAGTCCCGCTTTTCTGCACTCCTCCTGTTCCCGTGGCAGAGACCTTTTCCTGCTTTATCTTTGTCTGAGATTTTTCATCGCCCCCTCCCTGGACGCCACTAGACCACTCGACCAGTTCACCATAATCCTGGGTTACAATTACTCCCATTTTTATAATGGTCTGGTGTACAGCGGATAGTCCATCCTTGAATGCCTGAATAAATGTTCGGTCACCGCGGCCTGGGTTTCCCTGTCCAGAGCATTCTATATATATCTGGAACAATCTTTCCCATACTCTGAGGCTCCTTCCCCTTTTTGCTGTTTGGTTGTCGTAATTTTACCCCAATTAGTATGGGCATTGCCTAAAACCCATTGGATCTCGGTTTTAAAAGGGCCAAAGGCCGCCTGTTGACCATCTACTTCGGTGGTTAAAGGTACCGCGTGTGTCCAACGTCCCCCTGAAAAGTCGACAGGCTACCGCGGCTCCTCCGGCCACTGCTCTCCACCGATCTGCCGGGCAAGCCGCTCGGACTAGTTGGTGGATATCTCTGAGGTGTAGTTGGTGGCCCACCCAAACTGTATTCAGCTCTGCCCAACATTTAATATTCGCACATCGGGGCTGTAATTTACCCAGGGATGCTATTATCTGCTGTCTTTTGCCGGGGGTAAAGGGCTTATAGGTCGCAGTGGGATTAACGGCCGTCCGCCCTCTTGTTACCGGCGCCACCGGGAGGGTTTCTAAATCTTCCTGACCCGGGGCGGTTGCTTCGCATTGATAATTCTCGTAAGGGGGCAGCGATCCCCCCCATTGAGATCGATCCTGGATCTGTTGTTCCAGCGCCAGGCATTTCTTTTCCCACTCTACGTTTTTCCTTTTTGCCTGGTTTAATTGTTTACTTTTTTCATTCATTTTCTCTTTAACCTCCTTAACCTGTTCAATTAGTCCACCTAACTGATGCACCAATAATACTCCGGCTTTTTTAGTTTGATCTTTCTTTTGTTTAACTATCCAACTTCGCTGTTGTTCTAACGTCTGGGATACATCCCAAACGTACTTTTGCATTTTCTTGATTAAGACCTGTCGATCGGTCATATAGGAATTAATTAACGACCCAGGCGGCCCGTGTTTTACATTCCCTTCCTCACCTTCCATCTTCGCCAGTCTCGGACGTTTCCCTTTGTTCCTGTAATACTCACGGCCACGACTACTCAGTGGGGACTCTTTGTCTTCACAACAAAGCTAGCGTGTTTCCTTGTCACCGGAGTTTTTCGACTCTTGGTTGGAGTGATCAGTTCCCTTCCGCAACGACCTTATTTACCAAAGGGTAAAATCAAACTGTTAGTCAGCCTCTTCCCGCTATCTAGTTACTCGTATCTTATACACTATCCCGTCGTGCCCGTACACCTCTCTTTTCAGTCTCTAACACGAGATTCCAGATACTGTCTTAAGTGATCAAGTCTGATCGGACAGTATCCTGTCGTGACGCCATTTTTTTGTGGAAAAATATTTCCGAGACTGTATAATATATAAAGAGAGGTTTATTAAATTGGAGAAAAAGCTTTGGGAGAAGTGTTAAAGACCCCTGTCTTTGAACCAGCTTCTCAATTTGGTATCTCCAGTGAGGTTCTTTTATCTTACAAATTACGTCACTTTGCATCACATGCTCTATCATCGCATTACAAGGTTTACAAAGCATTTCCTCCAAGGCTGAGACTTTTTGATATAAACCAGCCTGCATTATGACAGAGCATTATAAACAAGGGCATACTCTTTGGCACCGGTATAGACAAACATCCCACTTAATTATCTCTCCAGTTGTTCATTATCTCACTTTCGTATCTCCATAACTCAAGGCCAGCATACCTTAAAGTCTAACTGTGTGTTTTATACAAAGCATATTGCATCAGTATTGTCCCTTACAAAATTCATTAAAGGAGAAAATAAAGCAAATGTTTGGTCCCGTATACTAGTCAAGTATATGTCAAAAAATCCGCTCCAACATCCATTAGTAAGGGTTCCATTATTTTCCTATCTAAGAGACAATTATACCCTTGACCAACGAACTGATTAGCTGAGACAAGCAGGGAGTGCAGTTTATTTTCCGCCGAAAGTGATTCAGCCTATCCCGTTTTCTACTGCGTAATACAGCGACATAAAGTTGTACTGTAGGTCTCGGATTAGTCTTTGTCTGTTTAAAATGGTTGTGCTGTCAGTGCTGCTTCACTCGGTGTGTGTTTAAAAATGCAATGTGCTAGCTGCAGTGGTAATGTGCTTAAATCGTTGGATTCGGAATTTAATGGAATTGTTTCCGAGTCGGTTAGAGCCCTGCTCGTAGTGAATCAGTAGGTGTCGGCATTTGTTCGTAATCCGCTCTGATTGGAATTCATTTGATCTGAAATTCTTCTGAATTATTTTGCAGTAACTTTTCGGCCACCTGTTGCATCACACTCCCCCAATCATCCACTCGTGTGAGTCCAGAGGATTGGGACATTTTTAAAATCCAGCCAAGAACTACAAAAAATATGATTAAAAGTGGATAGATTATGAATGTTAACTTACACGAAATATAAAATTAGATAGTAAGAGTTTCTACAGGTGTATAAAAATGAAAAGAGTGGCTAAAGTAAATGTTGGTCTCCTGGAGGATGAGAATGGGGAATTAATAATGGCGAACAGGGAAATGGCAGAGACTTTGAACAAATATTTTGTATCAGTTCTCAGGGTAGAAGTCACTAAAAACATCCCAATAGTAGATTATCCATGGGCTATAGGGAGGGAGGCACTTAATGCTATCATTATCACTAATGAAGTTATCAGAGGTAAAATAATGGGACTAAAGGCGGACAAGTCCCCTGAATCTGATGGCTTATATCCTAGTGTCTTAAGAGAAAAGGCAGCAGAGATACTGGATGGTTTGGTTGTAATCTACCAAAATTCCCTCGATTCTGGGTTCGTCCCAACGGATTGGAATACCACAAACGTAAAGCCCCTATTTAAATAAAGAGGCAGACGCAAAGCAGGAAACTATAAACCAGTTAGACTAACATCTGTCGTTGGAAAGAAGCTGGAGTCGATTATTAAGGAAGCAGTAGCAGGACATTTGATAAAACATGATTGAATCAAGCAGAGTCAACATGGTTTTATGAAAGGGAAGTCATGTTTGTCAAATATCCTGCAAATCTTTGACGATATATCGAGCAGAGTGGATAAGGGGGAACAGGTGGATGTGGTGCATTTGGATTTCCAGAAGGCATTCGATAAAATGCCACATAAGAGATTACTGCACAAGATAAACGCTCACGGGATTGGCGGTAATATATTAGCTTGGATAGAGGATTGGCTTACTAACAGAAATCAGAGAGTCAGGATAAACGGGTCATTTTCCAGATGGGAAAGAGAGACTAATGAGGTGCCGCAGAGATTTGTGCTGGGTCCTCAACTATTTAAAATCTGTATTAATTACTTGGATGAAAGGACCGAGTGTAAAGTAGCCAAGTTTGCTGATGATAAAAAGATGCGTGGAAAAGCAAATCGTGAGCAGCACAAAAAAAATCTTCAAAGGGATTTAGACAGGCAAAGTGACTGGGCAATAATTAGGCAGATTGATTATAATGTGGGAACATGTGAGGTTATCAACTTTGGCAGAAATATTAGAAAATCAAATATTGGCCCTGAAATCCTGGCTTCCCCGGGTCTGTACAGAGTTCCTATAGACCTGGGAAGGCATCGGAAATGCCGGTTTTCAGTGTGCAAGTTTCTGACATGAGAGATGGCCGTATGTCTGGAGCAAGGACACTTGCAAGTGGAAATTTCCGATATTTATTCTTACTAATGTGCTCAAAAATCTTGCGCCTGAAAAAGCAGGCGCATAGCCGACTTTTACAAGCGCAAATGTTTTACAAAACACAAAAACATATAAAAATAAAGTTATTATAACATATTTTATCATTAAAAACCCTCCCCATAACGGTAAGTTTGTTAAAGAAAATGTAAAAAAATCGTGAGTTTTTTAAAGACATTATTAACTTTAATTTAAATGGAAGTAGTGTAATTATTTTCTTTATAATGTTTTAGCTGTTTGGATCTGTGTTTTTAGTGTTTCAGGCTCTATCACAATTATCGTAACAGGAGCACAGGATCCTGCGGAACTCCTATTACTATGATACCTCACTTGATTGGCTGCCCAAAGCCATGTGACTCCAGCTCTAGACCGTGCACACGCTGCGAAGCGCAGTCGAAGGAGTCCTCAAGAAAGTCGAACGTGGTCAACAGCTTAATGTAGATGCGTATGTTTTGTCTAAAATGCCCGCGGGAAGGCCAAAACGGCATTTCATGGCCCACAATTTAAATGGAGAAACGTTGCAACATGATGCAATAAAAGGAGACCTGGGGGTCCTTGCGCATTAAACACAAAAATGTTATTATTCAGTTACAGTAAGTAATCAGGAAGGCATACAGCTTGTTGGCATTTATTGCAAGGGAGATAGAGTATAAAAACAATGAAGTCCTGCTACAGCTGTACAGGCTACCACGTGGAGTACTGCGTACAGTTTTTAAGGAAGGTTATACTTGCGTTGGAGGCTGCTCAGAGAAGGTTCACGAGGTTCATTCCGGAGATGAGGGCGTTGATTTGAGGATAGGTTTGGAAGGTTGGCCCTATAGACATTGGAGTTCTGAAGAATTCGAGGTGATCTGATTGAAACGTATAAGATCGATCGGGAGCTCGACTATAAGATCGATCGGGAGCTCGATTGGTGGATGCAGAGAAGATATTTCCACTCATAGGAGAAAATAAAACAAGGGGATATAGTCTTAAAATAATGTGCCGCCTATTTAAAACTGAGATGAGGAAACATTTCATCTCTCAGAGTTTTGTTAAACAATGCCCCAGAGCGCTGTGGAGGCTTGGTCTGAATATATTTAAAGCGGAAATAGATAGCTTTTTGAGCAATAATTGGGTGAAGGGTTATGGAGTGCGGACAGGGAAGTGGAGCTGATTCCATTATCAGATCAGCCATCATCTTATTGAATAGCGGAGCAGGGTCAAATAGCCTACTCCTGCTCCTATTTCTTATGTTCTTATGTTCCAAATACAACACATCTTCTGGAAACGGCAGTAGGATGTGGCCCAGTGGATATGGCGTCTGACCTCGGTGCTAACCATGACCTGTCGGGGCCGTACAACTCACCGGGTAATACATTTTCTATTCTGCTGTGAAACTGTCTCAAAACTGGCCATTTCTGATACTCCCTCATCTAAAGTATTGGAAGGGCTTTTGCTGACAGAAGCTGATTGTAGACTTTGAACGTTGTCGACCTGGATGCTCGGGCCATTCAAGTGGTGAACTGCACTCTGTCGCAGGGTATATATGTTTGGATGCAAAAAACAGGAAACCGAAGGGCAGATCGCACTTTAGGCCTCAGACAAGGTGGCCGTGTGGTTAAGTCGATGTACTGCTGATCCCTTATACTCTGCACGTGTTGGTTCGGATCCCATTCTCGTAGTTTTTTTATGGAATGTTTCATGCCTCTGTTTTTTTTTCATTGTACTTTTACCTTGAAGCTCATGTCCAAATTCATCTTTTTCTACCAAGCATGTTACACTCAGCTCATGAAATTTCTCAAATTAATATGCGAGCCTCGATGGCTTTTAGATAAAAGTAAATATAAACTTATGAATTTGCTCCATTTTCCCCACATTTTCCGAAATCTCAGAGCTTCACATGAGCAACTAATGAAAACTAATCAACTGAGTAAAGTTAAATGTTTCCCGGTGTATGATGCGCTGTGTCGACTTGACGTCTGACACCCGTGTTCCATTCAGCACGCAGGAACTCGCCTGAATTTGGATACATTTAAATTCAGCGTCAATCTCAAAATAATCTTGAAAAATCCTCTGCACTGTATTTTAGTTAGTGCCCATTCTCTAGTGCTGAAGGTATTAAGGAGCTGGCCTTTGAATTAGTATCATGTGTGCCGAATGCATACGATTATTTAGGATATACAGAACAGGCGCAGGCCATTCGACCCAACCAGTCGATTCCCACCTTTATGGTCTACTGGACATCCTCTCGTCAGAATAAAGCTATATTCCTTTTTCGCACATATACTTATCTAACTGTCCTTTAAATGATTATATCCTACTTGCTTCAACAAATCCCTGTGATAGTGAGTTCCACATTCTCAATCTATGATAAATACGTTTCTTGTGAATTCTTTATTGGATTTGTTGGTGACGATCTTATATTGATACCTTCCAGTGACGGTCCTCCCCACATGTGGAAACTCTCTCTCTGTGCATTTAACGTATCAAACCCTTTCATGTCGAGCAGACCTCTATTCGGTCACCCTCAGACTTCTCTTTTCAAGCGAAAAGAGACGCGGCCTGTTCATCCTTTCCTGATATATATCCTCGCATTTCATGTATCCTCCTTGTAAATCCTCTCTTTACCCTCTCCAGTTCCATTATATCAATTTTGTAAATAATATGGCGACCAGATTTGCACACCGTACGCCCAATGTGGTCTATCTGTAGAGGATTCTGTAATGACTGGGAATGAACCCGGCGTCGCCAGGCTGTCTGATCAGAGTAAAAGGCTTCATTCGATAAGGTAGTTTAGAGCATTTCTGAAGGCATTTTGCTTGCAGAATCTGATTCTACATTTTGAACTTTGTCAATCTGGGTGCACGGGCAGGACTTTGAAGGTGAGGGGGACGTTCTAGCAGAGTATTTCTGGTTGGAGACTAACAGCACCAGATTGAATAGCTGAGTTGTCTTCGACAGTCGACGGGATGTTAAGGCAACTGCCGCCTAAACCGTTCTGCTCATTTACTGTAAACTTTTGATGCTGAAGAATCAGCCCAGAATTTGACTGAAACTTACATACAATAGGCATTGAATCCAAATCTCCTTAAAACCACTGGTCGCTGCCCCAGCATTGTTCACGTCTTGTTAAAATGAACACTGACTATTGGAATTCTTCACTTCTTGAATGAAGGTGGAACAGAGATCCGGATCGGAGATGGAACTTTTCCTCACTTCTTCCTTCAGATCATTCGTCTGGAGTGAACTGACAAAGATTTTTTAAGAAATGACATTCAAAGAGAAAACGTGCACGACAGTTCTCTTTACCACAAGACCTGCCCGTGTACCCCGATCAACAAAGTGAAAAACTGACAATCAGCTTCTGTGAGCAAAATTAATTTCGCTAAGTCCGTTACGTAAGGTCAGAGACTGTTAGAAATGGTCGGGTAAAAACAGTTCCTTTCCACGTTGGAAGCCACTGGACAAACCGACCTCAACAGACTTGAAACCACAATGTTATTTTCCATGAGGAGAGGTTGAGTAGACTAGGCCTATATTCTACAGAGTTTAGAAGAATAGGAGGTGATTTCATTGCGGAGCAGGCTCGAAGGGCAGAATGGCCGACCCTTTCTACGATTGCTTATTTTCTTATGTTCGTCGCATGCTTTGCGGTGCCGCCAGATCGACAATGTGGAAAACGCAGAATCAGTCTCTGTACGCAGGCGTTTCCATAACTTAAGTTGAGTAACTGTCAGAATTGGTCGCTTTTTGGGGAGATTCGGAACACAGAAGAATAAGTTTTGCCCGGTCAGTTAAACAACCGGAGCACAAGCCGAACCGACAATCTTCTGACAACATCACGATTAAAACTGAACGCGGATGCCTTATTCATTCGGCAATGTGTCCACAGCTGGTCACTTTGTTGTGGAGAGAATTGGGAGCTTTTTCAGGGCTTCAGCTATGATTAGAGAAAGGGTTTTACTCAAATATAAATACATTTTGAATTATTCAACAGGCGCGCTGTCAACTGGGTTCACTCCTACGCAAGGAAACCCATTTCGCTTTCAAATATATCACCTTAGAAATTCGGTCTTCACAACTGTAAGCACACTAATATTAAGCAGACACACGCACAGAATGATCCTGGACAGACAGCACATCCCTTTTATACTGACAAAGAATGAACTGAACTGACAGCATATCCATTTAAAGAGACACAGAATGATCCGGGACTGACAGCACAGACATATTTAAACACATATTGGTCTACTTTGCTCAATCCTAAAACTCCCCCATCATCATAGGCAGTCCCTCGGAATTGAGGAGGAGTTGCTTCCATTCACAACGTGAGTTCTTTCGTGGCTGAACAGTCCGATACGAGGTCCACAGACTCTGTCACAGGTGGGACAGACATTCGATGGGGGAAGGGGTCGGTTGGGCTGGATTGCCACGCACTCCTTCCGCTGCGTGCGCCTGGGCTCTTCATGCACCTTGCGTCAAGCCTTAAAGAGCTCAACGCCCTCCCGGATAGACTTTCTCCACCTCGGGCGATCTGTGGTCAGGGTCTCCCAGTTGTCAGTGGTGATGTCGCAGTTTACCAGGGAGGCTTCGAGGATGTTCTTATAACGTTTATGCTGTCCTCCTTTGGCTCGGTCACCATGAAGGAGCTCCGCCTGAAGCATTTGCTTCGGGAGTCTCGTATCTGGCATGCGGACTATGTGGTCTGCACAGTGAAGCTGATCGAGTGTGGGCAGTGCTTCAATACTGGGTATCTTAGCCTGGTCGAGGGCACTGATGTTGGTGTGCCTGTCCTCCTCGGAGATTTTCACGATCTGGCGGAGACATCGTTAGTGGTATATCTCCTGCGACTTGAGGTGCCTTCTGTACATCGTGCATGCCTCACACCCATACAGCCCTATCAACCATGAGTTTGGTCGTAGATTTGTTAAGATGCGATCTTAAAACACTTACTTCCGCAGGCGGCCGAAGGCTGTTCTGGCGCACTGCAGGCGATGCTGAATCTCTGCATTCACATATGCCTTTGTTGAAAAGAGGCTGCCGAGATATGTGAAATGGTCCACGTTATCCAGGGCCGTGCCTTGGGCCTTGATGATTGGAGGGCAGTGATGTGCGGCGATGGCAGGCTGGTGAAGGAATTTTGTCTTACGGATGTTCAGCGTAAGGCCCATGCTTTCATATGCCTCAGGGAATACAATGATTATACCCTGGAGTTCAGCCACTGAATGTGCACAGATGCAGGCATCGTCCGCATAGTGCAGCTCATTGACAGAGGTAGGGGTGATCTTGTACCTGCCCTGGAGGTAGCGTTGTTTAAACAGCTTCCCACTGGTCCTGAGTTTAAATGGGGAGCTTGTTGATTGTGAGGGGGAGCATGGCGGCGAGGAAAATTGAGATACGTATCTGAGGGAGAAGGGAATAGAACATTAGGCTGATAGAGTTGACGAGGAAGGACAGGATGTATTTAATGAATTCAATTTAAATTCCACAGCTGCCATGGTTGAATGTGTACACATGCCTCTGAATTACTCAACCAGTAACATAACCACTGTGCAACCGTACTCTTAACTTCATCCTTTACTTGTGCAACTGGGTCAAGGGGTGAATAGCCTCCTTCAGCTCCGATGTAACAAACTTGAGTGGCTGAATGGCCTGCTCCGTTTCCTAAATACAAGGGTCGAGGGCATGAATCGCCTCCTCCTGGATCGACTGGCTTATATTAACTGGAATTTAGAAGAATGAGAGCGGATTGCATAGAAACAGATACAATTCTGACGGGATTGCACAGGTTAAATGCAGGAAGAATGTTCCCGATGTTAGGGAAATCCAGAACTAGAGGTCAGAGTCGAAGGATAAGGGATAAGCCATTTAGGACTGAGATGAGAAGAAACTTCTTCACTCAGAGAATTGTGAATCTGTGGAATTCTCTATCACAGAAAGTTGTTGCTTCCAGTTCGTTAGATATATTCAAAAGGGAGTAAGATGTGCCACTTACTGCTAAAGGGATCAAGTGGTATAGAGAGAAAGCAGGAATTGTGTACAGATTTTGCATGATCAGCCATCAGCTAATGAATGGTGGTGCAGGCTCAAAAGGCCGAATGGCCTACTCCTGCATCCATTTTCTATGTTTGTATGTTTCTATGTATCCTGTTGATGTCTAATAGGCTGAACAACGTTTAATCATCCCATCTATTCCAATGTAAGTGTTTTGAGGGGCCGAATAGTGTGCTTCTGTGTAACAATTTATGGAGGCTGAATGACGTCCTCTTGTTCCACTGCCACAGGCTCGAAGGACTGAATCGCCTCTATCCGTTCCAGTGTAACAGGCTCAAATGGATGAATGGCCTCCTCCTATTCTTGTGTAACAAGCTCGAGTGGCTGAATGCCCTCCTGCTGTCTTGTCTAACAAGCTTGAGGGAGTGAATGAACTCCTCCTGTTCCTGATTAACCAGCCTCTGTGGGTTGAATATTCTTCTCCTGTTCCTATGTAACTGGCTCGGGAGATTGAATGTCTTCCTCTTTTTCTAGTGTGGGAGCACCTATGGGCTTAATGACAACCTCCTGTTCCTATGCAATGGATTCGAAGGGCAGAATTGCCTTTTCCGATAACTATAAAACTGTCTGGAAAGTGCGGAATGACCCACCTCCTGTTCTTATTTAAAACGCTTGAAAAGTTGAATGGTGGCCACCTGTTACTATTTAACATGTATGAGGGGATGAATAGCCTGCTCCTGCGTACAAGGGTCAAGGTACTGAAAGGCTTCTTCCTGTGCAATAGCCTCACATCATCATCGGCAGTCCCTCGGAATCGAGGAAAACTTGCTTCCACTCTTAGCATGAGTTGGTAGGTGGCTGTACAGTCTAATACGAGAACCACAGTCTCTGTCACAAGTGGGACAGACAGTGTTTGAAGTAAAGGGTGGGCGGGGAGTCTGGTTTGCTGCACGCTCTTTCCGCTGCCTGTGCTTGATGTCTGCATGCTCTCGGGGATGAGACTCGAGCAGCTCAGTGCCCTCCCGGATGCACTTGCTCCACTTAGGGCGGTCATGGGCCAGTGACTCCCAATTGTCAGTGGTAATGTCACACTTTATCAGGGAGGCATTGAGTGTGTCCTTGTAACGTTTCCACTGCCCACCTTTGGCTCGTTGGCCGTGGACGAGTTGTGAGCAGAGCGCTTGCTTTGGGTGTCTCGTGTCTGACATGCGAACTTTGTGGCCTTCCCAACGGAGCTGATCATGTGTAGTCAGTGCTACAATGCTGGGTATGTTGGCCTGGACGAGGATATTAAGTTTGGTGCGTCTGTCCTCCCAGGAGATTTGTAGGATCTTTCGGACAAATCGTTGGTGGTATTTCTCCAGCGACGTGCGGTGTCTACTTTACATGTTCCACATCTCTGAGCAGTCCAGGAGGGCGGGTATTACGACGGCCTGTCGACCATGAGCTTGGTGAAAGTATTGAAGTTCTGGTCTTCAAACACACTTTTCCACAGGCGGCCGAAGGCTGCACTGGCGCACTGGAGACGTTGTTGGAACTTGTCGTCAATGCCTGCTATTGTTGATAGGAGGCGCCAGAAATAATGAATTGGTCACGTTGTCCAGGGCCGTACCTTGGATGTTGATGACTGGGGGGGCAGTGCTGTGCAGCGAGGACTGGTTGGTGGAGGACCTTTGTCCTACTGATGTTTAGCGCAAGCGCCATGCTTTCGTGTGCCTCAGTAAATACCTCGACTGTGTCCTGGAGTTCAGCCTCTGTGTGAGCACAGACGCAGGTGTCATCCGCGTACTGTAGCTCAAGACAGAGGTTGGGATGGGCTGAGACCTGGCCTAGGGATGGCGAAGGATGAACAGGTTTTCCCTGGTTCTGTAGTTTAGTTCCACTCCAGCGGGGAGCTTGTGGACTGTGAGGTGGAACATGGCAGCGAGGAAGAATGAGAAGAGGGTTGGAGTGTTGACGCAGACTGCTTGACCCCCGATCCGGAAGTGGATTGCGTCTGTGATGGATCCGTTGGTAAGGATCACGGCCTGCATGTCATCGTGGAGCAGGCGGAGGATGGTGACGTACTTTTGGTGCCGTCTGAAACGGAGGAGGACGCTCCTTAGACTCTCGTGGTTGCGAGTGGGAAAGGCATTTGTAAGGTCGAAGAAGGCCATGTTACCTGCATTTTTCCTGCAGCTGTCATGCTGCAGAAAATCATGTCCGTTGTTCCCCGGAAGGGACGAAATCCGCTCTGCAACTCCGTGAGGAGCTCCTCGGCCACAGGGAGAAGTCAGTTGAGGAGGAGGCGAGCGACGGCTTTCCAAATGGCTGATAGCAGGGAGATTCCCTTTTAGTTGCTGCAGTCGGACTTATTGCCTTATTAAAGATGTTCACGATCATTGAATCACTAAGATGTCCCGGCATGCTTTCCTCCCTCCAGATGAGAGAAAGAAGGTCAGGTATTCGCGCCAGCAGTGCCTCACCGCCATACTTTAGTGCCTCAGCAATGATTCCGTCAGCCCCCGTAGCCTTGTTATTTTTTAGCTTTCTTATGGCGTTTTCTACCTCGTGCAGTGTTGGGGTCTCATTGAGGTGGTGGCGGGAATGGAGGCAAGTACACTCATGTCAAGCATTGGATTACATCGGATATACAGCACTGAAACAGGCCATTCACCTCAGCCAGTCTTTTATGCTCCACTGGAGCCTCCACTCAACATTCCTCAACAGCCTAATGCTCTATTCCCTTCTCTCTCATATGCCTGTCTAGCCCCTCCTTAAATACTTCCATACAATGCTCTTCAACCACTCCCTGTGGTACCGAGTTACACAATCTCACCACTCTTTGGGTAAATAAGTTTCTTCTGAATTCACTATTTTGATTTCATGGTGACTATCTTATATTGATAGCGTCTAGTTATTCTGATCCCCACAAGTTGAAACATTCTAACTGTATCCACTCCATCAAAATCTTTCATAATTTTAAATGTCTGTATCAGGTCACGCCTCAGCCTTCCTTTTTCAAGAGAAAAGAGACACTGCCTGTTCATCCTTTCCTGATTTGTATACGCTGGCTGTTCTGGTATCATCCTTGAAAATCTTCTCTGCATTCTCTGAAATGCCTCTATGTCCTTTTTATAATATGGCGACCAGAACTGTACGTAGTACTCTCAGCGTGATCTAATGAAGGTTAAATACAGGTTTAGCATAATGTCGCTGCTTTTCAATTCTGTATGTCTAGAAATAAATCAGTGTGTTTGGTTTGCTTTTTTATGGCCTTGCTCACTTATGCCGTTATTATTTAGAGTTTTTGTATTTGTACTCCGATATCCCTTTGTTCCTGTACACTACCCAGACTGGCACCTTCCAATAATAAGTCACTAAGTCTCCTACTTAAATGTAACACCTCACATTTATATGGTTTGAAATTCATTTGGCAATTATATGCCCATTTTGCAAGTTTATTAATGTCCTCTTGTAAGTTGCTGCAGTGTTCCTCCGTATTGACTATCCCTCCTAATTTGGTGTCACCCGCACATTTAGAAATGTTGTTTTTAATTCCGATGTCTAAATCTTTAATATAAATTTTGAACAACAGTGGTCCCAGCACCGATCCTTGTGGAACACCACTATCCGCCTTCTGCGTCTAAGAAACGCCAACCTTTACACCTACTCTTTGATTTCTGTCTTGAAGCCAGCTAGCTATCCATTCTGCTAGTTGTCACTTGACTCCGCATTCTCTGACCTGGCTTGAGGCTCTTCTTGTTCCGATGAACAATCTATATTTTTTATTTTATTCATTCAAGCATGTCGACATCGGTAGCAAAGGCCGGATTTGTTGCCATCTCCATCTGCCCTTGTGAAATTGTTGGTGAGTCACTTTACGCAACCGACTGGCTCGCCAGGCCATTTCAGAGGTCAGTTAAGTGCCAACGACATTGCTGTGGGTTTGGAGTCCCATGTAGGCCCAGACCGGTAAGGACGGCAGAATTCTTTCCCGAAAGGAGTCAAGTGAACCAGATGAGGAGTTTGTTACAATGGTCATCATTATTGATACTTTTAAAATTCCAGATTTACTTAATTGAATTTAAATTTCCCCACTCTCGTGGTGGGCTATGATTTCTTCTCTCTGGATTATTAGTCCAGTGACATAACCATCATGCTACTATGATTGACCTCCATCTATGTAATGCGCTCAAGGGGCTGAATGACACCTCCTATTCCTTTGCAACAGGTTGAGGGAAGGAATGGTGTGCCCTGTTCCTACGCAAAAGGATCGGGAGATTGATTAGCCTCCTCCTGTTCCTGTATAACAGGTTCGTGAGTCGCAAATGCCTCATCCTCAGCCTTTCGAATGGCTAACTGGACTTCTACTCTTCTTATAGATAAGTCTCAAGGACCTGAATGGCTTCCGCCAGTCCTCTGCCTCAGGCCCGAGGGGTTAATGGCCTTCCCCTATCCTTGTGCAACAGACTGGAGAGGCTCAATGGCATCCTACTATTTCTGCTCAACAGCTTCGTTGGTTTGGCATTGCCTTCTGGTCAACTATGCAAAAGGTTCGAGCGACCGAATGGAGTTCGACATTTCTTGTAAAACAGGCGCACACAGCTGAATGGCTTCCTCCTGCCCTTTGCAATTGGTTTGAGCGGTTAAGTGACTCATTTGCCTCCACCTGTCCCTGAGTAACAGGCGCGATTGCTTGCATCTGTTACTGTGCAAAATATTCAGATGATACTTGGGAAGGACTGGAGCCACTTGTTTAACAGAAAGTGCAGGGACCACAGTTAGCCTTCTCTGAAGTATTGCTTTGATGCAAAGTTCACGATACGGCCCAGGCTCAAATCTTGACTCTGGTGGGAGTCGAGCACAAAAACTTTGAATGTTTAATATGCAAAGAAATAAAAATCTAACGTGCTATCCATTGCGCCACAGAGTCGCCAAATTGTGCATCAATACAAAAGTAAAATAGTGTTGTTGCGTAATCTGAGCTAAAAAAATCTGGAAACACGCAGCAGATGAGGCAGAATCTGCGGAGAGAGAAACAGAGTGAACGTTTCAGGTCGATGAACTTTCATCGCCATTGGATCAACCTCCGCCATCTAAAACGGATGCCCTGTCAGACCCGAATCATTATGTTTGAAAGGGATGTTTTGTCATGGACTCGGAGAACGTTTCAGCACGGAAGGAGGCTACTTCGGCCCAGCGTGTCCGCACCGTCCGAAAATTGCTATCCCACCTAATCCCACTTTCCAACTCTTCTTTTAACCATGTAACAGTCTATGTTTTTATTTTGTTCATTCAAGCATGTTGACATCGCTAGCAAGCGGTTAATGGCCTTCTCCTGTTCTTGTGTAACAGACTGGAGAGGCTCAATTGCCTCCTACTATTTCTGAGCAACAGGTTCGTTGGTTTGGCATTGCCTTCTCCTCATCTATGCAACAGATTTGCGGGACCAAATTTGTTGCAGTCATCCTCAGTATTGAATATCCCACTAATTTGGCATCCTCCGCAAATTGAGAAATTGTGTTTTTGATTCTCAGGTAGAAGTCATTAATACAAATTGTAAACAACAGTGGTCCCAGCACTGATTCTTGTGGAACAGCACTACCCACCTTCTTCCACTCTAAAAAGCTAACTTTTACCCCTACTCTCTGCTTTCTGCCTTTAAGCCAGCTAGCTATGCATTTATCTAGTTGTCTCCAGACTCCATATTCTCTGACCTCTCTTGCAGTTCTTCTTTTTCCTGTGTAACAATCTAGAGATCCTATTGTTTATTTTATTCATTCTAGCATGTGGACAATGCAAGCAAGGGCAGCCTTTGTTGTACTTCCCTAATTGCCCTTGTGAAGGTGATGGTTTGCCAACTTATGCAAATTAATTTCTCGCTAGGCCTTTTCAGAGGGCCGTAAAGAGCCAACCACGTTGCTCTGGATCTAGAGCCACATTTGGGCCCAGACCAGTAAGGACGGCAAATTTCCTTCACTAAAGGAGACTATTGAACGAGATGGGTGTGTTGCATCAATGGTCAAATTATTAATACTTTTAAAATTCTAGATGTATTTAATTTAATTTAAATTGTCCTACTCCCTTGGTGGACTGTGATTTTCTCTCACTGGATTACGAGTCCAGTGCCACAGGCCTCCTGCTGTGTAATGTGCTAGAGGGGCTGAATGACTCAGGCTGTTCCTGTGCAATAGTTTGAGGGATGGATTGTCATCCCCCGCGTCCAATGTAACAGGTTCTAGGAGATGATTAGCCTCCACCTGTTCCTATATAACTGGTCGGTTGGTCTGAAATGCCTCGTCCTAATCCTATGCAACGTGTTCTATTAAGGGGAGAGCTGAGTGGGGTTCGGGATGTGGGGCCGGGGGGGGTGGGGGTGGGGGGGCGTGGTGCAGATAAATCTAGAATGCTAAAGAGAAATGAAAATGAAGCAATGCCGGAAAGTGATTGTTGTAATGTAACCACATTATGTCAAGAAGGGACAGAGTATACAAACAAAAGAGTGCACTAAAAAATAGGATCCTGATAAGAAATAAAGCGATAAGATAAATCGGGCTATGGTGCAAAAAAATGTTATGATCTCTAATATTGTTAAAAAGACAAATCCAAAAGCATTGTATCTGAATGGACGAAGCTTCTGTAATAAAGATAGAAGACTTAAAGCGCAAACAGATGTAAACAGATACAATATCGTTGCAATTACAGATATATGGTTGCACGGTGACCAGGGTTGGGAACTGAATATCAAATGATATTCGGTAGTTAGAAAGGACAGGCAAAAAGGAAGAGTGGGTTGTGTTGCGTTGTTGGTAAAGGATGATATCAGTGCAATAATGAGAAAGGTATTCGGCTCAGAAAGACAAGATGTACATTCAGTTGGATGGCGCTCAGGAGAATGAAGAACCAGAAAAGATTGGTGTGAGTTGTCCATAGGCCTCCAAACAGTTGTGCTAGTGTAGATGATAACATTAACAGGAAATTAGAGCTGCATGTAACAAGGGTACTACCATCATCGAAGGTGACTTTAAACTACATATAAATTAAAGTGATAATAATGTGGCCGATGAATTCCTGGCGTTTGTACCAGTTGTTTTTTTAGCGCAGTATTTTGCGGAGTGTAATAGGGGACAGAATATCCTAGATTGGGTCTTGTTTAATGAGAAGCGGTTAATTAAAAGTCAAGTTTTCTGGGGCCTTTAGCGAAGAGTGGCAATAACTCGATTAAACTCGTTATTAAGATGGAAAGTGAAGTAGCCCAATCCGAATCTATGGTCCTAAATCTAAGCAAAGGAAACTACGAATGCATGGGGAATGATTTGCATGGGGTATGATAGATTGGGAAGAGTCGATAAACGTCATGTTGGTGGATGGGCAAGGATTAACATTTCAGGAACGAATGTATCAATTGCGGCAGTTGTACTTTCCTTTCTGGTGTAAAAATAAAAGGATGCTGGCCCAACCATGGTTAACAAAATAAATTAAGGATAGTATTTGATTCAAAAAAGAGTTATACAAAGTTGCCAGAAAAAGTACAAGCCTGAGGATGGGTTACAATTTAGAATTCAGCAAAAATGTGCCATGAGATTGATTGTGAGGCGAGAAATAGAGTATAAGAGTGAACTTGCAACGAACATAAAAACCGCTGCCGTAGATTCTCCAAGTTCGTAAAAAGGAAAAGATTAGTGAAGACAAATGTAGGCCCTTTACAGACAGAAACGCGGGAATTTATAACCTGGAACAAGGAAATGGCAGGACAATTAAATAAATACTTTGGTTCTGTCTTCACGGAGGACATAAATAATATCCCAAAAATGCTTGTGAACCAAAGGTCTAGTGAGCAAGAGGAATTAACGGACATGATTATTTGTAAGAAAATAGTGCTGAGGAAACTAATGGGAATGAAGGCCGATAAATCCCCAGGGCCTGATGATCTGCATCCCAGAGTACTAAAAGAGGTTGCAATGGAAATAGTGCATGCATTGGTTGACAACTTCCAAACATCTATAGATTATGGAACAGTTCCTGCAGTTTGCACGGTGGCAAATGTAACCTCACTGTTTAAAAATGAGGGAGAGAGAAAACAAGGAACTACAGACCGGTTAGCCGAACACCAGTTGTAGGGAAAATGCGAGAATCTATAGTAAAGGATATTATAAAGGAACACTTAGATAATACCAAAGGGAATAGACAAAGTCAACATGAATTCATGAAAAGAAAATCATGTATGACAAACCTACTCGAGTTTTTGAGGATGTAACTGATAGAAAAGTTAAGGGAGAACCAGTGGATATAGTGTATTTGGATTTTCAGGTGGCCTCTGATAAAGTCCCATGTAAGATGTAGTGTGCAAAATTAAAGCATATATGATTGGGGGTAATATACTAGCATGGATTGAAATTTGGTAATGGACAGGAAACAGGATCGATGGGCAGAGGGACCTGGTGTCCTTGTAAAATAGTATATTGAAAGCATACATGCAGGTGCAGCAAGCAGTTAGGAAGGCAGATGGTATGTTGGCCTTCATTCCAAGAGGATGTGAGCAAATGAGTAAAGATGTGTTACTGCAGGTCTACACGGCCTTGGTGAGACCGCACCTGGAGTATTGTGTGCAGTGTTGCTTTCGTTACACAAGAAAGGATATACTTGCCATAGAGGGAGTGCAGCGAAGGTTCACCAGATGGATTATTGGGATGGCAGAACTGTCGTATGAGCAGAGATTGGGTCGACTCGGCCTGTATTCTGTCGAGTTTAGAAGAATGAGAGAGGATCTCATTGAAATGTATACCATTCTGAAAGGGTTGAATAGACTGGATGCGGGGAAGATGATTCACCTGATTGGGAAGGTTATAACAAGGGGTCACAGTCTCCGGATACGGGGTAGGAAATTTAGGAAGGAGAAGAGGAGGTTTTTTTCTTTCAGAGAGCAGTGCAGCTGTGGAATTCCCTTCCACAGAAGGCTGTGAATGCAGAGTCACTGAATATATTTAAGAGGGAGATAGATTTCTAGACACAAAAGACATCAAGTGATATGGGGGAAAAGCGTGAATATGGTGTTGAGATAGAGGATCAGGAATGATCATATTAAATGGCGGTGCAGACTCGAAGGGCCGAATGGACTAATACTGCTCCCGTTTTCTATGTTTCTATATTCTAGGATCTAAATGGACTTATACTCTTCTTGTAGAGCAAGCTCAAGGAACTGATCGGCTTCTGCCTCTCCGAAGGCTCAGATTTGAGGCGTTAATGGCTTCCTCCTTTCCCTGTGCAACAGTGCGGTGCGGCTGAATGGCCTCCAGCTAATTCTGTGTAACAGGAAAGTGTGCCTCCTCGTCATCTATGCAGCAGGTACGAGCGGCCGAAGGCGTTCGACTATTCTTGTATAAAAAGCCCAAGTATCTGAATTACTTCCTCTTGTCCTTTGCAACTGGCTCGAGGGTCTAATGGAATTCGGCTGTCCTTCTGTAACAGGTTCGATGGCTTGCTCTTGTTCCTGTGTAATAGACTCAGGTTCTAAGAGTACTCAATGGAAAAGTGGGTAGGATTGGAGCCACTTGTGCAGCAGGAATTGCAGGGAACGCAGTTTCCCTTCTCTGAAGTATTGATTTGCGGCAAAATGCACTGAGCTGCCGAAGAAACACCAGATCATGACCTAAATTCCGACAAAAATCCGACCTATCCAGACTAATGCCACTTTCCAGCTCTTGGTCCATAGCCGTTTAGGTTACTGGAATTGAAGTGCACATTCAAGGACTTTTAAAAGTGGTGAGGACTTCTGTCTCTGAATCACTTTCAGGAGTGAGTTCCAGACTCTCACCACCCCTGGGTGAAAACAGTGTACCTCAAATTCCGGAAAACTTCCTACCAATTACTTTAAATCTATGACGCCTGGTTGTTGACCACTCTGCGAAGGGAAATAGATCCTTTCTATGCACTCGATCTAGGCCACTCAAAATTTTATTCACATCAATACGGACCCTCTTAGCCTCCTCTGTTCCAAAGAAAACAAACCCAGCCGATGCAATATTTACTCAGAGCTAAATTCACCATCCGCCTAAATCTAACCTGTATGCTCACGAGTGCTGCCTGATCGTTCCTGTAATAAGGTGACCAGAGAAGCATGCAATAATCTAGCGGTGGCCCAACTAGAGTTTTACAAATTTGAAGCATAACTTCCCCGATCTTATATTCTATGGCTCATCTAATGAAGGCAAGTATTCCGTGTTGCTCCTCAACATAGAAACATCGAAAATAGATTCAGCAGTGCGCCATTCGACACTTCGAGCCTGCACCACCACTCAATAAGATCATGGCTGATCATTCCCTCAGTACCGCTTTCATGTTTCCTCCCTATCTCTTGATCCTTTTAGCCATAAGGGCCACAATAACTCCCTGTTGAATATATCCAATGAACTGGCATCAACAACTCTTTGCTGCAAGGAATTGCACAGGTTAACAACTCTCTGGGTGAAGAAGTTTCTCCTCATCTATGTTCTAAATGGCCAACCCCTTATCCTAAGACTGTGTCCCCTGGTTCTGGACTTTCCCAACATTTTGAACATTCTTCCCGCATCTAACCTGTCCAGTCCCATCGGAAACTTACATGTTTCTACGAGATCCCCTCTCATCCTTCTAAACCCCAGTGTATAAAGGCCCAGTTGATGCAGTTTCTTTTCATATGTCAGTCTAGCCATCCCTGGAATCAGTCTGGTGAAACTTCGCTGCACTCCCTCAATAGCAAGCACTTCCTTTCTCAGATTAGGAGACCAAAACTGAACACAATATTCCAGGTGTGGTCTCACCAATGCCCTTTACAATTGCAGTAAGACGACCCTGCTCCTATACTCAAATCCCCGAGCTATGAAGGCCAACATACCATTTGTCTTCTTCACAGCCTGCTTTAACTGCATGCCAACTTTCAATGACTGATGAACCATGACACACAGGTCTCGTTACACCTCACCTTTTCCTAATCTGCCGCCATGCGGATAATATTCTGCCTTCGTTGTTTTGCCATAAAAGTGGATAACTGCACATTTATCAACATTATACTGCATCTGCCATGTATTTTCCCACTCGCCAAACCTGCCCAAGTCAACTTGCAGCCTCTTAGCGTCCTCCTCACGGCTCACACCGCCAGCTAATTTAGTTTCATCTGCAAACCTGGAGATATTGCACTCAATTCTTTCATCTGAATCATTAATGTATTCTGTGAAGAGCTGGGGTCCAAGCACTGAGCCCTGAGGCTCTCCACTAGTCATTGCCGGCCATTCTGAAAAGGACCCGTTTATCCGGACTCTCTGCTTCCTGTTTGCCAACCAGTTTTCGAGACTTCGGTTCTGTCTTCACAAAGGAAGATACAGATCACCTTCCGAATGTACTAGGGGACAGTGGGTTTAGTGAGAATGAGGAACTGAAAGTTATCCTTATTAGGTGGGAAATTGTGTTAGGGAAGTTGATGGGATTAAAGGCCGATAAATCCCCGAGTCCTGATCGTCTGCATGTCAGAGTACTTAAAGAAGTGGCCCGATAAATAGTGGATGCAATGGTGATCATTTTCCAACAATCTATCGATCTGGATCAGTTCCTATGGACTGGAGGGTAGCTAATGTAACGCCACTTTTTAAAAATGGAGGGAGAGAGAAAGCCGATAATTATAAACTGGTTCGCCTGACATCCGTAATGGGGAAAATGTTGGAATCAATCATGAAGGAGCCCAATTAAAAAGCAGTGACAGGATCGGACCGAGTCAGCATAGATTTATGAAAGGGAAATCATGCTTGACGAAATTTCTGGAATTTTTTGAGGATGTAACTAGTAGTGTGCACAAGGAGAACCAATGGATGTAGTGTATTTGGACTTTAAAAAGGCTTTTGACGAGGTCCCGCACAAGAGATTGGTGTACAAAATCAAAGCACATGGTATTGGTGGTAATGTACTGACGTGGATAGAGATCTGTTTGGCAGACAGGAAGCAGAGCGTCGGGATAAACGGGTCCTTTCCAGAATGGCAGGCAGTGACTAGTGGGGTGCCGCAGGGCTCAGTGCTGGGACCCCAGCTCTTTACAAAATACATTAACGATTCGGATAAAGGGATAGAATTTGTGGATAACGATAAACTAGGTGGCGGTGTGAGCTGTGAGGAGGACGCTAAGAGGCTGCAGGGTGACGTGGGCAGATTAGGTGAGTGGTCAAATACATGGCAGATGCGGTATAATCTGGATAAATGTGAGGTTATCCATTTTGGGGGCAAAAACACGAAGGCAGAATATTATCTGAATGGTGGCAGACTAGAAAAAGGGGAGGTGCAGCGAGACCTGGGTGACATGGTTCATCAGTCTCTGAAGGTGGGCACGCAGGTACAGGAGGTGGTAAAAAAGCAAATGGTATGTTGGCCTTCGTAGCTAGGGGATTTGAATATAGGAGCAGGGAGGTCTTACTGCAGTTGTACAGGGCCTTAATGAGGCCTCACCTGGAATATTGTGTTCAGTTTTGGTCTCCTAGTCTGAGGAAGGACGTTCTTGTTATTGAGGGAGTGCAGCGAAGGTTCAGCAGACTGATTCCAGGGATGGCTGGGCTGTCATATGAGGAGAGACTGGATCAACTAGGCCTTTATTCACTGGAGTTTAGAAGGATCAGAGGGGATCTCATAGAAACATATAAGATTCTGACGGGACTGGACAGTTTAGATACGGGAAGAATGTTCTCTATAATTGGGAAGTCCAGAACCAGGGGAAACAGTCTTAGGATAAGGGACAGGCCATTTACGACTGAGATGAGGAGAAACTTCTTCACTCAGAGAGTTGTTGACCTGTGGAATTCCCTGCCGCAGAGAGTTGTTGATGCCAGTTCATTGGATATATTCAAGAGGGAGTTAAATATGGCCCTTACGGTTAAGGTGATCAAGGGGTTTGGAAAGACAGCAGGACAGCGGTACTGAAGGAATGGTCAGCCATGATCTGATTGAATGCCGGTGCAGGCTCGAATGGCCGAATGGCCTACTCCTGCACCTATTTTCTTTGTTTCTCTGTTTCTATCCACGTAAGTACATCACCCCCAATATCATGTGCTTTGATTTTGCACACAAATCTCTTGTGTGGGACCTTATCTAAAGCCTTTTGAAAGTCCAAATACACCACATCCATTGGTTCTCCCTTGTCCACTCTGCAAGTTACATATTCAGAAAATTCTGGTTGATTCGTCAAGCTTGATTTTCCCTTCATAAATCCATGCTGACTTGGACCGACCCTGTCACTGCTTTCCAAATGCGCTGCGATTTCATATTTAATAATTGATTCCAACATTTTCCACACGACTGATGTCAGGCTAACCGATCTATAATTACCCCTTTTCTCTCTCCCTCCTTTTTAAAAAAGTGGTGTTACATTACCTACCCTCCAGTCCATGGGAACTGATCCAGAGTCGATAGACTGTTGGAAAATTATCACCAATGCATCCACCATTTTTCGGGACACTTCCTTAAGTACTCTGGGATGCAGACTATCAGGCCCCGCGGATTTATCGGCCTTCAATCCCATCAATTTCCCCAACACAATTTCGCATCTAATCAGCATATCCTTCAGTTCCTCCTTCGCACTAGACCCTCGGTCCCCTCGTACATCCAAAAGGTTATTTGTGTCTTCCGTCGTGAAGACAGAACCAAAGTATTTGTTCAATTAGTCTGCCTTTTCTTTGTTCCCCATTATAAATTCACCTGAATCCGACTGCAAGGGACCTACCTTTGCCTTCACTAATCTTTTCCTCTTCACATATGTATAGAAGCTTTGGCAGTAAATTTTTACGCTTCTGGCACGCTTCGTCTCGTACTCTTTTTTCCCCCTCTTAACAAAACCCTTAGTCCCCCTTGGCTGAATTCTAAATTTCTCGCAGTCCTCAGGTTTCCTGATTTTTCTGGCCAATTTATATAACTCTTCCTTGGATTTAACACTATCCTTAATTTCCCTTGTTAGCCACGGTTGCGCCATCTTCCCCGTTGTATTTTTACTCCAGACAGGGATGTACAATTGTTGAAGTTCATCCATGTGGTCTTTAAATGTTTGCCATTGCCTATCCACCGTCAACCCTTTAAGTATCATTTGCCAGTCTATTCTAGCTAATTCACGCCTCATACCATCGACATTACCTTTCCTAAAGTTCAGGTCCCTAGTTTCTGAATTAACTGTGTCACTCTCCATCTTATAAAGAATTCTACCATGTTATGGTCACTCTTCCCCAAGGGGCCTCGCACAACAAGATTGCCAATTAGTCCCTTCTCATTGCACATCGCCTAGTCCACGATGGCCAGCTCTCGCGGTGGTTCCTCGACATATTGGTCTGGAAGACCATCCCTAATATACTCCAGGAAATCGCCCTCCACCGCATTGCTACCAGTTTGGTCAGCCCAATCAATATATAGATTACAGTCGCCCATGGTAACTGCTGTACCTTTATTGCACACATCCCTTATTTCTTGTTTGATGCTGTCCCCAACCTCACTACTACTGTTTGGAGGCCTGTACACAATTCCCACTAGCGTTTTCTGCCATTTTGTATTCTGCAGCTCCCCCCATACCACTTCCAAATCATCCAAGCTAATGTCCCTCCTTATCATTTCATTAATTTCCTCTTTAACCAGCAACGCCACCCTGCCTCCTTTTCCTTTCTGTCTATCCTTCACAAGCATCTTATCTACCTGCCCTGCTACCGTCAAGGATTCTGTGGACATGCACTCCAAGGTCATTTGCACCTCTACACTCATCAGTGGCCTCACATTTAATGTTTATTCGCTTTCCCTATAAGCACTCCCCAAATGCATTATCGAACACTTCTCCGGGTTGAATTCCATTAAACCCCTGACCAGTTCTTTGATATCTACCTGCAAAGTACAGCTTTCTTCCTCATTATCAAGCATACCTGGTTGACCAATCTTTTAGTCACCTGCGCTATTTTGTATTTAGTAGCTCGGTGTCAAATTTGTATCGCATAATACTCTTGTGAAGCGCCTTGGACGTTTCGCTAATTTCAAGGTGCTAATTATATATAAGTTGTTGTTGTTTAAAATGTGTGTTACATAACGTTATATAGAGATTGCATCACAGAAAGAGACAATTGTACCTAACTGGTGTTGCTAGAGTTAATGCTGCACACTACCCTACTTCACTTGATCCTATCAGCATATTGTTCTATTGCTTTCTCAGTCATGTGCTTTGGTAATTTCCCTTTAAAATGAATCTGTGCTATTCGCCTCAACTGCTGCTCAAATACCTTCATAATGTTAAAAATATATCTCACTTGTTTTTCGAGAAAGAAGCTCCCCAGACTGTTCAGTTTTTCCCGAAATGTAAATTCTTTCAGTTCTAACCGAAATCTTTCCTTCTTTGCTGCGAGATTCTGCGATTCTTTGATTTCATTTTCACATCGTCTGGGTGATCCAATCGGGCAAGCATGCAGGCGGTCTCTCTGATAAATTGCACCGACGATTCGACTATTAAAGCAGCTCTACTGTGTAGCTGCTATGGCCGAGTGGTTAAGGCGTTGGACTTGAAATCCAGTGGGGATTTCCCTGCCCAGGTTCGAGCCCTGCCCGCAGCGATTCTGCAAGTGCTCTTTTTTATCGACACACGGGGATCTCATTGGAATCTGATTACAATTCCCTCCACTGCCCTTTGTTACACTGATTGACGCGAAGCTATTGTTCGAACTGGAAACATTAATAGTTTATCGGTATTAATTGTTGGTTTGTTGGACACTAGCTGCAAAAATCAGTGAGCAATATAGACAGTATAAAAAAATGCCTTTTAATAAAGTCAAGTGCATTGTTTGGGAGGAACTCACCTTTAGTTAATGAGTGCGAACGAGGTTTGGTTTTCTGAAGATGAACAAGTTTTGCCATTTGACCAAGGCAGCGTTTGACGTTGCAATTTTCTGATAACATCAGTGTTTGCATCAACGTAGATGGCTTATCCATTAAGCGACGTGGCCCCTGCAGTTTGCAGCAGAATAATGTACAGCAAAATTCTAATGGGTCAAAGTGTAATAGAAAGGCAAGCATGAAATCTCGGTGCCGCAATGCAAGGAGTATTCGGAACCCAGGACAGGGCTCTGAGCTAGTTAGAGTGGTTGACAGCTCAGATCACAGGACCCCAAAAATACAAAAGGCAGGAGGCAACAGAGCAGAGTAGCACTGGGGAAAGTGTAAACGACAAGGTGATAGGAAGAGACAATATGTATGAATATAAAGAGGCTGCAGGAGGGGTCAAAACTAAAAATCCTGGTTTAAAAACTAGTACTAAAACACTCTACCTAACCGCACGCAGCTTTTGAAATAAAGTAAATGATTTGACGGCACAACTCATCATAAATGGGTATGATTTGTTGGCCATTACAGAAACATTGCAGGTTGGCCAGAACAGGGAATTAAACATACAGCGGTATCTGACAATTCGGAAGGATAGACAAGAAGGGAAAGGAGGTGGGGTAGCTCTGTTAATAAAGGATGTTATCAGGGCAGGTGTGAGAGACGATATTGGCTCTAATTAACAAAATATTGAATCATTGTGGGTAGATATTAGAGATAGTAAGGGGAAAAAGGCACTGGTGGGCGTAGTTTATAGGCCCCCAAATAATACCTTCACGATGGGGCGGGCAATAACCAAGGGAATAATGGAGGCATGTGAAAAAGGAACGGCAGTAATCATGGGGGATTTTAACCTACATTTCGATTGGTCAAATCAAATCGCACTGCGTAGCCTTGAGGAGGAATTCATAGAATGCATACGGGATTGTTTCTTAGAACATTATCTTACAGAACGTAAAGGGAAGCAAGCTATCTTAGATCTGGTCCTGTGTAATGAGGCAGGAATAATAAACGATCTCCCAGTACAAGATCCTCTCGGAATGAGTGATCACAGTATGGTTGAATTTGTAATACAGTTTGAGGGTGAGGAAGTAGTGTCTCAAACGAGCGTACTATGCTTAACCAAAAGTGACTACAGTGGGATGAGGGCAGAGTTGGCTGAAGTAGACTGGAACACAGACTAAACGGTGGCACAATTGAGGAACAGTGGAGGAATTTTATGGAGCTCTTTCATAGTGCTCAACAAAAATATATTCCAGTGAAAAAGAAGGGCGGTAAGAGAAGGGATAACCAGCCGTGGATAACCAAGGAAATAAAGGAGAGTGTCAAAATAAAAACCAATGCGTAAAAGGTGGCTAAGGTTAGATGGAAATTGATAGGTTGGGAACATTTTAAACGACAGCAAAGAATGACGAAGAAAGCAATAAAGAAAGGAAAGCTAGATTACGAAGGTAAACTTGCACAAAACATAAAAATAGTTAGTAAAAGCTTTTACCGATATATAAAACGGAAAAGAGTGACTACAGTAAATGCTGGTGCCTGAGAAGGTGCGAAGGGGGATTTAGTAATGGGACATGTGGAAATGCCTGAGACCTCAAACAATTATTTTGCTTCGGTCTTCACAGTGGAACACACAAAAACCATGCCAAAAATTGCTGGTCACGGGAATGTGGGAAGGAAGGACCTTGAGATAATCACTATCACTAGGGGGCTAGTGCTGGACAGGTTAATAGGACTCAAGGTAGACAAGTCCCCTGATTCTGATGAAATTCAACCCAGGGTATTAAAAGAGATGGCGGACGTTCTAGCAGATGCATTCGTTATAATCTACCAAAATTCTCTGGACTCTAGGGAGGTACCAGTGAATTAAAAAGCAGCAAATGTAACGCCTCTGTTTAAAAAAGGGGGCAGACAAAAGGCAGGTAACAATAGGCCGGTTAGTTTACATCTGTAGTGGGGAAAATGCTTGAAGCTATCATGAAGGAAGAAATAGCGGGAACCGAGATAGGAACAGTGCAATCAAGCAGACGCAACATGGATTCAGGAAGACAAAAGCATGTTTAAATAATTTTACTGGAATTCTTTGAGGATATAACGGGCATGGTGGATAGAGGTGTACCGACGGATGTGGTGTATTTAGATTACCAAAAGGCTTTCGATAAGGTGCCACACAAAAGGTTACTGCAGAAGATAAAGATACCTGGAGTCATAGGAAATCTATTAGCATGGATAGAGAATTGGCTAACGAACAGAAAGCAGAAAGTCTGGATAAATGGGTCCTTTTCGGGTTGGAAATCGGTGGTTAGTGGTGTGCCACAAGGATCGGAGCTGGGTCCACAACTGTTTACAATATACATAGATGACCTGGAAGAGGGGACAGAGTGTCGTGCAACAAAATTTGCAGATGACACAAAGATTACTGGGAAAGAGGATTGTGTAGAGGACACAGAGAGGCTGCAAAGAGATTTAGATCGGTTAAGCGAATGGGCTAAGTTTTGGCAGATGGAATACAATGTCAGAAAATGTGAGGTCATCCACCTTGGGGAAAAACAACAGTAAAAAGGAATATTATTTGAATGGGGAGAAATTACAACATGCTGAGGTGCAGAGGGACCTGGGGGTCCTTGTGCATGAATCCCAAAATGTTAGTTTGCAGGTGCAGCAATAATCAGGAAGGCGAATGGAATGTTGGCCTTCATTGTGAGAGGGATGGAATAGAAAAGCAGGGAGGTCCTGTTGTAACTGTATAGGGCATTGTTGAGGACGCACCTGGAGTACTCCGTGCAATTTTGATCACCTTTCCTTAGGAAGGATATACTTGCTTTGAAGGGTGTACAGAGACGATTTAATAGGCTGATTCCGGAGATGAGGGGGTTACCTTATTAAGATAGATTGCGTCGACTGGGTCTTTACTCGTTGGAGTTCAGAAGGATGAGGGGTGATCTGAAAGAAACATTTAAACGAATGAAAGGGAGAGACAAGATAGAGGCAGAAAGGTTGTTTCCACTGGTCGGGGAGACTAGAACTAGGGGCACAGCCTCAAAATAAGGGGGAGCCAATTTAAAACCGAGTTGAGAAGGAATTTCTTCTCCCAGAGGGTTGTGAATCTGTGCACTTCTCTGCCCAAGGAAGCAGTTGAGGTTCGCTAATTGAATGTATTCAAATCACAGATAGATACATTTTTAACGAATAAGGGAATTAGCGGTTACGGGGAGCGGGCGAGTCCGTGGAGCTGAGTCCTCGGCCAGATCAGCCATGATCTTGTTGAATGGTGGATCAGGCTCAAGGGGCTAGATGGCCTACTCCTGTTCCGAATTCTTATGTTCTTATAATGAGGGATTATGCAGTAGAATTGTATTTAGATCAGTTCCATACTTTGCACTACAAACCAATCAGCGGCAGTGAGCCTTTCACTGATTGAAATACGAGAAGTCACAAATCCCCGGATAATATGGAATTATTCATTTAATGCTGGAAACACTCCTCAGGGCCACCAGCTCTCGGCAGAACTAATGTTTTCCAGCATTGCTTCAATGTATTACAGGTTTGGTGTGAGTTTCGTCCCTGAATGTTTAAGCTGCTCTAAAATACTTGCAGGCCAACCGCACCACCAAAAATAAAATAAATGGCCCGTAGTGGGTTCGAACTCGCCAATTTGGCGTTAGTAAGACCAAGCGCTAACCAAGTGAGGCAATCGGCCTTAATGCCATGTACTTTCTTATGGCACTTTTACATTAAAATAATAGCATTCCTATAGCGACTTTTACCTCAGCACTTCCCAAAGCAGTTCAGATCAAATTAATTACTTTTAAGATGTGATCACTTTGTAGTGTAGGAAATGCAAAAATGTACAGCATGGAAGGAGGCCATTTCAGCCAATAGTGCCCGAGGAGGCCGATAAAGAGCTTTCCAGCCTAATTCCCACTTCCCAGCTCTAAGTCCGTCCTACGGGTTCCAGCAATTTAAGTGGAATTCAAGTATTTTTAAAATGTGTGAGGGTTTCTGCCGCATTGAGACATTGAGTTTCCGACTACCATGACGCCTTGGGTAAAGACATTTATCCTCACAGCTCGTCTAACCCTCCCCCTAATTCATCATCATAGACAGTCCCTCGGAATCGAGGAAGACTTGCTTCCACTCTTAGCATGTGTTCTTCGATGGCTGTACAGTTCAATACGGGAACCACACTCTCTGACACAGGTCAGACAGACCGTCGTTGAGGCAAAGGATGGGCAGGGAGCCTGGTTTGCCGCAGCTCCTTCCGCTGCCTGCACCTGATTTCTCCATGCTCTCGGCGACGATACTCGATGAGTTCAGCACGCACCCCCATGCACTTCCTCCACTTAGGGCGATCTATGGCCAAGGACTCCCAGTTCACAGTGGGGATGTCACACTTTATCAGGGAGGCTTTAAGGGTGTCTTTTTAACGTTTCCTCTGTCTGCCTTTGGCTCATTTGCCGTGGACGAGTTCCAAGAAGAGCGCTTGCTCTGGCAGTCTCGTGTGTGGCATATGGCCTGCCCAGCGGAGCTGATCAAGTGTGGTAAGTGGTGCAATGCTGGGGATGATGTCTTGGACGAGGACGCGAATGTTTGCGCGTCTGTCCTGCCAGGGGATTTGCAGGATCTTGAGGAGACATCGCTGGTGGCATTTTTCCAGCGACTTGAGGTGTTTACTGTACATAGTCCACGTCCCTGAGCCACACAGGAGGGCGGGTATTACTACAGCCTTGGAGACCATGAGCTTGGTGACAGTTTTGAGGGAATCATCTTCAAACACTCTTTCCCTCAGGCGGCCGAAGGCTGCACTGGCGTACTGCAGGCGGTGTTGGATCTCGTCATCAATGCCTGCTCTTGTTGATAGGAGGCGCCCGAGATAGGGGAATTGGTCCACCCCGAAATTAGTTTAAATCTATTCCCCCTGGTTGTTGACCACTCTGCAAACGGAAACAGGACCTTCCTTCCAACTCTATCTAGGGCCGTCATAAAGTTATGCACCTCAATATAGTCTCCCCTCAGCCTCCTCTGGTCCAAAGAAAACAGACTCAGCATTTCCAATCTTTCCTCGTCACCAAAATTCTCCATTCCAGGCAACTTTTTTTGTAAATCTCCTCAGTACCCTTTCCAGCGTAATCACATCTTTTTTTTGAAATGTGGTGACCAGAACTGCACACAGTACTCCAGCAGCGGCCTAACCAATGTTTTATACAGTCAAGTGCAATGTCTTTGCTGTAACTAGCAGAGTTACGGACCGAGAGCTGGTAAGTGGGATTCGGCTGGATTACCTTTTGTTGGCTGGCGCAGATACGATGGTAAGTACTGCAGGGATTCCAATACGGCCAAGTTGATCTCGTGGACTAATTTGATCGCGTCGATGGAGAGGAATTTTAACAGATTTTTTTCCCATAATTAGCCTGGGGGATTTTTTTGCTTTTTTGCTTCTCCCATGCGTTCGCATGGCTCGGGTTGGGGTGGTGTGTATAATTTTTCGGTGCAAGGGTTGTAGAAGTTGTGTGGGGCGGACTTATTGGGCTGGGCGTTCTTTATCTTTCCGCCATTGTCATACTTCACAGGTTCATATATAGCCTTCAGGGTTGTTGATCAAAGGGCCCTGTGGCTTTTTGTCGGCTGGCATGTATACTATGGGCCGAATTGGCCTCCTTCAGCGCTGTGGATTTCTAGATTTCTATGTACTTTCACAGCCCCAGACTATTCCTTCACAGAGCCTGACAGCTGCAACACATATTCAGACGGCTCTTTCACAGTCCCAGACTCGACCTTCACAGATTCACAATCTTCCGACACAGTACCACAATCTACCTTCACAGATCCAAACTTTTCCTGCACCGACCCAGACAGCGGCTAAACAGACCCAGGCAGCTCCCGTACAGAGGGGTAGTGATCCTACACTGAGTCAGACATTACGGCACAGATCCATACACACTTGTGCAGATAGGCAAAGCGCATACACAGCATCAAAATGCTTGTGTACAGACTGAGACAGTTCTTTTCAGAGACCCAGCATCACCTACACAGGAGCAAACATGTCCTCATCAGCTGCAGACTATACCAACACATTTCCAGAGAGCTTCGACAGAGACACTGACATTTCCTTCGTGAAAGTAGGCAGCTCCTGTACAGAACCAGGCAGGTGCTACACTGAATCAGGGATTAACAGCACAGGGATAAACCTTCCTACACAAACCCATACAGCTCCGTTCAAAGACATTTGGACCTCCGAGACAGATTAAGTCCCTCTTACATAGACATAGACAGCTCTACCCTGGCCAAGGCATCACCAACACAGATCCAAGAACTCCTACACAGATATAAGCAGTTCTTGCACGGGCGCAGACTGTTCCGACAAAGGACCAGACTGCTCGTTCACCGAGCCAGACACCTCGCTTCGGAGATGCAGACATTTCATTTAAAGATAAAGACAGCACCGGTACTGAATCAAAAAGCTCAATGCAGAACCACACTGACCCAGGGAGATCAACCAGAGACAGACACACTCCATCACAGATGCAGACTCTCCGGCACAAAAAGAGACAACTCTTGCAGAGACCCAGTCAGCTCCAAACCTGACACATGGAGCTGCAACACAAAGCCCAACGCTCCTACACAAACCCGGACAACACTTAAACAGACACATTCAGCTCAAATTCTGACACAGGCAGCTGCAACACAGACCCAGACAGCACCTAAAGAGACCCAGAAACTATTACACAGAAACAGAAGGCTCTTACAGTGCCTTCCTACCTATACTCAGAGAGCTTGTCATTGAATCCAATGCATAAAGCTGCAGATAACTGAATTAAATAGGCTAACAAAGGACAGCATAGCGTATACAGCCTTTCTCGAATATTCTGGAGTCTTTTTTCATTTAAATCTATCAGCATAGCCATCTATTCCTTTCTACCTCATATGCTTGTATAGCTTCTCCGTAAATGTATCTATAGTATTCGCTTGAACCACTCCTACGCTTCTGAGTTCCACATTCTCATCACTCTTTCCAGAAAGAAGTTGCTTCTGAATTCTCGATTTGATTTCTGGATTTCTTGATGACTATCTTATATTGGTGGCCTCCAGTTATGCTCTTCCCCACATGTGAAAACATTCTCTCTGTAAACACTCCATCAAAATCTTTCATAATTTTAAATAAATCTATTAGGTCACCCCTATAGATCAATCTTCAAGAGAAAAGAGACCCAGCTTGTTCAGTATTTCCACTTATGAATAACCTCCCATTTCTGGTAGCATCCGTGTAAATCTTCTCTGCACCCTCCCAAATGCCTCTATATCATCTTTGTAATAGGATGACCAGAACTGCATACAGTTCTCTAAGTGTGGTCTAACCCAGGTTCAATACAGGTTTAGCATAACCTTCATATTTTGCAATTTTATAACACTAGAAATAACCTCCACTGCTTAGTTACCTTTATTTTGTCTTGATAAACTCTGTGACAATTTTTGTGATTTGTGTAGTTGTACTCAGAGATCCTATTGTTCCTCTACCCCACCGAGAGTCGTTTGTGCCAAGTAATTAGTGACCTCCATATTCTTCCTACCAAAATGTAATACCTCACATGTGTGTGTGTGGAACTTAATTGAAAATTATATGCCCATTCTGCGTGTTATTAATGTTGTCCTTAATTTGTTGCAGTCCTCCTCATTATAAATTTCCTCCAATTTGGTATCATTGGCAAATTTGGAAATTCTGTTTTTAGTTCCAAATTCTAAATCGTTAATATAATTGTGAACAATAGTGGTTCCGGCATTGATCCTTTTGGAACACCACTACCCATCTTCTGCCAATGTGAATATCTGCCTTTTACCTCCAATCTCTGATTTCAGTCTTGAAGCTAGCTCGCTATGCATTCTGCTGCTTATACCCTGACGTTGCTCAGCAGGCTATTATTGGGTATCATAGCGAGGGTCTTTTGAAAATCTAGATACCTTATACTTATTGCATGATCAATGTCTACCCTCTCTTTTACCTCTTCAAACATTATGAGTTTGGTCCAGCAGTACTTTCCCTATTGAAATCCATGCTGATTATTCATTTTTATACTTTTGGTTTCTAGATGTTCTTCTATTTTCTCCATTAGTAAGGGTTCCATTATTTTCCCTATATAAGTGACAATCATACCCCTTGACCAACGAGCTGATTAGCTGAGACAAGCAGGGAGTACATCATTTAATTCCCGCCGAAAGCAATTCAGCCATTCCCGCTTTCTATTGTGTAATACAGCGACATCAAGTTGTTGTACTGTCAGTCTTGGATCAGTCTTTATCTGTTTGAAAGACTTGCGATCTCAGTGCTGCTTCATTCAGTGTGTGTTTAAAAAAAATGCGACGTGCTAGCTGCCGTGGCTGGGTGGTTAAATCTTTGGATTAGGAATGTAATCGAATTGCTTCTGAGCAAGTTCGAGCCCTGTTCACAATGAATCAGTAGCTGTCGGCATTCGCACGTAATCGGCTCTGTTTGGAGGTCATTTGAGGTGTAATTGTTTTGAATTATTTTGCAGCAACTTTTCGGCCACCTGTTCCGTCACGCTCACCCAATCATCCACTCGTGCGTGTCCAGAGGATTGGGACATTTCTATAATCCAGCAAAGAATGACTAAAAATATGGTTAAAAAAAGGGTAGATTATGAATGTTAACTTGAACGGAATATAAAAACAGATAGTAAGAGTTTCTACAGGTATGTAAAAAGGAAAAGAGTGGCTAAAGTAAATGTTAGTCTCGTGGAGGATGTGACTGGGGCATTAATAATCGAGAACAGGGAAATGGCAGAGACTTTGGACAAATATTTTGTTTCAGTTCTCATGGTAGAAGTCAGTAAAAACATTTAAATAGTGGATAAATATTGAGGGAGGAAATTAATACTATCATTATCACTAATGAAGTAGTATGAGGTAAAATAATGGGACTAAAGGAGGACAAGTCCCTGGACCTGATGGCTTATATCCAATGGATGCATTGGTTGTATCCACAGGATATAAGCCATCAGGTCCAGCGGTCCTATGGAGGAGTTGCTTCCACTCCCAAAGTGAATTCTTTGATGGCTGAGCAGTCCGATACGAGAGCCACAGACCATTTCACAGGTGGGACAGACATTCGTCAGGGGAAGGGGTCGGTTGGGCTGGTTTGCCGCATGCTCCTTCTGCTGCGTGCGCCTTGGCTCTTCATGCTCCTTGCATCGAGCCTCAAAGAGCTCAACGCCCTCCCGGATGGATTTTCTCCACCTCGGGCGATCTGCGGCCAGGGTCTCACAGGTGTCAGTGGTGATGTCGCACTTTCCCAGCGAGGCTTTGAGGGTGTCCTTATAACGTTTACACTTTCCTCCTTTGGCTCGTCTACCATGAAGGAGTTCCGCATAAAGCATTGCTTATGGAGTCTCACATCTGGCATGCGTACTATGTGGCCTGCCCAGCGAAGCTGATCGAGTGTGGTCAGTGCTTCAATACTGGGGATGTTACCCTGGTCGAGGACACTGATGTTGATGCGTCTGTCCTCCCAGGAGATTTGCAGGATCTTGCGGAGACATCGTTGGTGATATATCTCCAGCGACCTGAGGTGCCTTCTGCACATCGTCCATGCCTCAGACCCATACAGAAGGGCGGGTACTATTTCTGCCCTGTAGACCATGAGTTAGGTGGTAGATTTGAGGGCCTGGTCTGCAAACAGTCTTTTCCGCAGGAGGCCGAAAGCTGCACTGGAGCACTGGAGGAGATGCTGAATCTCCACATAAATTTCTGCCTTTGTTGACAAGAGGCACCCCCTCATTTCCAATGGAATTCTTCCAGTCACACAACCTTCGTTCAATCAAAAAATATCTAGATTATGAATCAATTATTTATTTATTTAAAACAAATCAAATTCATTTTTTTTTAAATAAAAATTAAATGTATTTATTTCCTTAAGTTGTTTAGTATACATATATTTTTAAATTGGCTTTCAGTGGGCTGGTTTTACGTACCTACCTCTTTCCTGTCTGTCGATCACCTGTGGCTTCAATAACCGTTTCTGCCAAGCGTGGTCCTGAGCCCCACTGCACAATTGCCTTCAGGGATGATAGAAATCTCACTTTATTCTTTTAAAAGGGAACTGCGGTCAGTCAAAGGTCATTCTGCATCTGGGTAAAAGGGATGTCCTTGTAGTCCCCGATCATTCTGTATCTGTTTAAAAGGGTTGGTTGTCAGTTCCGGTTCATAATCTTTCCCTTTAAAACGGATTTTCTAATAAACCCGGGTCATCCTGTATAGTTTGAGAAGGAGTATGATTTCAGCTGCAATGACCGAATTGTTAAACTGTTGTGTTGCAATTTACATCGGGGTTGCCTGCGCCGGGTTTGCACCCAGATTGCCGTGCATCTGTTCATTTACTCGAAATATGCTCATCTTTTCCTAAATCCACTCCTTGATTTTGCTCGCAATATGCACAATAACACATTGGATGATGGTGGCAGCGGCCGCGTGGTCTAATGGATACGGCTTCTGACTTCGATTATAACCGCGAACTTATCAAAACATTGCAGATTCGTATCTTGCCGCGGTCAATTAACTCGCTGCCTGAAATTTTATATTTGTTGCGATTCTGCCGAAAAAACAACCATCTCTTCGAGTCACTCACCTGAAGTAAAGAAAGGCTGTTTGCTTTAAGAATCTAATGGCACGTGTTCATCATTGTCGATCTGCATGCACGGGCAGAGCAAGCTGTGATGTGGACTTTCTTGCACATTATTTCTGTTGGGTTACAAAAAGCAGGAGATTAAAGGCTGACGCTTGGCTGAATAAAAGACGAGGTGGCCGAGAAATTAAGGCGATGGACTACTAATCAATTTTGTTCTGCACGCATGAGTTCGAATCCCATCCTCGTCGTATTTGTGTTCAGCTTTGACTCCCCTGGTCACTTTGTCAATCACATTAACCTCATCGCTGAATTTCCCTTTCACTGACAAGGATGCTGCACTTTGCTCATGTCATGTCTCAAATTAATAATATATTCGTCAAATGGATAACATTTGTCGGACTGCGGAGAGTGAGACCAATTAGATCGGTCTCTGAGTGACAGCACAAGCACGATGGACCTTTTCTCACGACCGTCAGAATCTGAGAGCTGCACTCTTCACTGTCGGCGGCTCGTTGGTCTCGGGGTATGATTCCCGCTTAGGAATGATCACATTTGAAATGCGAGAGGTCTCGGGCCAAATCCTGAACGAGCGCCGCCATTTTTTATTCAAAATTCCGCGCCTCACAGCCGCTTGACATGTGAGAAAGCAGATATATTTCACATTAAAACGTGTGATTTTGCGGCGATTGTTCGCACAGCGTCCAAATCCCAGAGCAAAGTGAAACTCACACAACTGAGTAAAGTTAAAATATCTCAGAGGTACTCGGCTCTGTGACTCGTTGGATAACCGAAAGCCTAGTTGCATGTATCCGGCCGATACTTGATCAGTATATCTTCCTGTCTGTACGCATAAGTTCACCTCAATTGGGATAAGCATACATTCAGCGTCAATCTCCACCTCTGCCCTGAATATGAGTGCGTCCTGTTTCTCTGGAGCTGAAAAGATGAGAGAAGCTGCCTTTTGAATTCGTCCCTTGGCTGCCGAATTCAAAGCATACAGGAAATCAATCCGGGCTGGCAAAGCTGCCTGGTCTGATTAAAAGGCGATGACACCCTATATTGTAGGCATGTTCTCGTCTTCTGGCCTCAACATTAGGTTCAACGTATCGGATGATAAGCACCGCTCCCATTGTCTGGTAATAGTTCTGCTTTTCCCAGTAACACCTCCTCTGGACCATCCTTTGTTACGTTATTGCCCGATTACCACCCACTTTGCCTTTCTCCATTGTGCCATGTATTATTTATATCACTCCTGCGTTCCGCTGTATCACAGACGTTCCCATTTGATCTTTCTCCCTGCGTATTTTTTCCAGGCGCTGTTTTTGTTGAAAACATCTGTAATCTTTAACTTTTTCCTGAAATATCGGAATGATTATCCGACAGAACGTGAAATCGGATTCTTCCTCCACAAAATCTGCACCACCTGCCGAGTTTTACATATTTATCTGTTTTTATTCATTATATTTCTGTGTCCCTTTTAAGGGGATTTGCTGTCTGTCCGAGATCATTCTCTGTCTCTTTAAAATGGTGTGCTATCAGACCCTCATCATTCTGTGTCTGTTTCAAAGGGATGTGCTGTCTGTCCCAGATTTCCAATTTCCAATTTCAAAACCTGCCTTTGGAGGTTAACGAATTTTAGTTTGCTTGTGTTTTTGTGTAAACTAGAGAGTGTGCAAACGTGCTGTGCGATCTTGCTGTCATGTGAGAAAAATGCATTACATGCAACTTGAAACCGTACCGATTTGATTGATCACTCCTTCGTGGACTCTCTGACGGTTGAAGAATCTGCTGTGGGATTTTGCTATTCCACATCTGAAAGAAGGGAAAATACACAAGTTAGAAATATAGCGATTTTAGGCAGGGCTTGCGTGTGGGCTGTGTGACATGACGACATCCTCCATCCTTATTTGCAAATTCAAATCAAATCAAACCAATACAAGACATGACTGACTGACTGACTTTATTTATACATGTATATATATATATATGTGTATATTTATATATAATCCCAAATTTTTAACTTGCAAAATAAATATGCTTTTTCTGTTCTGCCTGCGCTGCGCTCTCTTACATTTGACCTCTTTCACAGCACAAGCAGCTGCTGTCAGATCCAGCGGAAAGACACACTCGACTTTAAAAGATCGCCCTTGTAGCCCACGTCTTCCCTCATGGCTTGTCTTCCACCATGGGCTTACTGTGTTTGGGGAGTTATTGACTGCGCCTCTCATTTCCCAATGGAATTCCTATAGTTACACAGCCTTCGTTCAATAAAAAAATACATAGATTATGAATCAATTATTTATTTCATTAAAACAACTCAAATTCAATTTTTTTTAAATACAATTTAAATGCATTTATTTTCTTAAAATGTTAAATATTTATATATTTCAGACTAGGCTGGTTTGGCCTCCCTCCCTCCTTCCTGCCTGTCTATCACCTGTGGCTTCAAGAACAGTCTCTGCGCCGCGTGGTCCTGAGCCCCACTGCACAATTGCCTTCAGGGATGATCGAAATCTCACTTTATTCTTTTAAAAGTGAACTGCTGTCAGTCAAGGGTCATTCTGCATCTGGGTAAAAGGGATGTCCTTGCAATCCCGGATCATTCTGTGTCTGTTTAAATGGGCTGGTTGTCATTTCCGGTTCATAATCTTTCCCTTTAAAACGGATTTTCTCATAAACCCGGCTCATCCTGTATTGTTTGAGAAGGAGTATGATTTCAGCTGCAATGACCGAATTGTTAAACTATAGTGTTCCAATTTACAGTGGGGTTGCCTGCGCCGGTGCGCACCCAGATAGCAGTGCATCTGTTCATTCACTCGAAATATGCTCATCTTTTCCTAAATCCACTCCTTGATATTGCAGTTGCCCCGAATTTGCTCGTGATATACACAACAACACAATGATTAGCGCTGGCAGCGGCCGCGTGGCCTAATGGATAAGGCGTCTGACTTCGATTGCAACCGCAAAATTATCAGAAGATTGTAAGTTCGAGTCCTGCCGCGGTCAACTTAGCTCGCAACGTGAAATTTTATATTCTTTGTTGTGATTCTGCCGAGAAACCAACCATCTCTTTCCGTCACTCACCTGAAGTGAAGGAAGGCTGTTTGCTCAAAGAATCTCAGCACGGGCAGAGCAAGCTGTGAAGTGGACTTTCTTGCACATTATTTCTGTTTGGATACAAAAAGCAGGAGATTGAATGGCTGACGATGTCTTATAGCAGAGACGAGGTGGCTGAGAGGTTAAGGCGATGGACTGCTAATCCATTATGCTCTGCACGCATGGGTTCGAATCCCATTCTCGTCGTCGTTGGCTTGCAGCTTATCCACTTTTTGACATTCACATTTAACCTCATCGCCAAATTCCCCTTTTACTTACAGGGATGCAGTGCTTTCCTCATGTCACGTCTCAAATTAATAATATATTCGTCAAAAGGAGAACAGTTGCAGTACAATGGCGAGGGGCACTAATTAGATAGGTATCTGAGAGACAGCACATGCACGATGGGCCATAATATCATTTCTCACCACCGTCAGAATCTGAGAGCTGCGCTTTTCACTGTCGGCGGCTCGTTGGTCCATGGTTATGATTCTCCCTTCGGATTGATCACATTTGAAATGCGAGAGGTCACGGGCCAAATCCCGGACGAGCCCCGCCATGTTTTACTCAAAGTTCCGCTTCTAACAGCCGCTCGACATGTGAGAAAACAGACGTATTTCACGTTAAAACGTGTGATTTTACGCCGATGTTCCCTTTGCATCCAAATCCCAGAGCAAAGTGAATCCCGCCAAAATGACTAAAGTTAAAATATCTCAAAGGTACTCGGCTCTGTGACTCGTTGGATAACCTAAAGCCTTGTTTGGTTCCGGCCGATACTTGATCAGTATATCTTCCTGTCTGTACGGATAAGTTCACCTCAATTGGGATAAGCATACATTCAGCGTCAATCTCCACCTCTGCCCTGAACATGTGTGCGTCCTGTGTCTCTAGAGCTGAAAAGATGAGAGAAGCTGCTTTTTGAATTCGTCCCTTGGCTGCCGAATTCAAAGCATACAGGAAATCAATCCGGGCTGGCAAAGCTGCCTGGTCTGATTAAAAGGCGGTGATACCCTATATTGTAGGCATGTTCTCGTCTTCTGGCCTCAACATTAGGTTCAACGTATCGGATGATAAGCACCGCTCCCATTGTCCGGTAATGGTTCTGCTATTCCCACTAACACTTCCTCTGGCCCATCCTTTGTTACGTTATTGCCCGATTACCACCCACTTTGCCTTTCTCCATTGTGCCATGTATTATTTCATCACTCCTTCGTTCCGCTGTATCACAAAAGTTCCCATTTGACATTTCTCGCTGCGTATTTTTTCCAGGCGCTATTTTTGTTGAAAACATCTGTAATCTTTAACTTTTTCCTGAAATATCGGAATTATTATCCGACAGAACGTGAAACCGGATTCTTCCTCCACAAAATCTGCACGACCTGCCGAGTTTTACATATTTATCTGTTTTTATTCATTCTATTTCCGTGTCCCTTTTAAGGGGATTTGCTGTCTGTCCGAGATAATTCTCTGTCTCTGTAAAATGGTGTGCTATCAGACCCTCATCATTCTGTGTCTGTTTCAAAGGGATGTGCTGTCTGTCCCGGATTTCCAATTTGAAATTTCAAAACCTGCCTTTGGAGGTTAAGGAATATTAGTTTGTTTGTGTGTTTCAGACTGGGCTGGTTTTACGTCCCTCCCTCCCTGTGTATCACCTGTGGCTTCAACAACAGTCTCTGCGCCGAGTGGTCCTGAGCCCCACTGCACAATTGCCTTCAGGGATGATCGAAATCTCACTTTATTCTTTTAAAAGTGAACTGCTGTCAGTCAAGGGTCATTCTGCATCTGGGTAAAAGGGATGTCCTTGCAATCCCGGATCATACTGTGTCTGTTTAAATGGGCTGGTTGTCAGTTCCGGTTCATAATCTTTCCCTTTAAAACGGATTTTCTCATAAACCCGGCTCATCCTGTATTGTTTGAGAAGGAGTATGATTTCAGCTGCAATGACCGACTTGTTAAACTATAGTGTTCCAATTTACATTGGGATTGCCTGCGCCGGTGCGCACCCAGATCGCAGTGCATCTGTTCATTCACTCGAAATATGCTCAACTTTTCCTAAATCCACTCCTTGATATTGCAGTTGCCCCGAATTTGCTCGCAATATATACAACAACACAATGAATGGTGCTGGCAGCGGACGCGTGGCCTAATGGATAAGGGGTCTGACTTCGATTACAACCGCAAAGTTATCAGAAGATTGCAGGTTCGAGTCCTGATGCGGTCAACTTAGCTCGCTACGTGAAATTTTATATTCTTTGTTGTGATTCTGCCGATAAATCAACCATCTCTTCCAGTCACTCGCCTGAAGTGAAGGAAGGCTGTTTGCTTTAAGAATCTCATGGCAAGTTTTCATCATTGTCGATCTGCATGCACGGGCAGAGCAAGCTGTGAAGTGGACTTTTTTGCACCTTATTTCTGTTTGGATACAAAAAGCAGGAGATTGAATGGCTGACGATGTCTTATAGCAGAGACGAGGTGGCCGAGAGGTTAAGGCGATGGACTGCTCATCCATTGTGCTCTGCACACATGGCTTCGAACCCATTCTCGTCGTCGTTGAGTTGCAGCTTAACCACTTTATGACATTCACGTTTCACCACATCGCCAAATTCCCCTTTTACTTACAGGGATGCAGTACTTTCCTCATGTCACGTCTCAAATTAATAATATATTCGTCAAAAGGAGAACAGTTGCAGTACAATGGCGAGGGGCACTAATTAGATAGGTATCTGAGAGACAGCACATGCACGATGGGCCATAATATCATTTCTCACCACCGTCAGAATCTGAGAGCTGCGCTTTTCACTGTCGGCGGCTCGTTGGTCCATGGTTATGATTCTCCCTTCGGATTGATCACATTTGAAATGCGAGAGGTCACGGGCCAAATCCCGGACGAGCCCCGCCATGTTTTACTCAAAGTTCCGCTTCTAACAGCCGCTCGACATGTGAGAAAACAGACGTATTTCACGTTAAAACGTGTGATTTTACGCCGATGTTCCCTTAGCATCCAAATCCCAGAGCAAAGTGAATCCCGCCAAACTGAGTAAAGTTAAAATATCTCAGAGGTACTCGGCTCTGTGACTCGTTGGATAACCTTAAAGCCTTGTTTGGTTCCGGCCGATACTTGATCAGTATATCTTCCTGTCTGTACGGATAAGTTCACCTCAATTGGGATAAGCATACATTCAGCGTCAATCTCCACCTCTGCCCTGAACATGTGTGCGTCCTGTGTCTCTAGAGCTGAAAAGATGAGAGAAGCTGCTTTTTGAATTCGTCCCTTGGCTGCCGAATTCAAAGCATACAGGAAATCAATCCGGGCTGGCAAAGCTGCCTGGTCTGATTAAAAGGCGGTGATACCCTATATTGTAGGCATGTTCTCGTCTTCTGTCCTCAACATTAGGTTCAACGTATCGGATGATAAGCACCGCTCCCATTGTCTGGTAATGGTTCTGCTATTCCCACTAACACTTCCTCTGGCCCATCCTTTGTTACGTTATTGCCCGATTACCACCCACTTTGCCTTTCTCCATTGTGCCATGTATTATTTCATCACTCCTTCGTTCCGCTGTATCACAAAAGTTCCCATTTGACATTTCTCGCTGCGTATTTTTTCCAGGCGCTATTTTTGTTGAAAACATCTGTAATCTTTAACTTTTTCCTGAAATATCGGAATTATTATCCGACAGAACGTGAAACCGGATTCTTCCTCCACAAAATCTGCACGACCTGCCGAGTTTTAAATATTTATCTGTTTTTATTCATTCTATTTCCGTGTCCCTTTTAAGGGGATTTGCTGTCTGTCCGAGATCATTCTCTGTCTTTGTAAAATGGTGTGCTATCAGACCCTCATCATTCTGTGTCTGTTTCAAAGGGATGTGCTATCTGTCCCGGATTTCCAATTTGAAATTTCAAAACCTGCCTTTGGAGGTTAAGGAATATTAGTTTGTTTGTGTGTTTCAGACTGGGCTGGTTTTACGTCCCTCCCTCCCTGTCTATCACCTGTGGCTTCAATAACAGTCTCTGCGCCGCGTGGTCCTGAGCCCCACTGCACAATTGCCTTCAGGGATGATCGAAATCTCACTTTATTCTTTTAAAAGTGAACTTCTGTCAGTCAAGGGTCATTCTGCATCTGTGTAAAAGGGATGTCCTTGCAATCCCGGATCATTCTGTGTCTGTTTAAATGGCTGGGTGTCAGTTCCGGTTCATAATCTTTCCCTTTAAAACGGATTTTCTCATAAACCCGGGTCATCCTGTATTGTTTGAGAAGGAGTATGATTTCAGCTGCAATGACCGAATTGTTAAACTATAGTGTTCCAATTTACATTGGGGTTGCCTGCGCCGGTGCGCACCCAGATCGCAGTGCATCTGTTCATTCACTCGAAATATGCTCATCTTTTCCTAAATCCACTCCTTGATATTGCAGTTGCCCCGAATTTGCTCGCAATATATACAACAACACAATGAATGGTGCTGGCAGCGGCCGCGTGGCCTAATGGATAAGGGGTCTGACTTCGATTACAACCGCAAAGTTATCAGAAGATTGCAGGTTCGAGTCCTGCCGCGGTCAACTTAGCTCGCTACGTGAAATTTTATATTCTTTGTTGTGATTCTGCCGAGAAATCAACCATCTCTTCCAGTCTCTCGCCTGAAGTGAAGGAAGGCTGTTTGCTTTAAGAATCTCATGGCAAGTTTTCATCATTGTCGATCTGCATGCACGGGCAGAGCAAGCTGTGAAGTGGACTTTCTTGCACATTATTTCTGTTTGGATACAAAAAGCAGGAGATTGAATGGCTGACGATGTCTTATAGCAGAGACGAGGTGGCTGAGAGGTTAAGGCGATGGACTGCTAATCCATTGTGCTCTGCACGCATGGGTTCGAGTCCCATTCTCGTCGTCGTTGGCTTGCAGCTTAACCACTTTTTGGCATTCACCTTTAACCTCATCGCCAAATTCCCCTTTTACTTACAGGGATGCTGTACTTTCCTCATGTCACGTCTCAAATTAATAATATATTCGTCAAAAGGAGAACAGTTGCAGTACAATGGCGAGGGGCACTAATTAGATAGGTATCTGAGAGACAGCACATGCACGATGGGCCATAATATCATTTCTCACCACCGTCAGAATCTGAGAGCTGCGCTTTTCACTGTCGGCGGCTCGTTGGTCCATGGTTATGATTCTCCCTTCGGATTGATCACATTTGAAATGCGAGAGGTCACGGGCCAAATCCCGGACGTGCCCCGCCATGTTTTACTCAAAGTTCCGCTTCTAACAGCCGCTCGACATGTGAGAAAACAGACGTATTTCACGTTAAAACGTGTGATTTTACGCCGATGTTCCCTTAGCATCCAAATCCCAGAGCAAAGTGAATCCCGCCAAACTGAGTAAAGTTAAAATATCTCAGAGGTACTCGGCTCTGTGACTCGTTGGATAACCTTGAAGCCTTGTTTGGTTCCGGCCGATACTTGATCAGTATATCTTCCTGTCTGTACGGATAAGTTCACCTCAATTGGGATAAGCATACATTCAGCGTCAATCTCCATCTCTGCCCTGAACATGTGTGCGTCCTGTGTCTCTAGAGCTGAAAAGATGAGAGAAGCTGCTTTTTGAATTCGTCCCTTGGCTGCCGAATTCAAAGCATACAGGAAATCAATCCGGGCTGGCAAAGCTGCCTGGTCTGATTAAAAGGCGGTGATACCCTATATTGTAGGCATGTTCTCGTCTTCTGGCCTCAACATTAGGTTCAACGTATCGGATGATAAGCACCGCTCCCATTGTCTGGTAATGGTTCTGCTATTCCCACTAACACTTCCTCTGGCCCATCCTTTGTTACGTTATTGCCCGATTACCACCCACTTTGCCTTTCTCCATTGTGCCATGTATTATTTCATCACTCCTTCGTTCCGCTGTATCACAAAAGTTCCCATTTGACATTTCTCGCTGCGTATTTTTTCCAGGCGCTATTTTTGTTGAAAACATCTGTAATCTTTAACTTTTTCCTGAAATATCGGAATTATTATCCGACAGAACGTGAAACCGGATTCTTCCTCCACAAAATCTGCACGACCTGCCGAGTTTTACATATTTATCTGTTTTTATTCATTCTATTTCCGTGTCCCTTTTAAGGGGATTTGCTGTCTGTCCGAGATCATTCTCTGTCTCTGTAAAATGGTGTGCTATCAGACCCTCATCATTCTGTGTCTGTTTCAAAGGGATGTGCTGTCTGTCCCGGATTTCCAATTTGAAATTTCAAAACCTGCCTTTGGAGGTTCAGGAATATTAGTTTGTTTGTGTGTTTCAGACTGGGCTGGTTTTACGTCCCTCCCTCCCTGTCTATCACCTGTGGCTTCAACAACAGTCTCTGCGCCGCGTGGTCCTGAGCCCCACTGCACAATTGCCTTCAGGGATGATCGAAATCTCACTTTATTCTTTTAAAATTGAACTGCTGTCAGTCAAGGGTCATTCTGCATCTGGGTAAAAGGGATGTCCTTGCAATCCCGGATCATTCTGTGTCTGTTTAAATGGGCTGGTTGTCAGTTCCGGTTCATAATCTTTCCCTATAAAACGGATTTTCTCATAAACCCGGGTCATCCTGTATTGTTTGAGAAGGAGTATGATTTCAGCTGCAATGACAGAATTGTTAAACTATAGTGTTCCAATTTACATTGGGGTTGCCTGCGCCGGTGCGCACCCAGATCGCAGTGCATCTGTTCATTCACTCGAAATATGCTCATCTTTTCCTAAATCCACTCCTTGATATTGCAGTTGCCCCGAATTTGCTCGCAATATATACAACAACACAATGCATGGTGCTGGCAGCGGCCGCGTGGCCTAATGGATAAGGGGTCTGACTTCGATTACAACCGCAAAGTTATCAGAAGATTGCAGGTTCGAGTCCTGCCGCGGTCAACTTAGCTCGCTACGTGAAATTTTATATTCTTTGTTGTGATTCTGCCGAGAAATCAACCATCTCTTCCAGTCACTCGCCTGAAGTGAAGGAAGGCTGTTTGCTTTAAGAATCTCATGGCAAGTTTTCATCATTGTCGATCTGCATGCACGGGCAGAGCAAGCTGTGAAGTGGACTTTCTTGCACGTTATTTCTGTTTGGATACAAAAAGCAGGAGATTGAATGGCTGACGATGTCTTATAGCAGAGACGAGGTGGCTGAGAGGTTAAGGCGATGGACTGCTAATCCATTGTGCTCTGCACGCCTGGGTTCGAGTCCCATTCTCGTCGTCGTTGGCTTGCAGCTTAACCACTTTTTGACATTCACATTTAACCTCATCGCCAAATTCCCCTTTTACTTACAGGAATGCTGTACTTTCCTCATGTCACGTCTCAAATTAATAATATATTCGTCAAAAGTAGAACAGTTGCAGTACAATGGCGAGGGGCACTAATTAGATAGGTATCTGAGAGACAGCACATGAACGATGGGCCATAATATCATTTCTCACCACCGTCAGAATCTGAGAGCTGCGCTTTTCACTGTCGGCGGCTCATTGGTCCACGGTTATGATTCTCCCTTCGGATTGATCACATTTGAAATGCGAGAGGTCACGGGCCAAATCCCGGACGAACCCCGCCATGTTTTACTCAAAGTTCCGCTTCTAACAGCCGCTCGACATGTGAGAAAACAGACGTATTTCACGTTAAAACGTGTGATTTTACGCCGATGTTCCCTTAGCATCCAAATCCCAGAGCAAAGTGAATCCCGCCAAACTGACTAAAGTTAAAATATCTCAAAGGTACTCGGCTCTGTGACTCGTTGGATAACCTAAAGCCTTGTTTGGTTCCGGCCGATACTTGATCAGTATATCTTCCTGTCTGTACGGATAAGTTCACCTCAATTGGGATAAGCATACATTCAGCGTCAATCTCCACCTCTGCCCTGAACATGTGTGCGTCCTGTGTCTCTAGAGCTGAAAAGATGAGAGAAGCTGCTTTTTGAATTCGTCCCTTGGCTGCCGAATTCAAAGCATACAGGAAATCAATCCGTGCTGGCAAAGCTGCCTGGTCTGATTAAAAGGCGGTGATACCCTATATTGTAGGCATGTTCTCGTCTTCTGGCCTCAACATTAGGTTCAACGTATCGGATGATAAGCACCGCTCCCATTGTCTGGTAATGGTTCTGCTATTCCCACTAACACTTCCTCTGGCCCATCCTTTGTTACGTTATTGCCCGATTACCACCCACTTTGCCTTTCTCCATTGTGCCATGTATTATTTCATCACTCCTTCGTTCCGCTGTATCACAAAAGTTCCCATTTGACATTTCTCGCTGCGTATTTTTTCCAGGCGCTATTTTTGTTGAAAACATCTGTAATCTTTAACTTTTTCCTGAAATATCGGAATTATTATCCGACAGAACGTGAAACCGGATTCTTCCTCCACAAAATCTGCACGACCTGCCGAGTTTTACATATTTATCTGTTTTTATTCATTCTATTTCCGTGTCCCTTTTAAGGGGATTTGCTGTCTGTCCGAGATCATTCTCTGTCTCTGTAAAATGGTGTGCTATCAGACCCTCATCATTCTGTGTCTGTTTCAAAGGGATGTGCTGTCTGTCCCGGATTTCCAATTTGAAATTTCAAAACCTGCCTTTGGAGGTTAAGGAATATTAGTTTGTTTGTGTGTTTCAGACTGGGCTGGTTTTACGTCCCTCCCTCCCTGTCTATCACCTGTGGCTTCAACAACAGTCTCTGCGCCGCGTGGTCCTGAGCCCCACTGCACAATTGCCTTCAGGGATGATCGAAATCTCACTTTATTCTTTTAAAAGTGAACTGCTGTCAGTCAAGGGTCATTCTGCATCTGGGTAAAAGGGATGTCCTTGCAATCCCGGATCATTCTGTGTCTGTTTAAATGGGCTGGTTGTCAGTTCCGGTTCATAATCTTTCCCTTTAAAACGGATTTTCTCATAAACCCGGCTCATCCTGTATTGTTTGAGAAGGAGTGTGATTTCAGCTGCAATGACCGAATTGTTAAACTATAGTGTTCCAATTTACATTGGGGTTGCCTGCGCCGGTGCGCACCGAGATCGCAGTGCATCTGTTCATTCACTCGAAATATGCTCATCTTTTCCTAAATCCACTCCTTGATATTGCAGTTGCCCCGAATTTGCTCGCAATATATACAACAACACAATGAATGGTGCTGGCAGCGGCCGCGTGGCCTAATGGATAAGGGGTCTGACTTCGATTACAACCGCAAAGTTATCAGAAGATTGCAGGTTCGAGTCCTGCCGCGGTCAACTTAGCTCGCTACGTGAAATTTTATATTCTTTGTTGTGATTCTGCCGAGAAATCAACCATCTCTTCCAGTCACTCACCTGAAGTGAAGGAAGGCTGTTTGCTTTAAGAATCTCATGGCCAGTTTTCATCATTGTCGATCTGCATGCACGGGCAGAGCAAGCTGTGAAGTGGACTTTTTTGCACCTTATTTCTGTTTGGATACAAAAAGCAGGAGATTGAATGGCTGACGATGTCTTATAGCAGAGACGAGGTGGCTGAGAGGTTAAGGCGATGGACTGCTCATCCATTGTGCTCTGCACACATGGCTTCGAACCCATTCTCGTCGTCGTTGACTTGCAGCTTAACCACTTTATGACATTCACATTTCACCACATCGCCAAATTCCCCTTTTACTTACAGGGATGCAGTACTTTCCTCATGTCACGTCTCAAATTAATAATATATTCGTCAAAAGGAGAACAGTTGCAGTACAATGGCGAGGGGCACTAATTAGATAGGTATCTGAGAGACAGCACATGCACGATGGGCCATAATATCATTTCTCACCACCGTCAGAATCTGAGAGCTGCGCTTTTCACTGTCGGCGGCTCGTTGGTCCATGGTTATGATTCTCCCTTCGGATTGATCACATTTGAAATGCGAGAGGTCACGGGCCAAATCACGGACGAGCCCCGCCATGTTTTACTCAAAGTTCCGCTTCTAACAGCCGCTCGACATGTGAGAAAACAGACGTATTTCACGTTAAAACGTGTGATTTTACGCCGATGTTCCCTTAGCATCCAAATCCCAGAGCAAAGTGAATCCCGCCAAACTGAGTAAAGTTAAAATATCTCAGAGGTACTCGGCTCTGTAACTCGTTGGATAACCTTGAAGCCTTGTTTGGTTCCGGCCGATACTTGATCAGTATATCTTCCTGTCTGTACGGATAAGTTCACCTCAATTGGGATAAGCATACATTCAGCGTCAATCTCCACCTCTGCCCTGAACATGTGTGCGTCCTGTGTCTCTAGAGCTGAAAAGATGAGAGAAGCTGCTTTTTGAATTCGTCCATTGGCTGCCGAATTCAAAGCATACAGGAAATCAATCCGGGCTGGCAAAGCTGCCTGGTCTGATTAAAAGGCGGTGATACCCTATATTGTAGGCATGTTCTCGTCTTCTGGCCTCAACATTAGGTTCAACGTATCGGATGATAAGCACCGCTCCCATTGTCTGGTAATGGTTCTGCTATTCCCACTAACACTTCCTCTGGCCCATCCTTTGTTACGTTATTGCCCGATTACCACCCACTTTGCCTTTCTCCATTGTGCCATGTATTATTTCATCACTCCTTCGTTCCGCTGTATCACAAACGTTCCCATTTGACATTTCTCGCTGCGTATTTTTTCCAGGCGCTATTTTTGTTGAAAACATCTGTAATCTTTAACTTTTTCCTGAAATATCGGACTTATTATCCGACAGAACGTGAAACCGGATTCTTCCTCCACAAAATCTGCACGACCTGCCGAGTTTTAAATATTTATCTGTTTTTATTCATTCTATTTCCGTGTCCCTTTTAAGGGGATTTGCTGTCTGTCCGAGATCATTCTCTGTCTTTGTAAAATGGTGTGCTATCAGACCCTCATCATTCTGTGTCTGTTTCAAAGGGATGTGCTGTCTGTCCCGGATTTCCAATTTGAAATTTCAAAACCTGCCTTTGGAGGTTAAGGAATATTAGTTTGTTTGTGTGTTTCAGACTAGGCTGGTTTTACGTCCCTCCCTCCCTGTGTATCACCTGTGGCTTCAATAACAGTCTCTGCGCCGCGTGGTCCTGAGCCCCACTGCACAATTGCCTTCAGGGATGATCGAAATCTCACTTTATTCTTTTAAAAGTGAACTTCTGTCAGTCAAGGGTCATTCTGCATCTGGGTAAAAGGGATGTCCTTGCAATCCCGGATCATTCTGTGTCTGTTTAAATGGCTGGTTGTCAGTTCCGGTTCATAATCTTTCCCTTTAAAACGGATTTTCTCATAAACCCGGGTCATCCTGTATTGTTTGAGAAGGAGTATGATTTCAGCTGCAATGACCGAATTGTTAAACTATAGTGTTCCAATTTACATTGGGGTTGCCTGCGCCGGTGCGCACCCAGATCGCAGTGCATCTGTTCATTCACTCGAAATATGCTCATCTTTTCCTAAATCCACTCCTTGATATTGCAGTTGCCCCGAATTTGCTCTCAATATATACAACAACACAATGAATGGTGCTGGCAGCGGCCGCGTGGCCTAATGGATAAGGGGTCTGACTTCGATTACAACCGCAAAGTTATCAGAAGATTGCAGGTTCGAGTCCTGCCGCGGTCAACTTAGCTCGCTACGTGAAATTTTATATTCTTTGTTGTGATTCTGCCGAGAAATCAACCATCTCTTCCAGTCACTCGCCTGAAGTGAAGGAAGGCTGTTTGCTTTAAGAATCTCATGGCAAGTTTTCATCATTGTCGATCTGCATGCACGGGCAGAGCAAGCTGTGAAGTGGACATTCTTGCACATTATTTCTGTTTGGATACAAAAAGCAGGAGATTGAATGGCTGACGATGTCTTATAGCAGAGACGAGGTGGCTGAGAGGTTAAGGCGATGGACTGCTAATCCATTGTGCTCTGCACGCATGGGTTCGAGTCCCATTCTCGTCGTCGTTGGCTTGCAGCTTAACCACTTTATGACATTCACCTTTAACCTCATCGCCAAATTCCCCTTTTACTTACAGGGATGCTGTACTTTCCTCATGTCACGTCTCAAATTAATAATATATTCGTCAAAAGGAGAACAGTTGCAGTACAATGGCGAGGGGCACTAATTAGATAGGTATCTGAGAGACAGCACATGAACGATGGGCCATAATATCATTTCTCACCACCGTCAGAATCTGAGAGCTGCGCTTTTCACTGTCGGCGGCTCGTTGGTCCACGGTTATGATTCTCCCTTCGGATTGATCACATTTGAAATGCGAGAGGTCACGGGCCAAATCCCGGACGATCCCCGCCATGTTTTACTCAAAGTTCCGCTTCTAACAGCCGCTCGACATGTGAGAAAACAGACGTATTTCACGTTAAAACGTGTGATTTTACGCCGATGTTCCCTTAGCATCCAAATCCCAGAGCAAAGTGAATCCCGCCAAACTGACTAAAGTTAAAATATCTCAAAGGTACTCGGCTCTGTGACTCGTTGGATAACCTAAAGCCTTGTTTGGTTCCGGCCGATACTTGATCAGTATATCTTCCTGTCTGTACGGATAAGTTCACCTCAATTGGGATAAGCATACATTCAGCGTCAATCTCCACCTCTGCCCTGAACATGTGTGCGTCCTGTGTCTCTAGAGCTGAAAAGATGAGAGAAGCTGCTTTTTGAATTCGTCCCTTGGCTGCCGAATTCAAAGCATACAGGAAATCAATCCGGGCTGGCAAAGCTGCCTGGTCTGATTAAAAGGCGCTGAAACCCTATATTGTAGGCATGTTCTCGTCTTCTGGCCTCAACATTAGGTTCAACGTATCGGATGATAAGCACCGCTCCCATTGTCTGGTAATGGTTCTGCTATTCCCACTAACACTTCCTCTGGCCCATCCTTTGTTACGTTATTGCCCGATTACCACCCACTTTGCCTTTCTCCATTGTGCCATGTATTATTTCATCACTCCTTCGTTCCGCTGTATCACAAAAGTTCCCATTTGACATTTCTCGCTGCGTATTTTTTCCAGGCGCTATTTTTGTTGAAATCATTTGTAATCTTTAACTTTTTCCTGAAATATCGGAATTATTATCCGACAGAACGTGAAAACGGATTCTTCCTCCACAAAATCTGCACGACCTGCTGAGTTTTACATATTTATCTGTTTTTATTCATTCTATTTCCGTGTCCCTTTTAAGGGGATTTGCTGTCTGTCCGAGATCATTCTCTGTCTCTGTAAAATGGTGTGCTATCAGACCCTCATCATTCTGTGTCTGTTTCAAAGGGATGTGCTGTCTGTCCCGGATTTCCAATTTGAAATTTCAAAACCTGCCTTTGGAGGTTAAGGAATATTAGTTTGTTTGTGTGTTTCAGACTGGGCTGGTTTTACGTCCCTCCTTCCCTGTCTATCACCTGTGGCTTCAACAACAGTCTCTGCGCCGCGTGGTCCTGAGCCCCACTGCACAATTGCCTTCAGGGATGATCGAAATCTCACTTTATTCTTTTAAAAGTGAACTGCTGTCAGTCAAGGGTCATTCTGCATCTGGGTAAAAGGGATGTCCTTGCAATCCCGGATCATTCTGTGTCTGTTTAAATGGGCTGGTTGTCAGTTCCGGTTCATAATCTTTCCCTTTAAAACGGATTTTCTCATAAACCCGGCTCATCCTGTATTGTTTGAGAAGGAGTATGATTTCAGCTGCAATGACCGAATTGTTAAACTATAGTGTTCCAATTTACATTGGGGTTGCCTGCGCCGGTGCGCACCCAGATCGCAGTGCATCTGTTCATTCACTCGAAATATGCTCATCTTTTCCGAAATCCACTCCTTGATATTGCAGTTGCCCCGAATTTGCTCGCAATATATACAACAACACAATGACTGGGGCTGGCAGCGGCCGCGTGGCCTAATGGATAATGCGTCTGACTTCGATTACAACCGCAAAGTTATCAGAAGATTACAGGTTCGAGACCTGCCGCGGTCAACTTAGCTCGCTACGTGAAATTTTATATTCTTTGTTGTGATTCTGCCGAGAAATCAACCATCTCTTCCAGTCACTCGCCTGAAGTGAAGGAAGGCTGTTTGCTTTAAGAATCTCATGGCAAGTTTTCATCATTGTCGATCTGCATGCACGGGCAGAGCAAGCTGTGAAGTGGACATTCTTGCACATTATTTCTGTTTGGATACAAAAAGCAGGAGATTGAATGGCTGACGATGTCTTATAGCAGAGACGAGGTGGCTGAGAGGTTAAGGCGATGGACTGCTAATCCATTGTGCTCTGCACGCATGGGTTCGAGTCCCATTCTCGTCGTCGTTGGCTTGCAGCTTAACCACTTTATGACATTCACCTTTAACCTCATCGCCAAATTCCCCTTTTACTTACAGGGATGCTGTACTTTCCTCATGTCACGTCTCAAATTAATAATATATTCGTCAAAAGGAGAACAGTTGCAGTACAATGGCGAGGGGCACTAATTAGATAGGTATCTGAGAGACAGCACATGAACGATGGGCCATAATATCATTTCTCACCACCGTCAGAATCTGAGAGCTGCGCTTTTCACTGTCGGCGGCTCGTTGGTCCACGGTTATGATTCTCCCTTCGGATTGATCACATTTGAAATGCGAGAGGTCACGGGCCAAATCCCGGACGATCCCCGCCATGTTTTACTCAAAGTTCCGCTTCTAACAGCCGCTCGACATGTGAGAAAACAGACGTATTTCACGTTAAAACGTGTGATTTTACGCCGATGTTCCCTTAGCATCCAAATCCCAGAGCAAAGTGAATCCCGCCAAACTGACTAAAGTTAAAATATCTCAAAGGTACTCGGCTCTGTGACTCGTTGGATAACCTAAAGCCTTGTTTGGTTCCGGCCGATACTTGATCAGTATATCTTCCTGTCTGTACGGATAAGTTCACCTCAATTGGGATAAGCATACATTCAGCGTCAATCTCCACCTCTGCCCTGAACATGTGTGCGTCCTGTGTCTCTAGAGCTGAAAAGATGAGAGAAGCTGCTTTTTGAATTCGTCCCTTGGCTGCCGAATTCAAAGCATACAGGAAATCAATCCGGGCTGGCAAAGCTGCCTGGTCTGATTAAAAGGCGCTGAAACCCTATATTGTAGGCATGTTCTCGTCTTCTGGCCTCAACATTAGGTTCAACGTATCGGATGATAAGCACCGCTCCCATTGTCTGGTAATGGTTCTGCTATTCCCACTAACACTTCCTCTGGCCCATCCTTTGTTACGTTATTGCCCGATTACCACCCACTTTGCCTTTCTCCATTGTGCCATGTATTATTTCATCACTCCTTCGTTCCGCTGTATCACAAAAGTTCCCATTTGACATTTCTCGCTGCGTATTTTTTCCAGGCGCTATTTTTGTTGAAATCATTTGTAATCTTTAACTTTTTCCTGAAATATCGGAATTATTATCCGACAGAACGTGAAAACGGATTCTTCCTCCACAAAATCTGCACGACCTGCTGAGTTTTACATATTTATCTGTTTTTATTCATTCTATTTCCGTGTCCCTTTTAAGGGGATTTGCTGTCTGTCCGAGATCATTCTCTGTCTCTGTAAAATGGTGTGCTATCAGACCCTCATCATTCTGTGTCTGTTTCAAAGGGATGTGCTGTCTGTCCCGGATTTCCAATTTGAAATTTCAAAACCTGCCTTTGGAGGTTAAGGAATATTAGTTTGTTTGTGTGTTTCAGACTGGGCTGGTTTTACGTCCCTCCTTCCCTGTCTATCACCTGTGGCTTCAACAACAGTCTCTGCGCCGCGTGGTCCTGAGCCCCACTGCACAATTGCCTTCAGGGATGATCGAAATCTCACTTTATTCTTTTAAAAGTGAACTGCTGTCAGTCAAGGGTCATTCTGCATCTGGGTAAAAGGGATGTCCTTGCAATCCCGGATCATTCTGTGTCTGTTTAAATGGGCTGGTTGTCAGTTCCGGTTCATAATCTTTCCCTTTAAAACGGATTTTCTCATAAACCCGGCTCATCCTGTATTGTTTGAGAAGGAGTATGATTTCAGCTGCAATGACCGAATTGTTAAACTATAGTGTTCCAATTTACATTGGGGTTGCCTGCGCCGGTGCGCACCCAGATCGCAGTGCATCTGTTCATTCACTCGAAATATGCTCATCTTTTCCGAAATCCACTCCTTGATATTGCAGTTGCCCCGAATTTGCTCGCAATATATACAACAACACAATGACTTGGGCTGGCAGCGGCCGCGTGGCCTAATGGATAATGCGTCTGACTTCGATTACAACCGCAAAGTTATCAGAAGATTACAGGTTCGAGACCTGCCGCGGTCAACTTAGCTCGCTACGTGAAATTTGATATTCTTTGTTGTGATTCTGCCGAGAAATCAACCATCTCTTCCAGTCACTCGCCTGAAGTGAAGGAAGGCTGTTTGCTTTAAGAATCTCATGGCAAGTTTTCATCATTGTCGATCTGCATGCACGGGCAGAGCAAGCTGTGAAGTGGACTTTTTTGCACCTTATTTCTGTTTGGATACAAAAAGCAGGAGATTGAATGGCTGACGATGTCTTATAGCAGAGACGAGGTGGCCGAGAGGTTAAGGCGATGGACTGCTCATCCATTGTGCTCTTCACACATGGCTTCGAACCCATTCTCGTCGTCGTTGACTTGCAGCTTAACCACTTTATGACATTCACATTTCACCACATCGCCAAATTCCCCTTTTACTTACAGGGATGCAGTACTTTCCTCATGTCACGTCTCAAATTAATAATATATTCGTCAAAAGGAGAACAGTTGCAGTACAATGGCGAGGGGCACTAATTAGATAGGTATCTGAGAGACAGCACATGCACGATGGGCCATAATATCATTTCTCACCACCGTCAGAATCTGAGAGCTGCGCTTTTCACTGTCGGCGGCTCGTTGGTCCATGGTTATGATTCTCCCTTCGGATTGATCACATTTGAAATGCGAGAGGTCACGGGCCAAATCCCGGACGAGCCCCGCCATGTTTTACTCAAAGTTCCGCTTCTAACAGCCGCTCGACATATGAGAAAACAGACGTATTTCACGTTAAAACGTGTGATTTTACGCCGATGTTCCCTTAGCATCCAAATCCCAGAGCAAAGTGAATCCCGCCAAACTGACTAAAGTTAAAATATCTCAAAGGTACTCGGCTCTGTGACTCGTTGGATAACCTAAAGCCTTGTTTGGTTCCGGCCGATACTTGATCAGTATATCTTCCTGTCTGTACGGATAAGTTCACCTCAATTGGGATAAGCATACATTCAGCGTCAATCTCCACCTCTGCCCTGAACATGTGTGCGTCCTGTGTCTCTAGAGCTGAAAAGATGAGAGAAGCTGCTTTTTGAATTCGTCCCTTGGCTGCCGAATTCAAAGCATACAGGAAATCAATCCGGGCTGGCAAAGCTGCCTGGTCTGATTAAAAGGCGGTGATACCCTATATTGTAGGCATGTTCTCGTCTTCTGGCCTCAACATTAGGTTCAACGTATCGGATGATAAGCACCGCTCCCATTGTCTGGTAATGGTTCTGCTATTCCCACTAACACTTCCTCTGGCCCATCCTTTGTTACGTTATTGCCCGATTAGCACCCACTTTGCCTTTCTCCATTGTGCCATGTATTATTTCATCACTCCTTCGTTCCGCTGTATCACAAAAGTTCCCATTTGACATTTCTCGCTGCGTATTTTTTCCAGGCGCTATTTTTGTTGAAAACATCTGTAATCTTTAACTTTTTCCTGAAATATCGGAATTATTATCCGACAGAACGTGAAACCGGATTCTTCCTCCACAAAATCTGCACGACCTGCCGAGTTTTACATATTTATCTGTTTTTATTCATTCTATTTCCGTGTCCCTTTTAAGGGGATTTGCTGTCTGTCCGAGATCATTCTCTGTCTCTGTAAAATGGTGTGCTATCAGACCCTCATCATTCTGTGTCTGTTTCAAAGGGATGTGCTGTCTGTCCCGGATTTCCAATTTGAAATTTCAAAACCTGCCTTTGGAGGTTAAGGAATATTAGTTTGTTTGTGTGTTTCAGACTGGGCTGGTTTTACGTCCCTCCCTCCCTGTCTATCACCTGTGGCTTCAACAACAGTCTCTGCGCCGCGTGGTCCTGAGCCCCACTGCACAATTGCCTTCAGGGATGATCGAAATCTCACTTTATTCTTTTAAAAGTGAACTGCTGTCAGTCAAGGGTCATTCTGCATCTGGGTAAAAGGGATGTCCTTGCAATCCCGGATCATTCTGTGTCTGTTTAAATGGGCTGGTTGTCAGTTCCGGTTCATAATCTTTCCCTTTAAAACGGATTTTCTCATAAACCCGGCTCATCCTGTATTGTTTGAGAAGGAGTATGATTTCAGCTGCAATGACCGAATTGTTAAACTATAGTGTTCCAATTTACATTGGGGTTGCCTGCGCCGGTGCGCACCCAGATCGCAGTGCATCTGTTCATTCACTCGAAATATGCTCATCTTTTCCTAAATCCACTCCTTGATATTGCAGTTGCCCCGAATTTGCTCGCAATATATACAACAACACAATGAATGGTGCTGGCAGCGGCCGCCTGGCCTAATGGATAAGGGGTCTGACTTCGATTACAACCGCAAAGTTATCAGAAGATTGCAGGTTCGAGTTCTGCCGCGGTCAACTTAGCTCGCTACGTGAAATTTTATATTCTTTGTTGTGATTCTGCCGAGAAATCAACCATCTCTTCCAGTCACTTACCTGAAGTGAAGGAAGGCTGTTTGCTTCAAGAATCTCATGGCAAGTTTTCATCATTGTCGATCTGCATGCACGGGCAGAGCAAGCTGTGAAGTGGACTTTTTTGCACCTTATTTCTGTTTGGATACAAAAAGCAGGAGATTGAATGGCTGACGATGTCTTATAGCAGAGACGAGGTGGCCGAGAGGTTAAGGCGATGGACTGCTCATCCATTGTGCTCTGCACACATGGCTTCGAACCCATTCTCGTCGTCGTTGACTTGCAGCTTAACCACTTTATGACATTCACATTTCACCACATCGCCAAATTCCCCTTTTACTTACAGGGATGCAGTACTTTCCTCATGTCACGTCTCAAATTAATAATATATTCGTCAAAAGGAGAACAGTTGCAGTACAATGGCGAGGGGCACTAATTAGATAGGTATCTGAGAGACAGCACATGCACGATGGGCCATAATATCATTTCTCACCACCGTCAGAATCTGAGAGCTGCGCTTTTCACTGTCGGCGGCTCGTTGGTCCATGGTTATGATTCTCCCTTCGGATTGATCACATTTGAAATGCGAGAGGTCACGGGCCAAATCCTGGACGAGCCCCGCCATGTTTTACTCAAAGTTCCGCTTCTAACAGCCGCTCGACATATGAGAAAACAGACGTATTTCACGTTAAAACGTGTGATTTTACGCCGATGTTCCCTTAGCATCCAAATCCCAGAGCAAAGTGAATCCCGCCAAACTGACTAAAGTTAAAATATCTCAAAGGTACTCGGCTCTGTGACTCGTTGGATAACCTAAAGCCTTGTTTGGTTCCGGCCGATACTTGATCAGTATATCTTCCTGTCTGTACGGATAAGTTCACCTCAATTGGGATAAGCATACATTCAGCGTCAATCTCCACCTCTGCCCTGAACATGTGTGCGTCCTGTGTCTCTAGAGCTGAAAAGATGAGAGAAGCTGCTTTTTGAATTCGTCCCTTGGCTGCCGAATTCAAAGCATACAGGAAATCAATCCGGGCTGGCAAAGCTGCCTGGTCTGATTAAAAGGCGGTGATACGCTATATTGTAGGCATGTTCTCGTCTTCTGGCCTCAACATTAGGTTCAACGTATCGGATGATAAGCACCGCTCCCATTGTCTGGTAATGGTTCTGCTATTCCCACTAACACTTCCTCTGGCCCATCCTTTGTTACGTTATTGCCCGATTACCACCCACTTTGCCTTTCTCCATTGTGCCATGTATTATTTCATCACTCCTTCGTTCCGCTGTATCACAAAAGTTCCCATTTGACATTTCTCGCTGCGTATTTTTTCCAGGCGCTATTTTTGTTGAAAACATCTGTAATCTTTAACTTTTTCCTGAAATATCGGAATTATTATCCGACAGAACGTGAAACCGGAATCTTCCTCCACAAAATCTGCACGACCTGCCGAGTTTTACATATTTATCTGTTTTTATTCATTCTATTTCCGTGTCCCTTTTAAGGGGATTTGCTGTCTGTCCGAGATCATTCTCTGTCTCTGTAAAATGGTGTGCTATCAGACCCTCATCATTCTGTGTCTGTTTCAAAGGGATGTGCTATCTGTCCCGGATTTCCAATTTGAAATTTCAAAACCTGCCTTTGGAGGTTAAGGAATATTAGTTTGTTTGTGTGTTTCAGACTGGGCTGGTTTTACGTCCCTCCCTCTCTGTCTATCACCTGTGGCTTCAATAACAGTCTCTGTGCCGCGTGGTCCTGAGCCCCACTGCACAATTGCCTTCAGGGATGATCGAAATCTCACTTTATTCTTTTAAAAGTGAACTTCTGTCAGTCAAGGGTCATTCTGCATCTGGGTAAAAGGGATGTCCTTGCAATCCCGGATCATTCTGTGTCTGTTTAAATGGGCTGGTTGTCAGTTCCGGTTCATAATCTTTCCCTTTAAAACGGATTTTCTCATAAACCCGGCTCATCCTGTATTGTTTGAGAAGGAGTATGATTTCAGCTGCAATGACCGAATTGTTAAACTATAGTGTTCCAATTTACATTGGGGTTGCCTGCGCCGGTGCGCACCCAGATCGCAGTGCATCTGTTCATTCACTCGAAATATGCTCATCTTTTCCTAAATCCACTCCTTGATATTGCAGTTGCCCCGAATTTGCTCGCAATATATACAACAACACAATGACTGGTGCTGGCAGCGGCCGCGTGGCCTAATGGATAATGCGTCTGACTTCGATTACAACCGCAAAGTTATCAGAAGATTGCAGGTTCGAGTCCTGCCGCGGTCAACTTAGCTCGCTAAGTAAACTTTTATATTCTTTGTTGTGATTCTGCCGAGAAATCAACCATCTCTTCCAGTCACTCACCTGAAGTGAAGGAAGGCTGTTTGCTTCAAGAATCTCATGGCAAGTTTTCATCATTGTCGATCTGCATGCACGGGCAGAGCAAGCTGTGAAGTGGACTTTCTTGCACATTATTTCTGTTTGGATACAAAAAGCAGGAGATTGAATGGCTGACGATGTCTTATAGCAGAGACGAGGTGGCTGAGAGGTTAAGGCGATGGACTGCTAATCCATTGTGCTCTGCACGCCTGGGTTCGAGTCCCATTCTCGTCGTCGTTGGCTTGCAGCTTAACCACTTTTTGACATTCACATTTAACCTCATCGCCAAATTCCCCTTTTACTTACCGGGATGCTGTACTTTCCTCATGTCACGTCTCAAATTAATAATATATTCGTCAAAAGGAGAACAGTTGCAGTACAATGGCGAGGGGCACTAATTAGATAGGTATCTGAGAGACAGCACATGAACGATGGGCCATAATATAATTTCTCACCACCGTCAGAATCTGAGAGCTGCGCTTTTCACTGTCGGCGGCTCGTTGGTCCACGGTTATGATTCTCCCTTCGGATTGATCACATTTGAAATGCGAGAGTTCACGGGCCAAATCCCGGACGAACCCCGTCATGTTTTACTCAAAGTTCCGCTTCTAACAGCCGCTCGACATGTGAGAAAACAGACGTATTTCACGTTAAAACGTGTGATTTTACGCCGATGTTCCCTTAGCATCCAAATCCCAGAGCAAAGTGAATCCCGCCAAACTGACTAAAGTTAAAATATCTCAAAGGTACTCGGCTCTGTGACTCGTTGCATAACCTAAAGCCTTGTTTGGTTCCGGCCGATACTTGATCAGTATATCTTCCTGTCTGTACGGATAAGTTCACCTCAATTGGGATAAGCATACATTCAGCGTCAATCTCCACCTCTGCCCTGAACATGTGTGCGTCCTGTGTCTCTAGAGCTGAAAAGATGAGAGAAGCTGCTTTTTGAATTCGTCCCTTGGCTGCCGAATTCAAAGCATACAGGAAATCAATCCGGGCTGGCAAAGCTGCCTGGTCTGATTAAAAGGCGGTGATACCCTATATTGTAGGCATGTTCTCGTCTTCTGGCCTCAACATTAGGTTCAACGTATCGGATGATAAGCACCGCTCCCATTGTCTGGTAATGGTTCTGCTATTCCCACTAACACTTCCTCTGGCCCATCCTTTGTTACGTTATTGCCCGATTACCACCCACTTTGCCTTTCTCCATTGTGCCATGTATTATTTCATCACTCCTTCGTTCCGCTGTATCACAAAAGTTCCCATTTGACATTTCTCGCTGCGTATTTTTCCCAGGCGCTATTTTTGTTGAAAACATCTGTAATGTTTAACTTTTTCCTGAAATATCGGAATTATTATCCGACAGAACGTGAAACCGGATTCTTCCTCCACAAAATCTGCACGACCTGCCGAGTTTTAAATATTTATCTGTTTTTATTCATTCTATTTCCGTGTCCCTTTTAAGGGGATTTGCTGTCTGTCCGAGATCATTCTCTGTCTCTGTAAAATGGTGTGCTATCAGACCCTCATCATTCTGTGTCTGTTTCAAAGGGATGTGCTGTCTGTCCCGGATTTCCAATTTGAAATTTCAAAACCTGCCTTTGGAGGTTAAGGAATATTAGTTTGTTTGTGTGTTTCAGACTGGGCTGGTTTTACGTCCCTCCCTCCCTGTCTATCACCTGTGGCTTCAATAACAGTCTCTGCGCCGCGTGGTCTTGAGCCCCACTGCACAATTACCTTCAGGGATGATCGAAATCTCACTTTATTCTTTTAAAAGTGAACTTCTGTCAGTCAAGGGTCATTCTGCATCTGGGTAAAAGGGATGTCCTTGCAATCCCGGATCATTCTGTGTCTGTTTAAATGGGCTGGTTGTCAGTTCCGGTTCATAATCTTTCCCTTTAAACGGATTTTCTCATAAACCCGGGTCATCCTGTATTGTTTGAGAAGGAGTATGATTTCAGCTGCAATGACCGAATTGTTAAACTATAGTGTTCCAATTTACATTGGGGTTGCCTGCGCCGGTGCGCACCCAGATCGCAGTGCATCAGTTCATTCACTCGAAATATGCTCATCTTTTCCTAAATCCACTCCTTGATATTGCAGTTGCCCCGAATTTGCTCGCAATATATACAACAACACAATGAAGGGTGCTGGCAGCGGCCGCGTGGCCTAATGGATAAGGCGTCTGACTTCGATTACAACCGCAAAGTTATCAGAAGATTGCAGGTTCGAGTCCTGCCGCGGTCAACTTAGCTCGCTAAGTGAAATTTTATATTCTTTGTTGTGATTCTGCCGAGAAATCAACCATCTCTTCCAGTCACTCACCTGAAGTGAAGGAAGGCTGTTTGCTTCAAGAATCTCATGGCAAGTTTTCATCATTGTCGATCTGCATGCACGGGCAGAGCAAGCTGTGAAGTGGACTTTCTTGCACATTATTTCTGTTTGGATACAAAAAGCAGGAGATTGAATGGCTGACGATGTCTTATAGCAGAGACGAGGTGGCTGAGAGGTTAAGGCGATGGACTGCTAATCCATTGTGCTCTGCACGCATGGGTTCGAGTCCCATTCTCGTCGTCGTTGGCTTGCAGCTTAACCACTTTTTGACATTCACATTTAACCTCATCGCCAAATTCCCCTTTTACTTTCAGGGATGCTGTACTTTCCTCATGTCACGTCTCAAATTAATAATATATTCGTCAAAAGGAGAACAGTTGCAGTACAATGGCGAGGGGCACTAATTAGATAGGTATCTGAGAGACAGCACATGAACGATGGGCCATAATATCATTTCTCACCACCGTCAGAATCTGAGAGCTGCGCTTTTCACTGTCGGCGGCTCGTTGGTCCACGGTTATGATTCTCCCTTCGGATTGATCACATTTGAAATGCGAGAGGTCACGGGCCAAATCCCGGACGAACCCCGTCATGTTTTACTCAAAGTTCCGCTTCTAACAGCCGCTCGACATGTGAGAAAACAGACGTATTTCACGTTAAAACGTGTGATTTTACGCCGATGTTCCCTTAGCATCCAAATCCCAGAGCAAAGTGAATCCCGCCAAACTGACTCAAGTTAAAATATCTCAAAGGTACTCGGCTCTGTGACTCGTTGGATAACCTAAAGCCTTGTTTGGTTCCGGCCGATACTTGATCAGTATATCTTCCTGTCTGTACGGATAAGTTCACCTCAATTGGGATAAGCATACATTCAGCGTCAATCTCCACCTCTGCCCTGAACATGTGTGCGTCCTGTGTCTCTAGAGCTGAAAAGATGAGAGAAGCTGCTTTTTGAATTCGTCCCTTGGCTGCCGAATTCAAAGCATACAGGAAATCAATCCGGGCTGGCAAAGCTGCCTGGTCTGATTAAAAGGCGGTGATACCCTATATTGTAGGCATGTTCTCGTCTTCTGGCCTCAACATTAGGTTCAACGTATCGGATGATAAGCACCGCTCCCATTGTCTGGTAATGGTTCTGCTATTCCCACTAACACTTCCTCTGGCCCATCCTTTGTTACGTTATTGCCCGATTACCACCCACTTTGCCTTTCTCCATTGTGCCATGTATTATTTCATCACTCCTTCGTTCCGCTGTATCACAAAAGTTCACATTTGACATTTCTCGCTGCGTATTTTTTCCAGGCGCTATTTTTGTTGAAAACATCTGTAATCTTTAACTTTTTCCTGAAATATCGGAATTATTATCCGACAGAACGTGAAACCGGATTCTTCCTCCACAAAATCTGCACGACCTGCCGAGTTTTAAATATTTATCTGTTTTTATTCATTCTATTTCCGTGTCCCTTTTAAGGGGATTTGCTGTCTGTCCGAGATCATTCTCTGTCTCTGTAAAATGGTGTGCTATCAGACCCTCATCATTCTGTGTCTGTTTCAAAGGGATGTGCTGTCTGTCCCGGATTTCCAATTTGAAATTTCAAAACCTGCCTTTGGAGGTTAAGGAATATTAGTTTGTTTGTGTGTTTCAGACTGGGCTGGTTTTACGTCCCTCCCTCCCTGTCTATCACCTGTGGCTTCAATAACAGTCTCTGCGCCGCGTGGTCCTGAGCCCCACTGCACAATTGCCTTCAGGGATGATCGAAATCTCACTTTATTCTTTTAAAAGTGAACTTCTGTCATTCAAGGGTCATTCTGCATCTGGGTAAAAGGGATGTCCTTGCAAGCCCGGATCATTCTGTGTCTGTTTAAATGGGCTGGTTGTCAGTTCCGGTTCATAATCTTTCCCTTTAAACGGATTTTCTCATAAACCCGGGTCATCCTGTATTGTTTGAGAAGGAGTATGATTTCAGCTGCAATGACCGAATTGTTAAACTATAGTGTTCCAATTTACATTGGGGTTGCCTGCGCCGTTGCGCACCCAGATCGCAGTGCATCTGTTCATTCACTCGAAATATGCTCATCTTTTCCTAAATCCACTCCTTGATATTGCAGTTGCCCCGAATTTGCTCGCAATATATACAACAACACAATGAAGGGTGCTGGCAGCGGCCGCGTGGCCTAATGGATAATGCGTCTGACTTCGATTACAACCGCAAAGTTATCAGAAGATTGCAGGTTCGAGTCCTGCCGCGGTCAACTTAGCTCGCCAAGTGAAATTTTATATTCTTTGTTGTGATTCTGCCGAGAAATCAACCATCTCTTCCAGTCACTTACCTGAAGTGAAGGAAGGCTGTTTGCTTCAAGAATCTCATGGCAAGTTTTCATCATTGTCGATCTGCATGCACGGGCAGAGCAAGCTGTGAAGTGGACTTTTTTGCACCTTATTTCTGTTTGGATACAAAAAGCAGGAGATTGAATGGCTGACGATGTCTTATAGCAGAGACGAGGTGGCCGAGAGGTTAAGGCGATGGACTGCTCATCCATTGTGCTCTGCACACATGGCTTCGAACCCATTCTCGTCGTCGTTGACTTGCAGCTTAACCACTTTATGACATTCACATTTCACCACATCGCCAAATTCCCCTTTTACTTACAGGGATGCAGTACTTTCCTCATGTCACGTCTCAAATTAATAATATATTCGTCAAAAGGAGAACAGTTGCAGTACAATGGCGAGGGGCACTAATTAGATAGGTATCTGAGAGACAGCACATGCACGATGGGCCATAATATCATTTCTCACCACCGTCAGAATCTGAGAGCTGCGCTTTTCACTGTCGGCGGCTCGTTGGTCCATGGTTATGATTCTCCCTTCGGATTGATCACATTTGAAATGCGAGAGGTCACGGGCCAAATCCTGGACGAGCCCCGCCATGTTTTACTCAAAGTTCCGCTTCTAACAGCCGCTCGACATATGAGAAAACAGACGTATTTCACGTTAAAACGTGTGATTTTACGCCGATGTTCCCTTAGCATCCAAATCCCAGAGCAAAGTGAATCCCGCCAAACTGACTAAAGTTAAAATATCTCAAAGGTACTCGGCTCTGTGACTCGTTGGATAACCTAAAGCCTTGTTTGGTTCCGGCCGATACTTGATCAGTATATCTTCCTGTCTGTACGGATAAGTTCACCTCAATTGGGATAAGCATACATTCAGCGTCAATCTCCACCTCTGCCCTGAACATGTGTGCGTCCTGTGTCTCTAGAGCTGAAAAGATGAGAGAAGCTGCTTTTTGAATTCGTCCCTTGGCTGCCGAATTCAAAGCATACAGGAAATCAATCCGGGCTGGCAAAGCTGCCTGGTCTGATTAAAAGGCGGTGATACGCTATATTGTAGGCATGTTCTCGTCTTCTGGCCTCAACATTAGGTTCAACGTATCGGATGATAAGCACCGCTCCCATTGTCTGGTAATGGTTCTGCTATTCCCACTAACACTTCCTCTGGCCCATCCTTTGTTACGTTATTGCCCGATTACCACCCACTTTGCCTTTCTCCATTGTGCCATGTATTATTTCATCACTCCTTCGTTCCGCTGTATCACAAAAGTTCCCATTTGACATTTCTCGCTGCGTATTTTTTCCAGGCGCTATTTTTGTTGAAAACATCTGTAATCTTTAACTTTTTCCTGAAATATCGGAATTATTATCCGACAGAACGTGAAACCGGAATCTTCCTCCACAAAATCTGCACGACCTGCCGAGTTTTACATATTTATCTGTTTTTATTCATTCTATTTCCGTGTCCCTTTTAAGGGGATTTGCTGTCTGTCCGAGATCATTCTCTGTCTCTGTAAAATGGTGTGCTATCAGACCCTCATCATTCTGTGTCTGTTTCAAAGGGATGTGCTATCTGTCCCGGATTTCCAATTTGAAATTTCAAAACCTGCCTTTGGAGGTTAAGGAATATTAGTTTGTTTGTGTGTTTCAGACTGGGCTGGTTTTACGTCCCTCCCTCTCTGTCTATCACCTGTGGCTTCAATAACAGTCTCTGTGCCGCGTGGTCCTGAGCCCCACTGCACAATTGCCTTCAGGGATGATCGAAATCTCACTTTATTCTTTTAAAAGTGAACTTCTGTCAGTCAAGGGTCATTCTGCATCTGGGTAAAAGGGATGTCCTTGCAATCCCGGATCATTCTGTGTCTGTTTAAATGGGCTGGTTGTCAGTTCCGGTTCATAATCTTTCCCTTTAAAACGGATTTTCTCATAAACCCGGCTCATCCTGTATTGTTTGAGAAGGAGTATGATTTCAGCTGCAATGACCGAATTGTTAAACTATAGTGTTCCAATTTACATTGGGGTTGCCTGCGCCGGTGCGCACCCAGATCGCAGTGCATCTGTTCATTCACTCGAAATATGCTCATCTTTTCCTAAATCCACTCCTTGATATTGCAGTTGCCCCGAATTTGCTCGCAATATATACAACAACACAATGACTGGTGCTGGCAGCGGCCGCGTGGCCTAATGGATAATGCGTCTGACTTCGATTACAACCGCAAAGTTATCAGAAGATTGCAGGTTCGAGTCCTGCCGCGGTCAACTTAGCTCGCTAAGTAAACTTTTATATTCTTTGTTGTGATTCTGCCGAGAAATCAACCATCTCTTCCAGTCACTCACCTGAAGTGAAGGAAGGCTGTTTGCTTCAAGAATCTCATGGCAAGTTTTCATCATTGTCGATCTGCATGCACGGGCAGAGCAAGCTGTGAAGTGGACTTTCTTGCACATTATTTCTGTTTGGATACAAAAAGCAGGAGATTGAATGGCTGACGATGTCTTATAGCAGAGACGAGGTGGCTGAGAGGTTAAGGCGATGGACTGCTAATCCATTGTGCTCTGCACGCCTGGGTTCGAGTCCCATTCTCGTCGTCGTTGGCTTGCAGCTTAACCACTTTTTGACATTCACATTTAACCTCATCGCCAAATTCCCCTTTTACTTACCGGGATGCTGTACTTTCCTCATGTCACGTCTCAAATTAATAATATATTCGTCAAAAGGAGAACAGTTGCAGTACAATGGCGAGGGGCACTAATTAGATAGGTATCTGAGAGACAGCACATGAACGATGGGCCATAATATCATTTCTCACCACCGTCAGAATCTGAGAGCTGCGCTTTTCACTGTCGGCGGCTCGTTGGTCCACGGTTATGATTCTCCCTTCGGATTGATCACATTTGAAATGCGAGAGTTCACGGGCCAAATCCCGGACGAACCCCGTCATGTTTTACTCAAAGTTCCGCTTCTAACAGCCGCTCGACATGTGAGAAAACAGACGTATTTCACGTTAAAACGTGTGATTTTACGCCGATGTTCCCTTAGCATCCAAATCCCAGAGCAAAGTGAATCCCGCCAAACTGACTAAAGTTAAAATATCTCAAAGGTACTCGGCTCTGTGACTCGTTGCATAACCTAAAGCCTTGTTTGGTTCCGGCCGATACTTGATCAGTATATCTTCCTGTCTGTACGGATAAGTTCACCTCAATTGGGATAAGCATACATTCAGCGTCAATCTCCACCTCTGCCCTGAACATGTGTGCGTCCTGTGTCTCTAGAGCTGAAAAGATGAGAGAAGCTGCTTTTTGAATTCGTCCCTTGGCTGCCGAATTCAAAGCATACAGGAAATCAATCCGGGCTGGCAAAGCTGCCTGGTCTGATTAAAAGGCGGTGATACCCTATATTGTAGGCATGTTCTCGTCTTCTGGCCTCAACATTAGGTTCAACGTATCGGATGATAAGCACCGCTCCCATTGTCTGGTAATGGTTCTGCTATTCCCACTAACACTTCCTCTGGCCCATCCTTTGTTACGTTATTGCCCGATTACCACCCACTTTGCCTTTCTCCATTGTGCCATGTATTATTTCATCACTCCTTCGTTCCGCTGTATCACAAAAGTTCCCATTTGACATTTCTCGCTGCGTATTTTTCCCAGGCGCTATTTTTGTTGAAAACATCTGTAATGTTTAACTTTTTCCTGAAATATCGGAATTATTATCCGACAGAACGTGAAACCGGATTCTTCCTCTACAAAATCTGCACGACCTGCCGAGTTTTAAATATTTATCTGTTTTTATTCATTCTATTTCCGTGTCCCTTTTAAGGGGATTTGCTGTCTGTCCGAGATCATTCTCTGTCTCTGTAAAATGGTGTGCTATCAGACCCTCATCATTCTGTGTCTGTTTCAAAGGGATGTGCTGTCTGTCCCGGATTTCCAATTTGAAATTTCAAAACCTGCCTTTGGAGGTTAAGGAATATTAGTTTGTTTGTGTGTTTCAGACTGGGCTGGTTTTACGTCCCTCCCTCCCTGTCTATCACCTGTGGCTTCAATAACAGTCTCTGCGCCGCGTGGTCTTGAGCCCCACTGCACAATTACCTTCAGGGATGATCGAAATCTCACTTTATTCTTTTAAAAGTGAACTTCTGTCAGTCAAGGGTCATTCTGCATCTGGGTAAAAGGGATGTCCTTGCAATCCCGGATCATTCTGTGTCTGTTTAAATGGGCTGGTTGTCAGTTCCGGTTCATAATCTTTCCCTTTAAACGGATTTTCTCATAAACCCGGGTCATCCTGTATTGTTTGAGAAGGAGTATGATTTCAGCTGCAATGACCGAATTGTTAAACTATAGTGTTCCAATTTACATTGGGGTTGCCTGCGCCGGTGCGCACCCAGATCGCAGTGCATCTGTTCATTCACTCGAAATATGCTCATCTTTTCCTAAATCCACTCCTTGATATTGCAGTTGCCCCGAATTTGCTCGCAATATATACAACAACACAATGAAGGGTGCTGGCAGCGGCCGCGTGGCCTAATGGATAAGGCGTCTGACTTCGATTACAACCGCAAAGTTATCAGAAGATTGCAGGTTCGAGTCCTGCCGCGGTCAACTTAGCTCGCTAAGTGAAATTTTATATTCTTTGTTGTGATTCTGCCGAGAAATCAACCATCTCTTCCAGTCACTCACCTGAAGTGAAGGAAGGCTGTTTGCTTCAAGAATCTCATGGCAAGTTTTCATCATTGTCGATCTGCATGCACGGGCAGAGCAAGCTGTGAAGTGGACTTTCTTGCACATTATTTCTGTTTGGATACAAAAAGCAGGAGATTGAATGGCTGACGATGTCTTATAGCAGAGACGAGGTGGCTGAGAGGTTAAGGCGATGGACTGCTAATCCATTGTGCTCTGCACGCATGGGTTCGAGTCCCATTCTCGTCGTCGTTGGCTTGCAGCTTAACCACTTTTTGACATTCACATTTAACCTCATCGCCAAATTCCCCTTTTACTTTCAGGGATGCTGTACTTTCCTCATGTCACGTCTCAAATTAATAATATATTCGTCAAAAGGAGAACAGTTGCAGTACAATGGCGAGGGGCACTAATTAGATAGGTATCTGAGAGACAGCACATGAACGATGGGCCATAATATCATTTCTCACCACCGTCAGAATCTGAGAGCTGCGCTTTTCACTGTCGGCGGCTCGTTGGTCCACGGTTATGATTCTCCCTTCGGATTGATCACATTTGAAATGCGAGAGGTCACGGGCCAAATCCCGGACGAACCCCGTCATGTTTTACTCAAAGTTCCGCTTCTAACAGCCGCTCGACATGTGAGAAAACAGACGTATTTCACGTTAAAACGTGTGATTTTACGCCGATGTTCCCTTAGCATCCAAATCCCAGAGCAAAGTGAATCCCGCCAAACTGACTCAAGTTAAAATATCTCAAAGGTACTCGGCTCTGTGACTCGTTGGATAACCTAAAGCCTTGTTTGGTTCCGGCCGATACTTGATCAGTATATCTTCCTGTCTGTACGGATAAGTTCACCTCAATTGGGATAAGCATACATTCAGCGTCAATCTCCACCTCTGCCCTGAACATGTGTGCGTCCTGTGTCTCTAGAGCTGAAAAGATGAGAGAAGCTGCTTTTTGAATTCGTCCCTTGGCTGCCGAATTCAAAGCATACAGGAAATCAATCCGGGCTGGCAAAGCTGCCTGGTCTGATTAAAAGGCGGTGATACCCTATATTGTAGGCATGTTCTCGTCTTCTGGCCTCAACATTAGGTTCAACGTATCGGATGATAAGCACCGCTCCCATTGTCTGGTAATGGTTCTGCTATTCCCACTAACACTTCCTCTGGCCCATCCTTTGTTACGTTATTGCCCGATTACCACCCACTTTGCCTTTCTCCATTGTGCCATGTATTATTTCATCACTCCTTCGTTCCGCTGTATCACAAAAGTTCACATTTGACATTTCTCGCTGCGTATTTTTTCCAGGCGCTATTTTTGTTGAAAACATCTGTAATCTTTAACTTTTTCCTGAAATATCGGAATTATTATCCGACAGAACGTGAAACCGGATTCTTCCTCCACAAAATCTGCACGACCTGCCGAGTTTTAAATATTTATCTGTTTTTATTCATTCTATTTCCGTGTCCCTTTTAAGGGGATTTGCTGTCTGTCCGAGATCATTCTCTGTCTCTGTAAAATGGTGTGCTATCAGACCCTCATCATTCTGTGTCTGTTTCAAAGGGATGTGCTGTCTGTCCCGGATTTCCAATTTGAAATTTCAAAACCTGCCTTTGGAGGTTAAGGAATATTAGTTTGTTTGTGTGTTTCAGACTGGGCTGGTTTTACGTCCCTCCCTCCCTGTCTATCACCTGTGGCTTCAATAACAGTCTCTGCGCCGCGTGGTCCTGAGCCCCACTGCACAATTGCCTTCAGGGATGATCGAAATCTCACTTTATTCTTTTAAAAGTGAACTTCTGTCATTCAAGGGTCATTCTGCATCTGGGTAAAAGGGATGTCCTTGCAAGCCCGGATCATTCTGTGTCTGTTTAAATGGGCTGGTTGTCAGTTCCGGTTCATAATCTTTCCCTTTAAACGGATTTTCTCATAAACCCGGGTCATCCTGTATTGTTTGAGAAGGAGTATGATTTCAGCTGCAATGACCGAATTGTTAAACTATAGTGTTCCAATTTACATTGGGGTTGCCTGCGCCGTTGCGCACCCAGATCGCAGTGCATCTGTTCATTCACTCGAAATATGCTCATCTTTTCCTAAATCCACTCCTTGATATTGCAGTTGCCCCGAATTTGCTCGCAATATATACAACAACACAATGAAGGGTGCTGGCAGCGGCCGCGTGGCCTAATGGATAATGCGTCTGACTTCGATTACAACCGCAAAGTTATCAGAAGATTGCAGGTTCGAGTCCTGCCGCGGTCAACTTAGCTCGCCAAGTGAAATTTTATATTCTTTGTTGTGATTCTGCCGAGAAATCAACCATCTCTTCCAGTCACTCACCTGAAGTGAAGGAAGGCTGTTTGCTTCAAGAATCTCATGGCAAGTTTTCATCATTGTCGATCTGCATGCACGGGCAGAGCAAGCTGTGAAGTGGACTTTCTTGCACATTATTTCTGTTTGGATACAAAAAGCAGGAGATTGAATGGCTGACGATGTCTTATAGCAGAGACGAGGTGGCTGAGAGGTTAAGGCGATGGACTGCTAATCCATTGTGCTCTGCACGCATGGGTTCGAGTCCCATTCTCGTCGTCGTTGGCTTGCAGCTTAACCACTTTTTGACATTCACATTTAACCTCATCGCCAAATTCCCCTTTTACTTTCAGGGATGCTGTACTTTCCTCATGTCACGTCTCAAATTAATAATATATTCGTCAAAAGGAGAACAGTTGCAGTACAATGGCGAGGGGCACTAATTAGATAGGTATCTGAGAGACAGCACATGAACGATGGGCCATAATATCATTTCTCACCACCGTCAGAATCTGAGAGCTGCGCTTTTCACTGTCGGCGGCTCGTTGGTCCACGGTTATGATTCTCCCTTCGGATTGATCACATTTGAAATGCGAGAGGTCACGGGCCAAATCCCGGACGAACCCCGTCATGTTTTACTCAAAGTTCCGCTTCTAACAGCCGCTCGACATGTGAGAAAACAGACGTATTTCACGTTAAAACGTGTGATTTTACGCCGATGTTCCCTTAGCATCCAAATCCCAGAGCAAAGTGAATCCCGCCAAACTGACTCAAGTTAAAATATCTCAAAGGTACTCGGCTCTGTGACTCGTTGGATAACCTAAAGCCTTGTTTGGTTCCGGCCGATACTTGATCAGTATATCTTCCTGTCTGTACGGATAAGTTCACCTCAATTGGGATAAGCATACATTCAGCGTCAATCTCCACCTCTGCCCTGAACATGTGTGCGTCCTGTGTCTCTAGAGCTGAAAAGATGAGAGAAGCTGCTTTTTGAATTCGTCCCTTGGCTGCCGAATTCAAAGCATACAGGAAATCAATCCGGGCTGGCAAAGCTGCCTGGTCTGATTAAAAGGCGGTGATACCCTATATTGTAGGCATGTTCTCGTCTTCTGGCCTCAACATTAGGTTCAACGTATCGGATGATAAGCACCGCTCCCATTGTCTGGTAATGGTTCTGCTATTCCCACTAACACTTCCTCTGGCCCATCCTTTGTTACGTTATTGCCCGATTACCACCCACTTTGCCTTTCTCCATTGTGCCATGTATTATTTCATCACTCCTTCGTTCCGCTGTATCACAAAAGTTCACATTTGACATTTCTCGCTGCGTATTTTTTCCAGGCGCTATTTTTGTTGAAAACATCTGTAATCTTTAACTTTTTCCTGAAATATCGGAATTATTATCCGACAGAACGTGAAACCGGATTCTTCCTCCACAAAATCTGCACGACCTGCCGAGTTTTAAATATTTATCTGTTTTTATTCATTCTATTTCCGTGTCCCTTTTAAGGGGATTTGCTGTCTGTCCGAGATCATTCTCTGTCTCTGTAAAATGGTGTGCTATCAGACCCTCATCATTCTGTGTCTGTTTCAAAGGGATGTGCTGTCTGTCCCGGATTTCCAATTTGAAATTTCAAAACCTGCCTTTGGAGGTTAAGGAATATTAGTTTGTTTGTGTGTTTCAGACTGGGCTGGTTTTACGTCCCTCCCTCCCTGTCTATCACCTGTGGCTTCAATAACAGTCTCTGCGCCGCGTGGTCCTGAGCCCCACTGCACAATTGCCTTCAGGGATGATCGAAATCTCACTTTATTCTTTTAAAAGTGAACTTCTGTCATTCAAGGGTCATTCTGCATCTGGGTAAAAGGGATGTCCTTGCAAGCCCGGATCATTCTGTGTCTGTTTAAATGGGCTGGTTGTCAGTTCCGGTTCATAATCTTTCCCTTTAAACGGATTTTCTCATAAACCCGGGTCATCCTGTATTGTTTGAGAAGGAGTATGATTTCAGCTGCAATGACCGAATTGTTAAACTATAGTGTTCCAATTTACATTGGGGTTGCCTGCGCCGTTGCGCACCCAGATCGCAGTGCATCTGTTCATTCACTCGAAATATGCTCATCTTTTCCTAAATCCACTCCTTGATATTGCAGTTGCCCCGAATTTGCTCGCAATATATACAACAACACAATGAAGGGTGCTGGCAGCGGCCGCGTGGCCTAATGGATAATGCGTCTGACTTCGATTACAACCGCAAAGTTATCAGAAGATTGCAGGTTCGAGTCCTGCCGCGGTCAACTTAGCTCGCCAAGTGAAATTTTATATTCTTTGTTGTGATTCTGCCGAGAAATCAACCATCTCTTCCAGTCACTCACCTGAAGTGAAGGAAGGCTGTTTGCTTCAAGAATCTCATGGCAAGTTTTCATCATTGTCGATCTGCATGCACGGGCAGAGCAAGCTGTGAAGTGGACTTTCTTGCACATTATTTCTGTTTGGATACAAAAAGCAGGAGATTGAATGGCTGACGATGTCTTATAGCAGAGACGAGGTGGCTGAGAGGTTAAGGCGATGGACTGCTAATCCATTGTGCTCTGCACGCATGGGTTCGAGTCCCATTCTCGTCGTCGTTGGCTTGCAGCTTAACCACTTTTTGACATTCACATTTAACCTCATCGCCAAATTCCCCTTTTACTTTCAGGGATGCTGTACTTTCCTCATGTCACGTCTCAAATTAATAATATATTCGTCAAAAGGAGAACAGTTGCAGTACAATGGCGAGGGGCACTAATTAGATAGGTATCTGAGAGACAGCACATGAACGATGGGCCATAATATCATTTCTCACCACCGTCAGAATCTGAGAGCTGCGCTTTTCACTGTCGGCGGCTCGTTGGTCCACGGTTATGATTCTCCCTTCGGATTGATCACATTTGAAATGCGAGAGGTCACGGGCCAAATCCCGGACGAACCCCGTCATGTTTTACTCAAAGTTCCGCTTCTAACAGCCGCTCGACATGTGAGAAAACAGACGTATTTCACGTTAAAACGTGTGATTTTACGCCGATGTTCCCTTAGCATCCAAATCCCAGAGCAAAGTGAATCCCGCCAAACTGACTCAAGTTAAAATATCTCAAAGGTACTCGGCTCTGTGACTCGTTGGATAACCTAAAGCCTTGTTTGGTTCCGGCCGATACTTGATCAGTATATCTTCCTGTCTGTACGCATAAGTTCACCTCAATTGGGATAAGCATACATTCAGCGTCAATCTCCACCTCTGCCCTGAACATGTGTGCGTCCTGTGTCTCTAGAGCTGAAAAGATGAGAGAAGCTGCTTTTTGAATTCGTCCCTTGGCTGCCGAATTCAAAGCATACAGGAAATCAATCCGGGCTGGCAAAGCTGCCTGGTCTGATTAAAAGGCGGTGATACCCTATATTGTAGGCATGTTCTCGTCTTCTGGCCTCAACATTAGGTTCAACGTATCGGATGATAAGCACCGCTCCCATTGTCTGGTAATGGTTCTGCTATTCCCACTAACACTTCCTCTGGCCCATCCTTTGTTACGTTATTGCCCGATTACCACCCACTTTGCCTTTCTCCATTGTGCCATGTATTATTTCATCACTCCTTCGTTCCGCTGTATCACAAAAGTTCACATTTGACATTTCTCGCTGCGTATTTTTTCCAGGCGCTATTTTTGTTGAAAACATCTGTAATCTTTAACTTTTTCCTGAAATATCGGAATTATTATCCGACAGAACGTGAAACCGGATTCTTCCTCCACAAAATCTGCACGACCTGCCGAGTTTTAAATATTTATCTGTTTTTATTCATTCTATTTCCGTGTCCCTTTTAAGGGGATTTGCTGTCTGTCCGAGATCATTCTCTGTCTCTGTAAAATGGTGTGCTATCAGACCCTCATCATTCTGTGTCTGTTTCAAAGGGATGTGCTGTCTGTCCCGGATTTCCAATTTGAAATTTCAAAACCTGCCTTTGGAGGTTAAGGAATATTAGTTTGTTTGTGTGTTTCAGACTGGGCTGGTTTTACGTCCCTCCCTCCCTGTCTATCACCTGTGGCTTCAATAACAGTCTCTGCGCCGCGTGGTCCTGAGCCCCACTGCACAATTGCCTTCAGGGATGATCGAAATCTCACTTTATTCTTTTAAAAGTGAACTTCTGTCATTCAAGGGTCATTCTGCATCTGGGTAAAAGGGATGTCCTTGCAAGCCCGGATCATTCTGTGTCTGTTTAAATGGGCTGGTTGTCAGTTCCGGTTCATAATCTTTCCCTTTAAACGGATTTTCTCATAAACCCGGGTCATCCTGTATTGTTTGAGAAGGAGTATGATTTCAGCTGCAATGACCGAATTGTTAAACTATAGTGTTCCAATTTACATTGGGGTTGCCTGCGCCGTTGCGCACCCAGATCGCAGTGCATCTGTTCATTCACTCGAAATATGCTCATCTTTTCCTAAATCCACTCCTTGATATTGCAGTTGCCCCGAATTTGCTCGCAATATATACAACAACACAATGAAGGATGCTGGCAGCGGCCGCGTGGCCTAATGGATAAGGCGTCTGACTTCGATTACAACCGCAAAGTTATCAGAAGATTGCAGGTTCGAGTCCTGCCGCGGTCAACTTAGCTCGCTAAGTGAAATTTTATATTCTTTGTTGTGATTCTGCCGAGAAATCAACCATCTCTTCCAGTCACTCACCTGAAGTGAAGGAAGGCTGTTTGCTTCAAGAATCTCATGGCAAGTTTTCATCATTGTCGATCTGCATGCACGGGCAGAGCAAGCTGTGAAGTGGACTTTCTTGCACATTATTTCTGTTTGGATACAAAAAGCAGGAGATTGAATGGCTGACGATGTCTTATAGCAGAGACGAGGTGGCTGAGAGGTTAAGGCGATGGACTGCTAATCCATTGTGCTCTGCACGCATGGGTTCGAGTCCCATTCTCGTCGTCGTTGGCTTGCAGCTTAACCACTTTTTGACATTCACATTTAACCTCATCGCCAAATTCCCCTTTTACTTACAGGGATGCTGTACTTTCCTCATGTCACGTCTCAAATTAATAATATATTCGTCAAAAGGAGAACAGTTGCAGTACAATGGCGAGGGGCACTAATTAGATAGGTATCTGAGAGACAGCACATGAACGATGGGCCATAATATCATTTCTCACCACCGTCAGAATCTGAGAGCTGCGCTTTTCACTGTCGGCGGCTGGTTGGTCCACGGTTATGATTCTCCCTTCGGATTGATCACATTTGAAATGCGAGAGGTCACGGGCCAAATCCCGGACGAACCCCGCCATGTTTTACTCAAAGTTCCGCTTCTAACAGCCGCTCGACATGTGAGAAAACAGACGTATTTCACGTTAAAACGTGTGATTTTACGCCGATGTTCCCTTAGCATCCAAATCCCAGAGCAAAGTGAATCCCGCCAAAATGACTAAAGTTAAAATATCTCAAAGGTACTCGGCTCTGTGACTCGTTGGATAACCTAAAGCCTTGTTTGGTTCCGGCCGATACTTGATCAGTATATCTTCCTGTCTGTACGGATAAGTTCACCTCAATTGGGATAAGCATACATTCAGCGTCAATCTCCACCTCTGCCCTGAACATGTGTGCGTCCTGTGTCTCTAGAGCTGAAAAGATGAGAGAAGCTGCTTTTTGAATTCGTCCCTTGGCTGCCGAATTCAAAGCATACAGGAAATCAATCCGGGCTGGCAAAGCTGCCTGGTCTGATTAAAAGGCGGTGATACCCTATATTGTAGGCATGTTCTCGTCTTCTGGCCTCAACATTAGGTTCAACGTATCGGATGATAAGCACCGCTCCCATTGTCTGGTAATGGTTCTGCTATTCCCACTAACACTTCCTCTGGCCCATCCTTTGTTACGTTATTGCCCGATTACCACCCACTTTGCCTTTCTCCATTGTGCCATGTATTATTTCATCACTCCTTCGTTCCGCTGTATCACAAAAGTTCCCATTTGACATTTCTCGCTGCGTATTTTTTCCAGGCGCTATTTTTGTTGAAAACATCTGTAATCTTTAACTTTTTCCTGAAATATCGGAATTATTATCCGACAGAACGTGAAACCGGATTCTTCCTCCACAAAATCTGCACGACCTGCCGAGTTTTAAATATTTATCTGTTTTTATTCATTCTATTTCCGTGTCCCTTTTAAGGGGATTTGCTGTCTACCGAGATCATTCTCTGTCTCTGTAAAATGCTGTGCTATCAGACCCTCATCATTCTGTGTCTGTTTCAAAGGGATGTGCTGTCTGTCCCGGATTTCCAATTTGAAATTTCAAAACCTGCCTTTGGAGGTTAAGGAATATTAGTTTGTTTGTGTGTTTCAGACTGGGCTGGTTTTACGTCCCTCCCTCCCTGTCTATCACCTGTGGCTTCAATAACGGTCTCTGCGCCGCGTGGTCCTGAGCCCCACTGCACAATTGCCTTCAGGGATGATCGAAATCTCACTTTATTCTTTTAAAAGTGAACTTCTGTCAGTCAAGGGTCATTCTGCATCTGGGTAAAAGAGATGTCCTTGCAATCCCGGATCATTCTGTGTCTGTTTAAATGGGCTGGTTGTCAGTTCCGGTTCATAATCTTTCCCTTTAAACGGATTTTCTCATAAACCCGGGTCATCCTGTATTGTTTGAGAAGGAGTATGATTTCAGCTGCAATGACCGAATTGTTAAACTATAGTGTTCCAATTTACATTGGGGTTGCCTGCGCCGGTGCGCACCCAGATCGCAGTGCATCTGTTCATTCACTCGAAATATGCTCATCTTTTCCTAAATCCACTCCTTGATATTGCAGTTGCCCCGAATTTGCTCGCAATATATACAACAACACAATGAAGGGTGCTGGCAGCGGCCGCGTGGCCTAATGGATAAGGCGTCTGACTTCGATTACAACCGCAAAGTTATCAGAAGATTGCAGGTTCGAGTCCTGCCGCGGTCAACTTAGCTCGCAAAGTGAAATTTTATATTCTTTGTTGTGATTCTGCCGAGAAATCAACCATCTCTTCCAGTCACTCACCTGAAGTGAAGGAAGGCTGTTTGCTTTAAGAATCTCATGGCAAGTTTTCATCATTGTCGATCTGCATGCACGGGCAGAGCAAGCTGTGAAGTGGACTTTCTTGCACATTATTTCTGTTTGGATACAAAAAGCAGGAGATTGAATGGCTGACGATGTCTTATAGCAGAGACGAGGTGGCTGAGAGGTTAAGGCGATGGACTGCTAATCCATTGTGCTCTGCACGCATGGGGTCGAGTCCCATTCTCGTCGTCGTTGGCTTGCAGCTTAACTACTTTTTGACATTCACATTTAACCTCATCGCCAAATTCCCCTTTTACTTCCAGGGATGCTGTACTTTCCTCATGTCACGTCTCAAATTAATAATATATTCGTCAAAAGGAGAACAGTTGCAGTACAATGGCGAGGGGCACTAATTAGATAGGTATCTGAGAGACAGCACATGAACGATGGGCCATAATATCATTTCTCACCACCGTCAGAATCTGAGAGCTGCGCTTTTCACTGTCGGCGGCTCGTTGGTCCACGGTTATGATTCTCCCTTCGGATTGATCACATTTGAAATGCGAGAGGTCACGGGCCAAATCCCGGACGAACCCCGTCATGTTTTACTCAAAGTTCCGCTTCTAACAGCCGCTCGACATGTGAGAAAACAGACGTATTTCACGTTAAAACGTGTGATTTTACGCCGATGTTCCCTGAGCATCCAAATCCCAGAGCAAAGTGAATCCCGCCAAACTGACTAAAGTTAAAATATCTCAAAGGTACTCGGCTCTGTGACTCGTTGGATAACCTAAAGCCTTGTTTGGTTCCGGCCGATACTTGATCAGTATATCTTCCTGTCTGTACGGATAAGTTCACCTCAATTGGGATAAGCATACATTCAGCGTCAATCTCCACCTCTGCCCTGAACATGTGTGCGTCCTGTGTCTCTAGAGCTGAAAAGATGAGAGAAGCTGCTTTTTGAATTCGTCCCTTGGCTGCCGAATTCAAAGCATACAGGAAATCAATCCGGGCTGGCAAAGCTGCCTGGTCTGATTAAAAGGCGGTGATACCCTATATTGTCGGCATGTTCTCGTCTTCTGGCCTCAACATTAGGTTCAACGTATCGGATGATAAGCACCGCTCCCATTGTCTGGTAATGGTTCTGCTATTCCCACTAACACTTCCTCTGGCCCATCCTTTGTTACGTTATTGCCCGATTACCACCCACTTTGCCTTGCTCCATTGTGCCATGTATTATTTCATCACTCCTTCGTTCCGCTGTATCACAAAAGTTCCCATTTGACATTTCTCGCTGCGTATTTTTTCCAGGCGCTATTTTTGTTGAAAACATCTGTAATCTTTAACTTTTTCCTGAAATATCGGAATTATAATCCGACAGAACGTGAAACCGGATTCTTCCTCCACAAAATCTGCACGACCTGCCGAGTTTTACATATTTATCTGTTTTTATTCATTCTATTTCCGTGTCCCTTTTAAGGGGATTTGCTGTCTGTCCGAGATAATTCTCTGTCTCTGTAAAATGGTGTGCTATCAGACCCTCATCATTCTGTGTCTGTTTCAAAGGGATGTGCTGTCTGTCCCGGATTTCCAATTTGAAATTTCAAAACCTGCCTTTGGAGGTTAAGGAATATTAGTTTGTTTGTGTGTTTCAGACTGGGCTGGTTTTACGTCCCTCCCTCCCTGTCTATCACCTGTGGCTTCAACAACAGTCTCTGCGCCGCGTGGTCCTGAGCCCCACTGCACAATTGCCTTCAGGGATGATCGAAATCTCACTTTATTCTTTTAAAAGTGAACTGCTGTCAGTCAAGGGTCATTCTGCATCTGGGTAAAAGGGATGTCCTTGCAATCCCGGATCATTCTGTGTCTGTTTAAATGGGCTGGTTGTCAGTTCCGGTTCATAATCTTTCCCTTTAAAACGGATTTTCTCATAAACCCGGCTCATCCTGTATTGTTTGAGAAGGAGTATGATTTCAGCTGCAATGACCGAATTGTTAAACTATAGTGTTCCAATTTACATTGGGGTTGCCTGCGCCGGTGCGCACCCAGATCGCAGTGCATCTGTTCATTCACTCGAAATATGCTCATCTTTTCCTAAATCCACTCCTTGATATTGCAGTTGCCCCGAATTTTCTCGCAATATATACAACAACACAATGAATGGTGCTGGCAGCGGCCGCGTGGCCTAATGGATAAGGCGTCTGACTTCGATTACAGCCGCAAAGTTATCAGAAGATTGCAGGTTCGAGTCCTGCCGCGGTCAACATAGCTCGCTACGTGAAATTTTATATTCTTTGTTGTGATTCTGCCGAGAAACCAACCATCTCTTCCAGTCACTCACCTGAAGTGAAGGAAGGCTGTTTGCTTTAAGAATCTCATGGCAAGTTTTCATCATTGTCGATCTGCATGCACGGGCAGAGCAAGCTGTGAAGTGGACTTTCTTGCACCTTATTTCTGTTTGGATACAAAAAGCAGGAGATTGAATGGCTGACGATGTCTTATAGCAGAGACGAGGTGGCTGAGAGGTTAAGGCGATGGACTGCTAATCCATTGTGCTCTGCACGCATGGGTTCGAGTCCCATTCTCGTCGTCGTTGGCTTGCAGCTTAACCACTTTTTGACATTCACATTTAACCTCATCGCCAAATTCCTCTTTTACTTACAGGGATGCTGTACTTTCCTCATGTCATGTCTCAAATTAATAATATATTCGTCAAAAGGAGAACAGTTGCAGTACAATGGCGAGGGCACTAATTAGATAGGTATCTGAGAGACAGCACATGCACGTTGGGCCATAATATCATTTCACACCACCGTCAGAATCTGAGAGCTGCCCTTTTCACTGTCGGCGGCTCGTTGGTCCACGGTTATGATTCTCCCTTCGGAATGAACACATTTGAAATGCGAGAGGTCACGGGCCAAATCCCGGACGAGCCCCGCCATGTTTTATTCAAAGTTCCGCTTCTGACAGCCGCTCGACATCTGAGAACACAGACGTATTTCACGTTAAAACGTGTGATTTTACGCCGATGTTCCCTTAGCATCCAAATCGCAGAGCAAAGTGAAACCCGCCAAACTGATTAAAGTTAAAATATCTCAGAGGTACTCGGCTCTGTGACTCGTTGGATAACCTAAAGCCTTGTTTGGTTCCGGCCGATACTTGATCAGTATATCTTCCTGTCTGTACGCATAAGTTCACCTCAATTGGGATAAGCATACATTCAGCGTCAATCTCCACCTCTGCCCTGAATATGAGTGCTTCCTGTTTCTCTAGAGCTGAAAAGATGAGAGAAGCTTCCTTTTGAATTCGTCCCTTGGCTGCCGCGTTCAAAGCGGACAGGAAATCAATCCGGGCTGGCAAAGCTGCCTGGTCTGATAAAAAGTCGGTCATAACCTGTATTGTAGTCATGTTCTCGTCTTCTGGCCTCAACATTAGGTTCAACGTATCGGATGATAAACACCGCTCCCATTGTCTGGTAATGGTTCTGCTGTTCCCACTAACACCTCCTCTGGACCATACTTTGTTACGTTATTGCCCGATTACCACCCACTTTGTCTTTCTCCATTGTGCCATATATTATTTAATCACTCCTGCGTTCCGCTGTATCACAGAAGTTCCCATTTGACGTTTCTCGCTGCGTATTTTTTCCAGACGCTATTTTTGTTGAAAACATCTGTAATCTTTAACTTTTTCCTGAAATATCGGAATTATTATCCGACAGAACGTGAAACCGGATTCTTCCTCCACAAAATCTGCACGACCAGCCGAGTTTTACATATCTATCTGTTTTTATTCTTTCTATTTCCGTGTCCCTTATAAGGGGATTTGCTGTCTGTCCGAGATCATTCTCTGTCTCTTTGAAATGGGGCGCTATCACACCCTCATCATTCTGTGTCTGTTTAAAATGGATGTGCTGTCTGTCCCGGATTTCCAATTTCAAATTTCAAAACCTGCCTTTGGAGGTTAAGGAATTTTAGTTTGTTTGTGTGTTTCAGACTGGGCTGGTTTTACATCCCTCCCTCCCTCCTTGTCTATCACCTGTGGCTTCAATAACAGTCTCTGCGCCGCGTGGTCCTGAGCCCCACTGCACAATTGCCTTCAGGGATGATCGAAATCTCACTTTATTCTTTTAAAAGGGAACTGCTGTCAGTCAAGGGTAATTCTGCATTTGGGTAAAAGGGATGTCCTTGCAAACCCGGATCATTCTATGCCTGTTTAAATGGGCTGGTTCTCAGTTCCGGTTCATAATCTTTCCCTTTGAAACGGATTTTCTCATAATCACGGGTCATCCTGTATTGTTTGAGAAGGAGTATGATTTCAGCTGCAATGACCGAATTGTTAAACTATAGTGTTCCAATTTATATTTGGGTTGCCTGCGCCGGTGCGCACCCAGATCGCAGTGCATCTGTTCATTCACTCGAAATATGCTCATCTTTTCCGAAATCCACTCCTTGATATTGCAGTTGCCCCGAATTTGCTCGCAATATATACAACAACACCATGAATGTTGCTGGCAGCGGCCGCGTGGCCTAATGGATAAGGCTTCTGACTTCGATTACAACCGCGAAGTTATCAGACGATTGCAGTTTCGAGTCCTGCCGCAGTCAACTTAGCTCGCTACGAGAAATTTTATATTCTTTGTTGTGATTCTGCTGAGAAACCAACCATCTCTTCCAGTCACTCACCTGAAGTGAAGGAAGGCTGTTTGCTCAAAGAATCTCATGGCAAGTTTTCATCATTGTCGATCTGCATGCACGGGCAGAGCAAGCTGTGAAGTGGACTTTCTTACACATTATTTCTGTTTGGAAATAAAAAGCAGGAGATTGAATGGCTGACGATGTTTTATAGCAGAGACGAGGTGGCCGAGAGGTTAAGGCGATGGACTGCTAATCCATTATGCTCTGCACGCATGGGTTCGAATCCCATTCTCGTCGTCGTTGGCTTGCAGCTTAACCACTTTTTGACATTTACATTTAACCTCATCGCAAAATTCCCCTTTTACTTACAGGGATGCAGTCCTTTCCTCATGTCATGTCTCAAATTAATAATATATTCGTCAAAAGGAGAACAGTTGCAGTACAATGGCGAGGGGCACTAATTAGATAGGTATCTGAGAGACAGCACATGCACGATGGGCCATAATATCATTTCTCACCACCGTCAGAATCTGAGAGCTGCGCTTTTCACTGTCGGCGGCTCGTTGGTCCACGGTTATGATTCTCCCTTCGGAATGATCACATTTGAAATGCGAGAGCTCACGGGCCAAATCCCGGACGAGCCCCGCCATGTTTTACTCAAAGTTCCGCTTCAAACAGCCGCTCGACATGTGAGAAAACAGAGGTATTTCACGTTAAAACGTGTGATTTTACGCCGATGTTCCCTTAGCATCCAAATCCCAGAGCAAAGTGAAACCCGCCAAACTGAGTAAAGTTAAAATGTCTCAGAGGTACTCGGCTCTGTGACTCGTTGGATAACCTAAAGCCTTGTTTGGTTCCGGCCGATACTTGATCAGTATATCTTCCTGTCTGTACGCATAAGTTCACCTCAATTGGGATAAGCATACATTCAGCGTCAATCTCCTCCTCTGCCCTGAACATGTGTGCGTCCTGTTTCTCTAAACCTGAAAAGATGAGAGAAGCTGCCTTTTGAATTCGTCCCTTGGCTGCCGAATTCAAAGCGGACAGGATATCAATCCTGGCTGGCAAAGCTGCCTGGTCTGATTAAAAGGCGGTGACAGCCTATATTGTAAGCATGTTCTCGTCTTCTGGCCTCAACATTAGGTTCAACGTATCGGATGATAAGCACCGCTCCTATTGTCTGGTAATGGTTCTGCTATTCCCACTAACACCTCCTTGGACCATCCTTTGTTACGTTATTGCCCGATTACCACCAACTTTGTTTTTCTCCATTGTGCCATGTATTATTTAATCACTCCTGCGTTCCGCTGTATCACAGACGTTCCCATTTGACATTTCTCGCTGCGTATTGTTTCCAGGCGCTATTTTTGTTGAAAACATCAGTAATCTTTAACTTTTTCCTGAAATATCGGAATGATTATCCGACAGAACGTGAAACCGGATTCTTCCTCCACAAAATCTGCACGACCTGCCGAGTTTTACATATTTATCTGTTTTTATTCATTCTATTTCCGTGTCCCTTTTAAGGGGATTTGCTGTCTGTCCGAGATCATTCTCTGTCTCTTTAAAATGGTCTGCTATCAGACCCTCATCATTCTGTGTCTGTTTCAAAGGGATGTGCTGTCTGTCCCGGATTTCCAATTTCAAATTTCAAAACCTGCCTTGGAGGTTAAGGCATATTAGTTTGTTTGTGTGTTTCAGACTGGGCTGGTTTTACGTCCCTCCCTCCCTCCTTGTCTATCACCTGTGGCTTCAATAACAGTCTCTGCGCCGCGTGGTCCTGAGCCCCACTGCACAATCGCCTTCAGGGATGATCGAAATCTCACTTTATTCTTTTAAAAGGGAACTGCTGTCAGTCAAGGGTCATTCTGCATCTGGGTAAAAGGGATGTCCTTGCAATCCCGGATCATTCTGTGTCTGTTTAAATGGGCTGGTTGTCAGTTCCGGTTCATTCTCTTTCCCTTTAAAACGGATTTTCTCATAAACCCGGGTCATCCTGTATTGTTTGAGAAGGAGTATGATTTCAGCTGCAATGACCGAATTGTTAAACTATAGTGTTCCAATTTACATTGGGGTTGCCTGCGCTGGTGCGCACCCAGATCGCAGTGCATCTGTTCATCCACTCGAAATATGCTCATCTTTTCCTAAATCCACTCCTTGATATTGCAGTTGCCCCGAATTTGCTCGCAATATACACAACAACACAACGAATGCTGCTGGCAGCGGCCGCGAGGCTTAATGGATAAGGCGTCTGACTTCGTTTATAACCGCAAAGTTATCAGAAGATCGCAGGTTCGAGTCCTGCCGCGGTCAACTTAGCTCGCTACGCGAAATTTTATATTCTTTGTTGTGATTCTGCCGAGAAACCAACCATCTCTTCCAGTCACTCACCTGAAGTGAAGGAAGGCTGTTTGCTTTCAGAATCAAATGGCAAGTTTTCATCATTGTCGATCTGCATGCACGGGCAGAGCAAGCTGTGAAGTGGACTTTCTTGCACATTATTTCTGTTTGGATACAAAAAGCAGGAGATTGAATGGCTGACGATGTCCTATAGCAGAGACGAGCTGGCCGAGAGGTTAAGGCGATTGTCTGCTAATCCATTGTGCTCTGCACGCCTGGGTTCGAATCCCATTCTCGTCGTCGTTGGCTTGCAGCTTGACCACTTTTTGACTTTCACCTCATCGCCAAATTCCCCTTTTACTTACAGGGATGCTGTCCTTTCCTCATGTCATGTCTCAAATTAATAATATATTCGTTATAAGGAGAACAGTTGCAGTACAATGACGAGGGGCACTAATTAGATAGGTATCTGAGAGACAGCACATGCACGATGGGCCATAATATTATTTCTCACCAACGTCAGAATCTGAGAGCTGCGCTTTTCACTGTCGGCGGCTCGTTGGTCCACGGTTATGATTCTCCCTTCGGATTGATCACATTTGAAATGCGAGAGGTCACGGGCCAAATCCCGGTCGAGCCCCGCCATGTTTTACTCAAAGTTCCGCTTCTAACAGCCGCTCGACATGTGAGAAAACAGACGTATTTCACGTTAAAACGTGTGATTTTACGCCGATGTTCCCTTCGCATCCAAATCCCACAGCAAAGTGAAACCCGCCAAACTGAGTAAAGTTAAAATATCTCAGAGGTACTCGGCTCTGTGACTCGTTGGATAACCTAAAGACTTGTTTTGTTCCGGCCGATACTTGATCAGTATATCTTCCTGTCTGTACGCATAAGTTCACCTCAATTGGGATAAACATACATTCAGCGTCAATCTCCACCTCTGCCCTGAATATGTGTGCGTCCTATTTCTCTAGAGCTGAAAAGATGAGAGAAGCTGCCTTTTGAATTCGTCCCTAGGCTGCCGAATTAAAAGCGGACAGGAAATCAATCCGGGCTGGCAAAGCTGCCTGGTCTGCGTAAAAGGCGGTGAAACCCTATATTGTAGGCATGTTCTCGTCTTCTGGCCTCAACATTAGGTTCAACGTATCGGATGATCAGCACCGCTCCTATTGTCTGATAATGGTTCTGCTATTCCCACTAACACCTCCTCTGGACCATCCTTTGTTATGTTATTGCCCGATTACCACCCACTTTGGCTTTCTCCATTGTGCCATGTATTATTTATATCACTCCTGCGTTCCGCTGTTACATATACGTTCCCATTTGACCTTTATCGCTGCGTATTTTTTCCAGGCGCTATTTTTGTTGAAAACATCTGTAATCTTTAACTTTTTCCTGAAATGTCGGAATGATTATCCGACAGAACGTGAAACCGGATTCTTCCTCCACAAAATCTGCACGACCTGCCGAGTTTTACATATTTATCTGTTTTTATTCATTCTATTTCCGGGTCCCTTTTAAGGGGATTTGCTGTCTGTCCGAGCTCATTCTCTGTCTCTTTAAAATGGTGTGCTATCAGACCGTCCTCATTCTGTGTCTGTTTAAAAGGGATGTGCTGTCTGTCCCGGATTTCCAATTTCAAATTTCAAAACCTGCCTTTGGAGGTTAAGGAATTTTAGTTTGTTTGTATTTTTGTATAAGCTAGAGAGTGTGCAAACGTGCAGTGCGATCTTACTGTCATGTGAGAAAAATGCATTACATGCAACTTGAAACAGTACTGATTTGATTGAACACTTCTTCGTGGACTCTCTGACGGTAGAAGAATCTGCTGAGGAATTGTGCTATTCCACATCTGAAAGAAGGGCAAATACACAAGTTAGAAATATAGCGATTTTAGGCCGGGCTTGCGTGTGGGCTGTGTGACATGACGACATCCTCCATCCTTATTTGCAAATTCAAATCAAATCAAACCAATACAAGACATGACTGACTGACTGACTTTGTTTATACATGTATATATATATCTATGTGCATATTTTTATATAATCCCAAATTTTTAACTTCAAAAATAAATATGCTTTTTCTGTTCTGCCTGCGCTGCGCTCTCTTACATTTGACGTCTTTCACAGCACAAGCAGCTGCTGTCAGATCCATTGGAAAGACACACGCGACTTGAAAAGATCGCCCTTGTCGCCAACATCTTCCCTCATGGCTTGTCTTCCACCATGGGGTTACTGTGTTTGGGTAGTTATTGACTGCACCTCTCATATCCAATGGAATTCTTATAGTTACACAGCATTCGTTCAATAAAAAAATACATAGATTATGAATCAGTTATTTATTTCATTAAAAAAACTCAAATTCAATTTTTTTTAATACAATTTAAATGCATTTATTTTCATAAAAAGTTAAATATTTATATATTTCAGACTGGGCTGGTTTTACGTCCCTCCCTCCCTCCTTCCTGCCTGTCTATCACCTGTGGCTTCAATAACAGTCTTTGCCCTGCGTGGTCCTGAGCCCCACTGCACAATTGCCTTCAGGGATGTTCGAAATCTCACTTTATTCTTTTAAAAGAGAATTGCTGTCATTCAAGGGTCATTCTGCATCTGGGTAAAAGGGATGTCCTTGCAGCCCCGGATCATTCTGTGTTAGTTTGAACGGGCTGGTTGTCAGTTCCGGTTCATAATCTTTCCTTTGAAACTGGTTTTCTCATAAACCCGGGTCATCCTGTATAGTTTGAGAAGGAGTATCATTTCAGCTGCAATGACCGAATTGTTAAACTGTTGTGTTTCAATTTACATTGGGCTTGCCTGCGCCGGCGCGCACCCAGATCGCCGTGCATCTGTTCATTCACTCGAAATATGCTCATCTTTTCCGAAATCCAGTCCTTGATGTTGCAGTTGCCGCGAATCTGCTGGCAATATGCACAATAACACAATAGATGGTGTTGGCAGAGACCGCGTGGCCTAATGGATAAGGCGGCTGATTTCAATTATAACCGCGAAGTTATCAGAAGATTGAAAGTTCGAATCGTGACGCGGTCACCATAACATGCTTTAGTGAAATTTTACATTCTTTGTTGTGATTCTGCTAAGAAACCAACCATCTCTTCCAGTCACTCACCTGAAGTGAAGGAAGGCTGTTTGCCTCAAGAATCTGATGGCATGTTTTCATCATTGTCGATCTGCATGCATTGGCAGAGCAAGCTGTGAAGTGGACTTTGTTGCACATTATTTCTCTTTGGATACAAAAAGCAGGAGATTGAATGGATGAGGGTGTATTAAAGCAGTGCAGAGATGACCGAGAGGTTAAGGCAATGGACTGCTGATCCATTGTGCTCTGAACGCATATGTTCGAATCCCGTTGTCGTTGGCTTACAGTTTTGACCTCGTTTTGTCAATCACATTGAACCTCATCGCCAAATTCCCCTTTCAATTACAAGGATGCTGTACTTTCCTCATGTCATGTCTCAAATTAATAATATATTCGTCAAAAGGAGAACAGTTGCAGTACAATGGCGAGCGGCACTAATTCGACAGGTATCTGAGAGACAGCACATGCACGATGGGCCATAATATCATTTCTCACCACCGTCAGAATCTGAGAGCTGCGCTTTTCACTGTCGGCGGCGCGTTGGTCCACGGTTATGATTCTCCGTTCGGAATGATCACATTTGAAATGCGAGAGTTCACGGGCCAAATCCCGGACGAACCCGGCCATGTTTTACTCATCCGACAGAACGTGAAACCTACTTCTTCCTCCACAGAATCTGCACGACCTGCCGAGTTTTACATATTTATCTGCTTTTCGTCATTCTATTTCCGTGTTCCTTTTAAGGGGATGTGCTGTCTGTCCGAGATCATTCTCTGTCTGTTTAAAATTGTGTGCTATCTGTCCCGCATCATTCTGTGTCTGTTTAAAAGGGATGTGCTGTCGATCCCGGATTTCCAATTTCAAATTTCAAAAACTGCCTTTGTAGGGTGCAGGAATATTAGTTTGTTTGTGTGTTTGTTAAGCTAGAGTGTGTGCAAACGTGCTGTGCGATCTTACTGTCATGTGAGAAAAATGCATTACATGCAATTTGAAAACGTACTGATTTGATTGAACACTCCTTCGTGGACTCTCTGACGGTAGAAGAATCTGCTGTGGGATTTTCCTGTTCCACATCTGAAAGAAGGGAAAATACACAAGTTAGAAATATAGCGATTTTTGCCAGAGCTTGCGTGTGGGCTGTGTGATATGATCCCATCCTCCATCGTTATTTTCAAATTCAAATCAAATCAAACCAAGACAAGACAAGTCATGACTGACTGATTGACTTTGTTTATACATGTATAAATATGAATATATTTATATGTAATTCCAAATTTTGAACTTCCAAAAGAAATATGCTTTTTCTGTTCCGCCGGCACCGGGCTCTATTACATTTGACCTCTTTCAGAGCACAAGAGCTGCTGTCAGATCCAGCAGAAAGACACACGCGACTTTAAAAGATCGCCTTTGTCGCCCACAACTTCGCGAGTGGCTTGTCTTCCAAAATGGGCTTACTGTGTTTGGGTATTGATTGATTGCACTCCTCATTTCCAATGAAATTCTTCCCGTCAAACAGACTTCCTTCAATCAAAAAATATATAGATTATGAATCAATTATTTATTTATTTAAAACAACTCAAATTCAATTTTTTGAATACATATTTAAATGCATGTATTTTCGTAAAATGTTAAATATATATATATTTCAGTCTGGGCTGGTTTTACGTCCCTCCCTCCTTCCTGGCTGTGGCTTCCATAACTGTCTCTGCCCCACCTGGACCCGAGGCCGAATACACAATTGCCTTCAGGGATGATAGAAATCTCACTTTATTCTTTTAAAAAAGAACTGCTGTCAGTCATGGGTCATTCTGCATCTGGGTAAAAGGGATGACCTTGCAGTCCCCGATCATTCTGTGTCTGTTTAAACGGGCTGCTTGTCAGTTCCGGTTCAGCACATGGGATTGGGTGTAGTGTGCTGACATGGATTGAGAAATGCTTGTCAGACAGGAAGCAAAGAGTAGGAGTAAATGGGTACTTTTCAGAATGTCAGGCTGTGACGAGTGGGATACCGCAATGTTCTGTGCTGTGGCCCCAGCTGTTTACACTGTTCATTAATGATTTAGACGAGGGGATTAAATGTAGTATCTCCAAATTTGCGGAAGACACTAAGTTGGGTGGCAGTGTGAGCTGCAAGGTGGATGCTATGTGGCTGCAGAGTGACTTGGATAGGTTAGGTGAGTGGGCGAATGAATGGCAGATGAAGTATAATGTGGATAAATGTGAGGTTATCCACTTTGGTGGTTAAAACAGAGAGACATACTATTATCTGAATGGTGACAGATTAGGAAAAGGGAAGGTGCAACGAGACCTGGGTTTCATGGTCCATCAGTCATTGAAGTTTGGCATGCAGGTACAGCAGGTGGTTAAAACAGCAAATGGCATGTTGGCCTTCATAGCGAGACATTTGTGTTCAGGGGCAGGGAGGTGTTGCTACAGTTGTACAGGGCCTTGGTGAGGCCACACCTGGTGTATTGTACACAGTTTTGGTCTCCTAACTTGAGGAAGGACATTCTTGCTATTGAGGGAGTGCAGCGAAGATTCACCAGACTGATTCCCGGAATGGTGCGACTGACCTTTCAAGAAAGATTAATCAACTGGGCTTGTATTCACTGGAGTTCAGAAGAATGAGAGGGCACCTCATAGAAACTTTTAAAATTCTGACGGGGTTAGTCAGGTTAGATACAGGAAGAATGTTCCCAATGTTGGGGAAGTCCAGAACCAGGGGTCACAATCTAAGGATAAGGGGTAAGCCATTTAGGACCGAGATGAGGAGAAACGTCTTCAACCAGAGAATGGTGAACCTGTGGAATTCTCTACCACAGAAAGTATTTGAGGCCAATTCACTTAATATATTCAAAAGGGAGTTAGATGAAGTCCTTACCACTCGGGGGATCAAGTGGTATGGCGTGAAAGCAGGAAGGGGGTACTGAAGTTTCATGTTCCGCCATGAACTCATTGAATGGCGGTGCGGGCTAGAAGGGCTGAATGGCCTGCTCCTGCACTTATTTTCTTTGTTTCTATGTTTCTATAATCTTTCCCTTTGAAACGGATTTTCTCATAAACCCGGGTCATCCTGTCTTGTTTTAGAAGGAGTATGATTTCAGCTGCAATGACCGAATTGTTAAATTGCTGTGCTCCAATTTACATTGGGTTTGCCTGCGCCGGTGCGCACCCAGATCGCCGTGAATCTGTTCATTCACTCGAAATATGCTCATCTTTTCCTCAATCCATTCCTTGATATTGCAGTTGCATCCAATCTGCGCCCAATATACACAATAGCACAGTGGATGGCATTGGCAGAGGCCGCGTGGCCTAATGGATAAGGCATCTGACTTGGATTATAAACGCGAGGTTATCAGAAGATTGCAGGTTTGAATCCGGCCGCGGTCAACTAAGCTTGCTGCGTTTCTTCCAGTCACTCACCTCAAGTCAAGGAAGGCTGTTTGCTGAAAGAATCTCTCACGACACGTTTTCATCATTGTCGATCTGCATGCACGGGCAGAGCAAGCTGTGAAGTGGACTTTTTTGCACGTTATTTTTGTTTGCATACAAAAAGCAGGAGATTGCATCGCTGACGATGTGTTAAACAAGAGACGAGGTGGCCGAGAGCTGAAGGCGATGGACTGATAATGGGCTCTGCGCAATGGATTTGAATCCCATTCTCGTCGTCGTTGTCTGACAGCTTTGACCTTCCTGGTCGTTTTGTCATTCACATTTAACCTCATCGCCAAATTTCCCTTTTACTCGCAAGGATGCTGTACTTTGCTCATGTCATGTCTCAAATTAATAATATATTCGTCAAAAGGATAACATTTGCAGGACTATGGAGAGGGTGACGAATTAGATAGTTCTCTGAGGGACAGCACAAACACGATGGGCCGAATATTTTTTCTCACTACCGTCAGAATCTGAGAGCTACACGCCTTACTGTCGGCGGCTCGTTGGTCAAGTGCGATGGTTTTTGCTTTCGGATGATCACATTTGATATGTGAGAGGTTCGCGGACGAGCCCCACCATTTGTTACTCAAAGTTCCATTTCTCACAGCCAGTCGACATGTGAGAAAACAGACATATTTCACATTAAAACGTGTGATTTTGCGTCGATGTTCCCACAGCATACAAATCCCAGAGCAAAGATTTAATCCCATTCCCACTGAATACTGCGGACAGACATGGTCACCTTGGTAATGGAATGGTCATTCTGTCATCACTTTCTAAACAATAGCACACAAGACAATGGGTCATCAATAAATGGTAACTGAATTAAACACTCTGAAATTACTTTGTAAATAATAGGAAATAAAATGCTGGATAATAGCTGGTGCAGAAAGTAGCTTATCTCTCGCAAAGATTAAGAATGATGTGTTTTGTTTACACACACACGCACATAGCAACGACTCTGTGCCTTTTTTTCAGTTGTTCTACTTAACCTGATGCAATTTATTTCTTAGGACTTTAGTAACCTGCGGGAAGCCATTCGGCGGTGTTTGCTGTTTCAGTATCTTAAGAGGTTGCGCGCCGTTGCTCCTCCCACTGCCCGGGGGAATGGGGCACTATTTAAAGGGACAGGGACTCTCATTTCTCTGCCTATTTATACTTGAAGGATCAGTCCAGTTTATCTCAGAGTGTTGGCGGACTTCACGAACAGAGCTCCGATTAACATTCGCTCCCTTCTGTATTGTCCTGTCATTGTAAAGCTGTCTATTCCAGTGACTTGAGCCTTTCTAAAATGGAACATTGTTTTTATAATCCATTTGACTTGCTTGTTTAATTGGGAAAAATTTCAGAATTATGCAGTGTGACGAAGGTTTTGTTTAAAGGTGGAGTATAATGTGTTTCAAAATATTCTTTCCAACCATCCCTCAACCCCCCAAATTTTAGAACAATCTGCAATACTGACTGGGAAGTTCCCAAGTTCGGTCCTTGGTCTGGGCTGTTAGTTGATCTCAGCCAAGGCAGCAGTTCAGGGGTTATAATTGTCCTCAGTACCACTGGGCTAAGTATGAGTTAAAATTAGCCACTAGCCTTGCTCTTGGTACTGATCCAGTGACATCAATTGGAAGGTCTGTGGATGTCATTTGGAGGTAGGATTGGATTCGGCTTTGATGCCTACCACGGTGGAAATCCTGCTGACACTCTCTGAGTCGACTGTTGGTGAAGCACCAGAGCTTAACAAATTTCTGTGGAATTGCACCCAGCCAGATTTAGCACTTCCTGGAGAAAGTAAATCGCAGTTGATTTTATACCGTAAGGATGGAGGGAGACTGTCTAGAATAAGGCTTTTGCATCTTGGAGGGACAGAGGCGACAGAATGTCCTATATAATCTAGATTTGTCTATTCTGAATTTATATCCTGTACTTAAAGTAACAACTTTTGTAACCTACATTTGCAGGGTATTAGAATGGGAGGATCTGCAGCTTGGTAACTCAAACCAAACATCACATCAAGATTTGAGAGATTCACCAGATTCATCAGGATCACCTTATCATCAGCCTTTGGAAAAACACCAATCACAGCGGTGAGAAACAGGACACATGTTCTGTGTGTGGATAGAACGTCAACCATTCGTCAACCTCCGAGACTCGTGTGCCCAGCTGACGAAACACTGCAAATGTGGGAACTGTGGGAATGGATGCAGATGGGCGTCGGGTGGAAACACATCAGGGAGAGGCCATTTACCAGCTGAGTGTGGAAAGAGATTCAGTCTCTCATCTCACCAACTGACATTCGAGGACTTAGATAACAGACTTTCTCCTGTGAATATAGAGCTGTGTTATTGGGCCATGATGTTTTTACTTGTTCATCTAGTTGACTGTAAACCTTTGCCAATTAGTTGATGTGTTCAGTTTATTGTAGATATTTAAAAAAATACATTTCCTAAGTGGTTTCAAATTTAAATTGAAACCAGCTTTGCAGGTGTGATACTCCATTCACACATTGAAGGTGAGAGAGATGCTGTGGACACACGAAAATTCCAGTATCGGTAAGAGATTAACAGACTGGAATTTGTGTTTAATGATCCAGGGCGTGTTAGCTATCCCGACTCTGGACATCAATGCACTCTTGACGGTATGGGGAACTGGGACTTGTCCTGAGAGTAACCAAAGGTCTGAGAACTGATACAATCTACAGTTAGAAACGAGTAAAGGCGCAAAATGAAGCAGTCGATAACAAGACATCAATTTGTTTCCTCTTATCATGGAGACATCAAGTATCGACACACTGTGTTATTTGAATTATCAAAAAATAAACTCCAGCCCAGTTTTATGGGTGATTAATATCAGCAGAAACAAATGCCAACTCACAGAATGAACACGATTCAGTTAGGATGTGATTAACAGCAGTAATGACAGTAGAACCCAACCCCTGCAGCCACTTTCGAACTCGCAATACAAATGACTGTGTAAATCCCTTCCCACACTTCCCCAGTGCAAACTCGCTGGAGTTTCAGCAGATCAGATCACTGAGTGAAACCTTGGCCATACACAGAGCAGGTGAATTGTCTCTCCCCAGTGTGACTGCGATGATGGATTTCTAGATCAGACGGGAAACTGAATCCCTCCCTACAGTCTCCACATTCCATGATTTCTCCATGGAGCAGGTGTCCTTATGTCTCTCCAGGTTGGACGATCAGTTGAAGTTTCGACCACACATAGAACACATGTAGTTTCTCCCCGCTGTGAATGGTACGATGCTTTTCAGGCTGTGTAACTGGTTGAAGCTCTTTCCACAGTCAGTACACTGGAATATTCTCACGCGGAAAGGTTATGTGTGTCTCACTGATGTTTGAAATATTTTTCCACAGACAGAACTGAAAAATGTTTCTCCTTCCACATTCAAAGGCAGATGGTATTTATCATTTCCAGTTTACATGGTTGGGTAAGTACGCAAAGTGAGAATAAAATAAATGAGCTGCTGATTTTCTCTGCTGATCACTGAGCATTTTGTGCTGGCCCAATAGGGTGAACCCGGTCTGGCCCAATAGTGTGAGCCCGGGCTGACCCAAGGAGATGAGACTGTGTTGGCCCATTAGGGTGAGGCTGGCCTGGCCCAATAGGGTTAGCTTGGGCTGGTCTGACACAATAGGGTGAGGCGTGCTGGTCCAGGTTCAACAGACAACTATCAGAACAACAAGGCTCCCTTTCAGGGGCCACTGAGCTGGACATAAACATGTGACCAATCAAACTGACAGACATCCTGAAGCCCCGCCCACCCTTTGTCCCTGCACAAAGGACCGTGCATGTGCCATGAGACCGCCCTGACCAATATGGCGGGGCTGAGCACGCTCCCACCACCTGGGGAAACAGTTTTACTCGTTGGAGTTCGAAGGATGAGGGGTGATCTTATAGAAACATTTAAAATAAGGAAAGGGATGGACAAGATAGAGGCGGAGAGGTTGTTTCCACTGGTCGGGGAGACTAGCACTAGGGGGCACAGCCTCAAAATACGGGGGAGCCAATTTAAAATCGAGTTGAGAAGGAATTTCTTCTCCCAAAGGGTTGTGAATCTGTGTAATTCTCTGCCCAAGGAAGCAGTTGAGGCTAGCTGATTGAATGTATTCAAGTCACAGATAGATAGATTTTTAACCAATAAGGAAATTAAGGGTTACGGGGAGCGGGCGGGTAAGTGGAGCTGAATCCAAGACCAGATCAGCCATGATCGTGTTGAATGGCGGAGCAGGCTCGAGGGGGTAGATGGCCTACTCTTGTTCCTAATTCTTATGTTCTTATGTTCTTATTAGTTACTGCCAAGAAAGGCACCAAGAAAACGGTCACTAAAACACCACCGAAGAGCGGCAAGAAGCGCAGAAAGTCGAGGAACGAGAGTTACCCCATTTACATCTACAAAGTGATGAAGCAGGTTCACCCCGACACTGGCATATCCTCCAAGGCCATGGGCATCATGAACTCGGTTGTGAACGATATTTTGGAGCGTATCGCTGGTGAGGCTTCCTGCCTGGCCCATTACAACGAGCACCGCACCATCAGCTCCTAGGAGATCCAGACCGCCGTGCACCTGCTGCTGCCCGGGGAACTGGCCAATCACGCTGTGTCGGAAGGGAGAAAGGTGGTGACCAAATACACCAGCTCCAAGTCAAACTGCACGCTGTCCTAAGAGAACAAACCCAAACACAACGGCTCTTTTAAGAGCCACCCACAACCTCTCTGAAAGAGCTGCACAAACCCATCAACCTTTAAACTTAACTCACTAATTATTTCCTGAACAATTGTGTGAAAACCTTTGGAGTTCCAGCTGTAGATTTAGTTTTGAATTTTCAGATAATAAGCTTCACTCTCAGACCTGTTCATTTACACCGCCTGCCGAATTAAAAGCATGTTTAGTGGCTGAGACTCAGATTTCAATCACACATTCGCTCCCGCAAGTACTTGTCAAATTTATTGTTCAATTCCTGTTGTGTCAGTCCGTTTATTAACCCGGCACTCCCCGCAGTATAACAATCCAGAAAGGGAGTTCTTATATCGATTATAACTGGGGCAGTTTGAACACTCTGTCTGATATGTCCTTACTGTACAGTATAAATGCACACGAGACCCATACTTGAGAGAAGGTCACTCTGTGGTCAGTAACATTTATTAGCCAGCACTGAAGTGATGATAATGGGTGGAGCTTCCCCTTTTATACCTGAAATCCAGGTTAGGAGTGTCTTCCACAAGTGCACCTCCTTATGTTCAATGTTCTCACGGTGTACAACTTAGGTCAGTTTATACATGGGTTACAATGACAGTTGAATATATGATATCACCTCTCCCAAAGTCTTATTGGGATCATTGGTTAAGTCTCTCTGGTGGTTTACGCTCCATTGCAGAGCGCCTGAGTTGGGGCTCCAGTTATTGGGCGTTGGCCTGAGTGTCTGCTGTTTGTGGTGCCTCAGGCCTGTCCGGACTGCCCACAGTGACTGGGCTCTCCTCCGCTTGATTCCGATATTCAGTCACCTGTGGAGGAATGAACTCGATATCGTGTTCTTCCTCTGCTTCTTCTATGGGGTTGTTGAACCCTATTTTTGTTTAATCCACGTGTTTGCGGCAGATTTGTCCATTGGTAAGTTTAACTATCAGATTCCTATTACCCTCTTTGGCAATCAAAGTGCCTGATAGTTGTTTAAGCCCTGCAGCGTAGTTGAGGACAAAGACAGAGTAATTGACATCAATACATCGCGCCCTCACATTCCCGTCATGGAAGTCACATTGTGACTGGTGCCTGCTCTCAACAATTTCTTTCATGGTGGGGTGTATAATGGATAACCTGGTTTTGAGTGTCCTTTTCATTGGCAGCTCTGCGAGTGGAACCCCTGTGAGCGAGTGTGGTCGGGATCTATTGGACAACAGGAGGCGTGATAAGCGGTTTTGTAGTGAACCCCTTGGATTCTGAGCATCCCCTGTTTGATTATCTGCACTGCTCGCTCCACCTGACCATTTGAGGCCCGCTTGAATGGTGCCGTTCTGACATTGTTGATAAAATTTCCTGCCATGAAGTCCTGGAATTCAATGCTTGTAAAGCACGGGCCACTGTCGCTGACCAAGGCGTCCGGTCGACCATTGGCAGAGAACATTGCACGTTGACTTTCTACCTAGGCGGAGGATGTGCTTGAATTGAGAATGTCACACTCGATCCATTTGAAGTATGCCTCCACTGCAACCAAAAACATTTTTTCTCATGAAAGGACCTGCGTAGTCCACATGGATAAATGCCCATGGTTTGGCGGGCCAGGACAAGGGGCGAAGGGGGGACTTCCCTGGGCGCATTGCCCAGCTAGGCACACGTGTTGCATCTGTGAACACAACATTCCAGGTCTGCATCTATCCCTGGCCAAAAAACGTGTGACCTGGCAATTGCCTTCATCATGACAATGCCCGGGTGCTCATTGTGAAGTTCTCTGTTGCACATCTCTCTGCCCATCTGGGGCATGACTGCAAGGTTTCCTCATAGTAGGCAATCGGCCTGAATCGAGGGTTCCTCCTTGCGTCTGTGAAATGTTTTGAATTCCCCAGGGAATGCCCCGTACGTGGCTGCCCAGTCCCCATTAGGACACATTTCTTCACTAAGGCAGTAGTGGGTCTCTATGTGTCCAGATTTTGACCTGACGGGCTGTCACAGGTGAGCCTTCGGTTTTGAAAACATCAACAGCCATGACCATCTGAGCTGCATGCTCGGTTGGCCGCTCGGTGGTGGCTTGTGGGAGCCTGCTGAGTGCATCGGTGCAGTTTTCAGTGTCCGGTCTGTGCTGAATTGTGTAGTCATAGGCGGCTAACGTGAGTGCCCCGTCTGTATGGGGGCCAATGCATTTGCATTTATGGCCTTGTTGTCGGCCAAAAGGGACGGTTGGGGTTTGTGATCTCTCTCCAGCTCGCACTTCCTGCCAAACAGGTACTGGTGCACTTTTTTACCGCATATATCCATGCAAGCGCTTACTTTTCTACCATCCCATAGCCCCGTTCTGCCTGGGACAGACATCTGGAGGCATAAGCTACCGGGTGAAACTAACCATTTGCATTCACATGCTGCAACACACACCTGACCCCATAGGACGACGCATCGCATGTTAAATTATGTTTCTTGCATGGGTCATATAGCGTTAATATATTGTTGGAGCATAAAAAATGTTGCGTTCAATCAGAAGCCCTTTCCTGGCTGTCCCCCCGAGACCCATTCACACCTTTGTGCAGGAGCACATGTCGCGGCTCTAACAGCGTGCTCAATTTGGGAAGAAAGTGACCAAAATAATTCAGGAGCCCCAGGAATGAATGCAACTCCGTCGTGTTACGGGGTCTGTGCGCTCTCTGGATTGCTTCCGTTTTGGACACCGTAGGTCTGATCCCGTCTGCTGCTACCCTCATCCGCAGGAATTCTACCTCTGGAGCTATGAAGATGCACTTCACTTTTTTCAGTCACAGACCTACCTGGCCATCGCAATCGGGGTAAGTTTACCGCCTCGCAGGCCAGAAATGATTTATGGTACATTACAGCAGGCTTTTATAACAGCAAACCTGTTGCACTGTCTGTCGGCAGTGACAAGATTATAACCGACAATGTCTGAGGGTCATTTCTGTTGGGAAACTAACCGCTTAATTGCAGAGATTCAATGCTAATTTAGATCTGGGACAATTGTGATCGACAGAGCATTAACCTGTCCTTACATTGATACTGTGGGTGGCTCGGAAAAGAGCCTTTGGTTTATTAGATTAAATCCTGTCCGCTTTACTTGCTCTTGGATACACTGGTGGTTTTCTTGGGCAGCAACACAGCTTGGATATTAGGCAGCATCCCGCCCTGAGCGATGGTCACCTTTCCCAGCAGCTTGTTGAGCTCCTCGTCGTTGCGGATGGTCAGCTGCAGGTGTCTTGGGATGGTGCGGGTCTTCTTGTTGTCGCGGGCCGCGTGGCCAACCAGCTCCAGGATTTCAGCCGGTCAGATACTCGAGCACAGCAGCCATGTAGACCGGTGCTCCGGCACCCACACGCTCAGCGTCGTTCCCCTTCCAGAGGAGCCTGTTAACACGGCCCACAGGGAACTGCAGTCCGGCCCGGGAGGAGCGAGACTTGGCCTTGGCCCGAGCTTTACCGCCGGTTTTTCATCTTCTGGACATTTCCACAATCGACACGTTCATGGAAAGATTCAGAAACTCCTCCCACATCTGCCTTATACCTTCTGGAGGAATGCAGGGAGAGAACTTGTGATTGGTCACTCTGTCGTGAATTTCATTGGTCCTTTCCGATGACCAATCGCAGCCTGTTTAGCCCACCAAAGAAATCTGGACGGAAATGACTGTTCTCAACAGTCAGTGTTCGAAGGATTTAGAAAATCAAAAATCCCGCCAATATTTGTTAAAATTGCGGATTATGTTAGTAACTTCCAAATTAGCCACATATTTCCAAACATTTTTTGTTTCCCTTTGTCTTAATCCACATTTCACTTGCAAATTCCAGGCTGTTACAATCAGGATTACATTTGGGTTCAGTTTCAAACTATCTGTAATGGGAGGGAATCACTTCCCACTTATTCTGTAACGGGACACAATCCAGTAAAAGTTGGATTACATAGATTATCGATCGATCCCCCGCACAGGCAGCAGTGAGACCAGAACTGGGAATCCTTCTGTGAAAAGGGAAGAGGGACAGAGTGTTCAAACTGCCCCGGTTCTGGTCTCTGTAAGAACTCCCATTCTGGGTTGTTACACTCGGACTCGAAGGTTAATAAACGGTTTGAATCCTAAGTAGAATTTTATTTTTAATTGAAAAGGGCGTGAGAGAGAACGAGGTGGCTAAAGTCTGAGTCTCATCCTAAGACAAATTTCTAATTCTTCGGCAGCCGCTGTAAATAAACGGGTCTGAGAGCAAATGGAAAGGGCGACCAGGGACCGAGTTTGTCATTTAGGGCGGGAAAAGGAAGAACCGGACAGTAAAATCAGTGACCTGAGAATTTAAAATTAAATCTACAGTTTGAACTGCAAAGGTCCCCACACACTTGTTCAGGAAATAATTACAGTAAATTAAGTCTAAAGGGAGATGGGTTTGTGCAGCTCTTTCAGAGAGGTTGTGGGTGGCTCTTAGAAGAGCCGTTGTGTTTGGGTTTGATCTCTCAGGACAGCGTGCAGTTTTACTTGGAGCTGGTGTACTTGGTCACCACCTTTGTCCCTTCCGACACGGCGCGCTTGGCCAGCTCCTCGGGCAGCAGCAGGCGCACGGTGGTCTGGATCTCCCGGGAGCTGATGGTGCGGCGCTTGTTGTAATGGGCCAGGCGGGAAGCCTCACTCGCGCTGCTCTCCAAAATATCGTTCACAACCGATTTCATGATTCCCATGGCCTTGAAGGAGATGCTGGTGTCGGGGTGAACTTTGTCGATGTAGATGGAGTAACTCTCCTTCCTCCACCTTCTGCTCTCGTTGCCGCCCTTCGATGATGTTTTCTTGATTACTTTCTTGGTGGTAACTGTTTTCTGGGCGGGGAATGGGCTCAGCGGCCGTCATCTTGGTCAGGGCGGATCTCACGGCGCATGTGCGGACCTTTGTGCAGGACAACGTGTGGGCGGTGCTTCAGGGTGCATGTCAGTTTGATTGATCACATGTTTGTGCCCAGGTCAGTGCCCCCAGAAAGAGAGCCTTGCTGTCTGATTGTTGTCTGGTGACACTGCGCCTGGGCTCATCTTATTGATCCAACCCTGGCTCACCTTATTGGGCCACCCCATGCTCACCCTATTGGGCCAGCACAGGCTCACCCTATTGGGTCATCCAAAGCTTAACCCTATTCATCATCATCATAGGCAGTCGCTCGAAATCGAGGATGTCTTGATCCAACTCTAAAAGTGAGTTCTCATGTGACTGACCAGTCCAATACGGGAATTACAGTCTCTGTCCCAGTTGGGATAGACGGAGGTTGAAGGAAAGGGTGTGTGGGACTGGTTTGCTGCAAGCTCCTTCCACTGCCTGTGCTAGATTTCGGTATGCTCTCTACGATGAGACTCGAGGTGGTCAATGCCCTCCCGGATGCACTTCCTCCACTTAGGGTGGTCTTTTGCCAGGAACTCCCAGATGCCGGTGGGGATGTTGCACTTTATCAGACAGGCTTTGAGGGTGTCGTTGAAACGCTTCCTCTGCCCACCTTAGGATCGCATGCCATGTCGGAGTTCCGACTAGAGCATTTGCTTTGGGAGTCTTGTGTCAGGCTCGTGAACAATGCGGCCCGCCCAGCGCAGCTGGTCGAGTGTGGTCAGTGCTTCAATGCTGGGGATGTTGGCCTGGTCAAGGACGCTAACGTTGGTGCAGGTAAGGGGATTTGCAGGATCATGTGAAGACATCGTTGATGGTATTTTTCCAGCAATTTGAGTTCAAAGCTTTCAGCAAGCACATGGTCTGCAGGGCTGTGTAATTCGCCCCCTCTGGATGGCTCAGAGGTGTGGACGCTATACAGCAGACATCGCACCCTATTGGGCCAGCACTGATACACCCTATTGGGGCAACCGGGCCTCACCCTCTCGGGCCAGCCCAGGCTCACCCCATTGAGCCAGCACAGGCTCACCCTATTGGGCTAGCCCAGCCTCACCCTATCGAGCCAATCCAGGTTCGCACTATCGGGCCAGCACAGATTCACACTTTCGGGCCAGCACAATCTCACAATATTGGGCCAGCACAGGCTCATCCTATCGGGTCATCACAATCTCACCCTATCGGGCCAGCACAGGCTCACACTATCGGGCCAGCACAGGCTCACACTATCGGGCCAGCTCAGTCTCACACTATCGGGCAGCACAGGTTCACACTATCGGGCCAGCACAGGTTCACACTATTGGGCCAGCCCAGGCTCAGCCTATCAGGCAACACAGTCTCACCCTATTGGGCCAGCACAAAAGACCCAGTGGCCAGCAGAGAAAATCAGAATCTCATTGATTTTATTCTCAATTTGCACACAGCTGCTGCAAGTCTGAAACCAAACATGTCAGTTGGAAATGGTCAACATCCTCGGCCTTTGAATGTGGAAGCAGGAATATTTGTCTGTTCTCTCTGAGGGAAAATATTTCGAACATCTGGGAAAGCACCACGACACACAAATATCCGCGTGAGATTGTTCCAGTGCACTATAAAGAGCTTCGACCAGTTACACAGCCTGAAAACACTTCGCATCATTCACAGCAGAGAGAAGCTACACGTGTTGTGTGTGTGGACGAATCTTCAACTGATCGTCCAACCTGGAGAGACACAAGGACACCCACACCATGGAGAAACCGTGGGAATGTGGAGACGGTGGGGAGAGATTCAGCTCCCCGTCTGATCCTGAAATTCATTGTCACAGTCACACCAGGAAGAGGCCGTTCACCTGCTCCGTGTGTGGGTAGGCGTTCACTCCATCATCTGTTGAAACGCCAACGAGTTCACACTGGGGAAGTGTGGGAAGAGATTCATTCAGTCATCTGAATTGCGAGTTCTCAAGTGACTTCAGGGGTTGGGTTCTACTGTTATTACTGCTGTTATTCACATTCTGACTGAATCATGTTTGTCCTGTCAGTTGGGATTTGTTTCTGCTGATGTTAATCATTCTGAAAACTGGGCTGGAGTTTAATATTTTGATATTTCAACTTACACAATGTGTCAACATTTGATATCTCTATGACACGAGGCGACTATTGATGTCCTGTTACCGACTGCTCCATTTGGGGCCTTTTTTCCTTTCGAACTCTCGATTGTTTCCGTTCTCATGCCTTTGGTTACTCTCAGAGACAAGTCCTAGTTCCCCACACCTTCCAGAGTGCCTCTCTTTGCCTTGGTGTCCAGGTTAGGGATAGCTAACATGCCCGGGATCACTAACACAAAATCCAGTCTATTATTCGCTTTCAGTGACAGGACTTAGCATGTGCCTACAGCAGTTGTTGAGATAGGCGACTGCATCTCTTTCCACACTCAGCTGGTAAACGGCCTCTCCCTGATGTGTTTTCACCTGACGTACATCTGCATCCATTCCCACTGTCCCCACATTCACAGTGTTAAGTCAGCTGGGCACACGAGTCTCACAGGCTAGAAAATTGGTTAAAGGTGCATCCATACACAAAACATATGTCCTGTTTCTCCTCGCTGTAATTGGTGTTTTCCCAAAGGCTGATGATAAGGTGATCCTGATGAAACTGATGATTCCCTCAAATCATGACGTGATGGTTGGTTTGAGTTTCCAAGCTGCAGATCCTCCCCTTCTAATACCCTGCAAATGGAGGTTACAAAAGTTGTTACTTTAAGTACAGGATAGACATTTCCACTCTGATAGGCATCAGAGCCGAGTTCAATCCTGCCCTCAAGTGACATCCACACACTTCCCAGTTGATGTCACTGGATCGGTGTCAATACCAAGGGCAATGAATAATTCTTACTTATATTTAGCCCAATGGTAGTGAGGACAATTAGAACCCCTGAACTGCTGCCTTGACTGAGAACAATTAACAGCCCAGATCAAGGACCGAACTTGGGCCGGTCCCAGTCAGTATTGCAGAGAGTTCTAAAATTTGTGGAGTTGGGGGAGGGTTAGAAAGAATATATTCAAAGAAAATTAAATTTTCCTTTAAACAAAACCTTCGTCACAATGCACAATTCTGAAATCCTTTCAAATTAGAAAAGCAAATCAAATGGATCATCAAAAACAACTGAGACATTATAGAAAGGCTCAAGTCACTGAAAATAAACAGCTCTACAATCACTGCACAATACAGAAGGGAGCGACTGTTAATGGGAGCTCGGCTTGTGAAGTCCTCCGACACTCCGAGATAAACTGCACTGTTCTTTTAAGT